>NC_092349.1:70505448-71105448 GCF_963676685.1 Mytilus edulis | reverse complement strand
AAAGAAGATCAGCTGAAAATTTTCTCATATACTAAATAAAAATCGTGCTTTAAAACTGAAACAAATATTACAAAATATGGCCACTTAAACAAAAGATTATTAGAAATATCAAATAGTATATTGTTTATTATATTAGGGCTTTTTGTTAAGAATTGAAATAACGTTTTGTAGCATTTGTGCATTTGTGCATTTGTTTCCAGTGGTTTTGGAAAATATGTTTCAATTGTGATTAAAAAATCGCGATCAACAAAGCTGAAACCTCACATGAACATGTACTGACCTTTTTCATATTTTGTAGATCTCAATAATTGCACGGTATGATAAACCCAGTACCTCATGTTGATCATCCTTAATTTGGAGGTCATGTTAAAAAATATTCTAGGCTCTATATGTAATAATGTTTTTAGCATCATAACTAGCACTGTGCAAAGTCTATGTTTTTAAATTAATGTGATCATTTATGTTTGCATCCGCTTGACGTATGTTCATTGTTGATCTATGTTTGCCTTGCAGAGAATTGGTTTAACAGATATTACCCATTAGAATTTTTACAAACCTTGCAACATATAAAGACAGCAAGTATTGATAAATATTTTTCGAAATGTCTCTTATATTAAGATTTCTTGGTTGGGTACAAAAAATCACCAACTTTCTGATAAACGTCATTCACCTATGCGTACTTTTAATTATTTTTCAGGAAGTGTGTGCAAATTATTAAAGAAAACCTAAATTTTCGTATACAATTATTTTCTTAAAAACAAAAACAACAAATTTAGGATGCTTTTAAGTTATAAATAAATGATTTTTGCTTGATACATATTAATTGAACTGTTACGTTGGAACTTGACAGTTTTGATGTTTCATCTTAACATAGAAATGCATGAGGATCATTATTTGGAGATGATGGTTTTCTGGTCATTTTTTTCATTTTTTTTTTTACACACGGCTGTTTCCATGACACTGAACATGGGTTGTTGTTTTAGATGATACAACTCTCAATGAAGATCAAAGGAAAAGTGTATATTGTAATGATTAAATAATAATCGACAAAAGATCAATTTTACTTTTAAAAATATAATTTTAGTTTTTATACATGTTCTTAAATCTTGCATTGAATCATGCATTTACATTTGATAAGGTGTGTTTCAACATTGTAGCTACAACCTCCAAATGCTACACTCTGGTTTATGGTTTCACGAAAATATAAGAATTATCCTAACGATTCTGGAAGGTATAATACAGTTTTAAGTGCTTTAAATGGGGTCTGAGGCAAAATCTGTTATAAAAACAATATGAATATGTTTATCTATAACTTTATGAAGTTGACATTTTTCTCTACAAACACCTATAAAATTTATTTTAGAATATGATATAATGGCTATATTCAAATGCATTTTTTTTCTGGAATGGGGTTCCGAATTGGAATTTTGATGAAATTTGATGTTGAATTTAAATTTGAAGTGTCTAAATAAAAAACTTTTTTCTGTTTGCATTTTTTTTCATTGCTATGAATTACTATGGTTGCTATTGAAGACACATGAAGAAAAAGCTTGCATATAAACTCATCGTAGATACCAGAATTGAAATTTTGTATTTGTACCAGAGGCACCTTTCATCTACAAAAGACGTCTGTAACTAGAGGCTCTATGTGAATATAACAAAGGACGCAGATGGATTCATGACAAAATTGTGTTTTAGTGATGGTGATGTGTTTGTACATTTTACTTTACTGAACATTCATGCTGTTTACAATTATCTCTATCTATAATGAACTTGGCTTAGTAGTTACAGTGGAAAATGTTAGTAAAAATTTACAAATTTTATGAAAATTGTTTAAAATTGACTATAAAGGACAATAACTCCTTAGGGGGTCAATTGACAATTTCGGTCCTGTTGACTTATCTGTAAATCTTACTTTGCTAAACATTATTGCTGTTTACAGTTTAGCTTTATCTATAATAATATTCAAGATAATAACCCAAAACAGCAAAATGTCCTTAAAATTACCAATTCAGGGGCAGCAACCCAACAACGGGTTGTCCGATTCATCTGAAAATTTCAGGGCAGAGACCTGATAAACAATTTTACTCATGTCAGATTTGCTCTAAATGCTTTATTTATCTGAATTATAAGCCAAAAACTGCATTTTACCCCTATGTTCTATTTTTAGCCGCGTCGGCCATCTTGGTTGGTTGCCCGGGTCACGGCACACATTCTTTAAACTAGATACCCCAATGATGATTGTGGCCAAGTTTGGTTTAATTTGGCCCAGTAGTTTCAGAGGAGAAGATTGTTTTAAAAGTTAACTACGACGGACGACGGACGCCAAGTGATGAGAAAAGCTCACTTGGCCCTGTAGGCCGGTGAGCTAAAAATGAAATAAAATCAACCACCTCGAAGGTTTTAATTTAGTAACGATTCCATACTAGAAATATTAAATTATACACGAGAAACTGTCAGAAAAGGTAAGAGCATGTTTGTTAATGTTCTAGATTTACAGGTATGCATTTACAATATTAGACGGATAGAATATAGCAAAAATCCATTTTTTCAATAAGCAACCCCCCCCCCCCCCCCCCCTTTCCAAAAAAAACCAGCATACATAAAGTAGAAAAGTATACCATGTATATTAGAAGGAAATTGGAAACGGAGCTCCTGTTATGTTATCACGAACGAGTAATATGATATAACATGAAATAAAGGTCAGACTGTCGATTTTACACTTTAATAGTATGAAGCATTATTAAGTGAACGAACATCATATTTGTTTACACACCCGTTTGCAAGTTTTTGGCAGTCCTTTTGAAAATTTGTTTTTCCGACAATGCATTTCATTGTTCTCGCAGCTATGTGTATTGCTATAGGTAAGTTTAATTATTACATATGTTACAATGAAACCAGTCAGTTCCTAAACAAATGATAATTTGTCAAGAATTTGTCGATGACGTTGCATCAAGACCTTTGAGAATGAATAAACATAGTTATAGTTCTTTTTGTGTTTAAATTTCCTTCAATTAACAAGTTTTTGGTATATGTAATTAAAATAATAACACATCTTATCCATCTACAATATTCGACTCATTGACGAAGAATAATGAAAATAAACTGTTGTACTATGCGTAATCATAAACTAGAGTGTTATTCTGTTAGACATAGATTATTTTTCTATATTTAATAATAAGCTCCTAAACTAAAGAATTCCAACTGCATGTTTTAATATAAAACTGCATAATTCTGGGTAAGCACCGTTACTTTTTGTTGTTCGATCATCAATTCTACCGAAAACTTACATAAACGTCACTTGGTGTATGCTGGACAGTTATCTTATTGGAAACCATATAACATTTTATTTTGCTTAATTACAAAAAAACATCATGTACTAATCGAACAATTCAACTTCAGCACACTGTATGGAGATAAATTGGCAGCCGTATAAAGGAATGGAATATGCTTTGATAACAACTCAAATGACATGGATCGAAGCCCAGGTAAGTAAAGATACAATTTGCCTTTTAAAAATATAGTGCTTCTGGGTAGTATTTTCCAAAGCATATTTCAATTGGCCTTTACAGAATCTAAAGCATCATGGATAATTTCATTGTTCGGTAGTACCCCAAAATGAAAATAACGTCACGTCATTTGTTAAATTTCCATTGTTTATGACATTTCTAACCAATCAGGACGTTTTGGTGTACACTTTTGAAAATATTACCCAGGATGCATTAGTTTCTGAAACAGCGAATTCGATGTGATTGATTAAAAGTGTCATAAACAAGTAATTCCATCAATGTCGTGAAGCTCGGTTATTTTATGAACAAAAACTGAAATTGTGTATGAGATTCTGAAATAGCAAATTACAATACATGATTTGTAAGGACTTTAACGTGCGTTTCGTCTACAATAAACTCATCATAGATACCAGGATTAAATTTCGTTTTTACGCCAGACGCGGGTTTCGTCTACAAAAGACTCATTAGTGACACTGGAATAAAAAAAAAGTTAAAAAGGCCAAATCAAATATGAAGTTGAACAGCATTGATGACCAAAAGTTTTGCCGAATACAGCTAAGGTAATCTGTTCCTGAGGTAGAAAGTCTTAGATTTTTTTTAAATTCAAATTTTTGTAAACATTTAATTTGACCCATCAGTAAAGCTCAAACAAAAATGTAACGAAGCCCCAAAGAAGGACTATGTCGAAGAACATTGACGACCAAAAATTTTCAAAAGTCAATTAAAAATTGCTCTTCTTGTTATCATAATAAGATTTTTCTGACTAATCTTATAAAATGATAAGTTAAGCAAAAACTACATTATTGTTTTGTTGTTATTTTACTATTAGAAGAATGTATCACCATTTTATTTATACTTAGATAACTATAAATTCATTAACAAACTTTTCATCAGATATATTGGTAGATGATATCAATAAAAAGATGCCTCCATTTTAAAATGCAGTTTCTGAGTTAATTTATAACATTCTATCAAACTAAAAACAATAAACAAAAAAGATCAAACGGAAATTAACAAAAAAGTATGCTTTTAACAAACAAAAACAATACAAAAAACAAAAAAAGAAGAAAAAACAAAACAAAATCATAGTTTAACGCGTTTTGATATGTTTTAGCGATAATGTTCCCAGTATGGAGGTGTATTAGCTCAGCCAGAAAATGCAGATATCAACAAATATCTTAAGTCCCTAACTGACAGTAAGTTTTTATATCTCAATATTTTCAAATTGTGTTCCCTAATTGTCTGTACTAGGATACTTATCTAAAATAAACATGCTATATATTAGAAAACATTATTTATTTGCTTGTTTCGATCGACTTTGTCATCATTTTCAGTAACTGCATGTTTTCTAATCGATATTTGGTGTTTTTGCCTTTGTGTTATTTGTTGCCGGTGCTACATGTCTATCAAATGAAAACATTAAATTTCCAACTGATTACTAAAGTTTTTGTCTTATGTTGTACTGTTACATTCCTGCTACATGTTCAAAACATGTTTAACCCATACATACTCCTAGTACCAAGTCTATCAGTAAAAGTTTTACTGATTTTCGTTGGTCGTATTTGTTTTCCAATTGTATAGCTTTGAATAATATTTTCAAAAACGTACACCAAAACATTGTGATTGCATTACAATGTCTAAACAATGGAAATTCAACCAATGTCGTGACGGTATTTTCATTTTGGTTTACGAACAATGCGATTACCCATAGTCCTTAAGATTCCGAAAAGGCGAATACCCCAGCCTGCTTTCCCTTTTGGTGATCTTGAATTTAATCACAATTTGTAATGTCTAGGCCATTAATATCAAACTATATGGCATAGGTTTTTCTCATTGTTGGAGACCATACAATTACAAAGAGTTGTTTAAAAGAACAACCGAATTAAGACTCATTGGCAACCATATTAATTAGTTATCAAAGGTACTAGGATTATAATTTAATACGCCAGACGCACGTTTTGTCTACATAAGACTCATCAATGACGCTCAGATCAAAATATGTACAAAGTTGAAGAGCATTGAGGACCCAAAATTCCCAAAATTTGTGCAAAATACGGCAAAGGTAATATATTAAATCATATCAAATGTTTATATCAATTGATATTTTAAACTGGAACCATTCACAAAACATAATCATGCAGAAATTTTGAAATAGAGCAGAACGATTGTCTTGAAAATGTAATAAAACTAAAATAAATAAATGAAATGTAATAAATATATTTAATTTTTATTGCACTTATCATCATTTTGGATTTTAGAGAAAACTTGGCTGTGGATTGGTGCTAGCAATCTACCCGACAAGAAGACATGAGAGTGGCATAACCCACTTAAAAAGATTACGTTTTTAGACTGGCAAAGTAGTCAACCTAATGCTTATTCTACTGAAAATTGTATGCTATACTGGAAATCGAGTGAAGGTTACAAATGGGGCGACTACTATTGTAATAGGAAATATGGATTTATATGTCAAAGGTACATGTAGAACTATTAACAAAGTTGAAAGACAATTATGTTTAAGTGTATCACTTTAATAGATAAAAATGCTTTACGACTTTAATTTTACTTTCTATTTGATAAAATACGATATTAAATACCCTGAAATCGATATATAGGATGAACCTTATACTATAATTACATAAATCAATAGACATTAAAGGGGCACTAGCTACGAGATATATAAAACATCTAAAGTATGATTTTTTTTTGGTTCAATCATTAATGAAAGTGAAATAATAAGTCACATTTAGCAGCTAAAATGGTTCAATTTTGTCAAATTCAGCTAATAAAAATTATAACTTGCAATTCCTGTATTCATGTGAACTCATATTTAACCCCGTAGAAAGAGATAGAATAACGTATGCATTGTCTGTGTACGGTTATTTAAAGGAAAAGAATGTCAACATTGAAAGTAAAAAAAAGGTAAATAATTCGATAAACTAATTCGATCCACAAAAAATCATTCTTATTTGGGAAAACGACAATAAACATAATTGTTTAATATATAATACAGAATTTAGTAGACCTATAAAAATCTAACTGCACGAGTTGCTTAATCTATTTATATTTTTGTTTATGTTTACATCGCTTATATGGTCATAGAAGGTCAACTCGAAATTTAGTTAAATGACGTCATTGCTAAAATTCACACGAAACGAAGCTAAATCTTATTGCGACCGTGGCATATAAATTGTTTATTTTATACTTTTGATAGTTTGGAAAAATGTTTTACAATCTTTAAAAATAAAACATGAGAATTTGATTCAAATTGGTGAACATAAATTTGACAGCTAATGCCCCTTTAAGGATATAATTAGGTAAAACAGAAATCATGAGAAACTTAAATAGGAGGAACATCAGTTTAGAACAAAAAAAGCTTGAAACAATGATAGGTTATGACATTCCTTTTCGAGATATTTATTTGTTGTCTTAATGGCGGGAATGGACTGACTTGGAATTTTGGCCTTATATTTGCATTTTTATCATTTGGGTCTCAAAACGAAGAAAATAAAAATGAAATCAAGAATTTGGGTTAATTCAAATATAGAAAAGAACCCTTGTAAAAGTTATTGAAGTCTTATATGAACAGAAAAATGAGTGTTATGGTGCAAATATGTACCATGTTTTAAAGACAAACAACCATAGGAGTCCGAACATCTGAAACAAATTCGTAACCTGACCTAAGTACATTCTCAATATAAGTAAGAAGATGTGGTTATTTTGAATAACTTTTAAAGGTTACTCAGATTTGGTTATTTTCTATTTTTATAGAGCTTTTATCATAATTTGATTTTCCAATGATACAGATGTTTGGGATCTTGTTAGATTACAGAGACATGGTTTAACTCGAAAAATTTATTTAGTAGGAACTTATATGAATCGAGGATTTACTATGTTTGCACATAGTTATTTACCAGTTTAGAAAATATGCACATGAATAACTTAATAAATAAAAAACCTTTTTAAAATGTCTTTGTAGAAAGGACAGCAACTGCAATGACAAGAAGCCAAGACATGGCGACGAATGTGAGGACAAGAAAAAATGCATGACAATCTGTCTTTAAATTAAAAGTCATCATTCAAAGATAATGTCTTCAGTCTCTTTACATTTTGTTTTGTTTTGCACATGCATTGTATAACTTTCATTCTTTGAACTCGACAGTTGTTTTGCAACTTTAAACATCAATTATCGATTTTTCGTCATCTTGGGAATTATGATCTTTGACATGTTTGATGTTATTTTGAATAAAAGAGATTCATTCATCCCTTAAAAACATGTTGACATATTTGGACTTTAGAAAATTGTGATTTGTACACAGTCTATGCGTTTATAAGATCCTTTTTTAAACGGTACACGTCGACAGAAGGAATAAAGTTCTACTTTATTAATGGCTGAACATAATTCTTTTTTATGGTGTAATAGCTCGATGAAAGTTGATGTGTAGCGTTTTGTAGATTGTAATATTAATCTTTTCGTCGTATTTTGTCTTTTGGAATTTCTTTCTCGACCTCTCTTCGATCTTCGAGTTATCATTCTCCTTTTTTGCATCTTTTGTCTCTTTTTGTGACCAGAAATAATGTGTTTCGTATTCATTGCTCCCATTTAAAGTGTTTAACAGCAAGCATTTTCTACAAGTTATCTCAACATAGACCCTAAAAACATGCGGCATAAAAATTTAAAGTGCACATGCTGAAATGTCTAGCCTGATTTATTGATCACTGATTATATGTTGATAGTCATAAATATAAAACTTTTCCTACAAATATCAAATGCATTTCACATGATACAAGAAAATTACGCAAAGGTGAAATAAACCAAGTCGGGAATACATGTGCACCATACAATCATTCCATACACAAAATATAGTGACCTATTGCTTATAGTTTCTACGAAACAAACATAATTCAGTGGTTGTCGTTTGTTGATGCGCTGAATATTTTTCTTTGTTATACATTTGTCATTTCGGGGCCTTTTATAGCTGAGTATGCAGTATGGGCTTTGTTCGTTGTTGAAGGCCGTACCGTGATCTTTAGTTGTTAATTTTTGTGTCATTTTGACTTTTGTGGAGAGTTGTCTCATTGGTAATCATACAACAGCTTCTTTATTATATTTACAAGGGAAATGTTGGTATAATACCACCAAATCGTAGTATGTCACGTGCAATTGCATACAAAAAGTGGTATGAAAACAATATTCTCTTAAATCTGAAAGTATAGGAAATTAATCATACGTTTTTATTGCAGTAAAGTCATTAACAAATGTCAAAGCTGTTTTTTGTGTTGGTGTTTCTATAGAATATTTTGAAAAATTGAGGTTGGATTGTTGCTCATTTAAAAGCTTGTACACAGAAAAAAGAGAGCAAACATTTGATTGGTTTACTTCCATAGGGAGTTGTTTTCTTCAATGCAGTCAAATGCGAATTGTATTTTTGTCTGTATTACTTGGCAGGAAAAAACTTTAGTCATGCAAAGTATTTCATTTTTTGAGACAACAATTACTTCTCTTGAAAAGCAACATTTAAGGTCATACGATACAGTTTTGATCCCGTATTTACAAGTTGATGAAAATTTGCATATAGGCCATGTTTACCTGATTAAATCAAATATGAAATAAGAAATATACCTTTGTGTGCTACTTTTTGAGTTAACTGAGGTGGAAATTTTGTATATTTGCTAAAAATCCGGATTTGTGGTCGTATTTTCCCCTTTTTGTTTTTAATTTTGATAAATATACAGCAAAAATGTTTTGTTCAGAAATCTTTTGCTGTATATTTATCAAAATTAAAAAAAATGCACTATTTACAGTTTTATAAAATTTAATTTGGTCCATACAATATCCCTGCAAAATGAAACAAAATGTCTTTTTAAAAAATGGGGGTCCATGCACTCGTTTTCAAGTTTCATCAGTTTGAATGATAAAAATCAGTCGGAAAAAGCATCTTTTCCCGAAATGTCACAGTTAGATGTCGCGAAAATAGCATTTTACGTTAGTAACGTCATAACCTCATTACTGTATCGTATGGCCTTAAACAAAGACAAATAAGAATATCAATGGTGTTGTTACACATTTAACATTGACCAATGAACCATGAAAACTAGGTCAGATCAGATGAACCATGCCAGATCTACAAGTACACCTTATAATCAATATCTGCATTTCATTTTGATTATAGTTCAAATTATCTAAAAAGCAAACTTAACTATACAAATTAAACATTGACCAATAAACCATGACAATTACGTCAAGATCAGTTTATACCTGCAAGACAGACATAAAACCTCTTTCAATTATTTCATACACCAAAGTTTGATGCCATATTACTTAGAGTTTATCGAAAACAGACCAAATCACAAAAACTTCGCACTGAACAAAAGAAATAAAAATGAAAAGTGAGATCAAGGTCATATAAAAAATGCCAGTCTGACATGCACATCGTACATTATTTTCTATACAACAAATAAAAGTTGACTGACTGCATATAGAATGAGAAAGAAAAAAAACCCAGAAAAAAACTTTAATCTAACAACTGAACCATGAAAAGAAGTTCAAGGTTAGATAACACCTCCCAATTGGACATGTACACCCAACAATCATTCCGTACACTAAATATAGAATGAACTCGACCACGAAAACTCAAACTGATCAGTAAAATGTGGTTGACGGCAGATAAAACATTTCTGTCAGGAACAAGGACCCATCAAGGTACACACATACGAGATACAGTAATCCTATTAAACACAATAAGAGAGAAATTACCATTACAATTGTTTTTTCAAGTAGTCATTGCATCATAAAGTGAGACCAAGGACAATGGACATTAGGTGGACAATAACATAGGGCATTTATATTATTGAAAAAGAAGCATCCACATCTTCAAGCTTCTAAAAAATGAAACTTTTAAGTAGTTAGTTTAAGCCGCCGGATCAATATCCCCTTTTTCGAGATGTCTGTGACTAAAGTGTGTGTTCACATCTGATAGCAATAGTTTCACTTCCGTATATGTTTTGGTCAAGTGTCCTCTTGAGGTCGTCGTCATATATATTACAAGAGATGGAATATTTCTGTTTGTTACACTGTTCTGCTGATTAATAAAAAAAAAACAAAAAAAAAAAACAAGGTCTCCAACTTATGAATAAAAGGTTAACATAAAATATAAAAACACCTTTCCTGCTATACACAACTATCTACATTCACTATTCAATAGAAAACTTATTTTACAATAAATGCTGTTAAGAAACAATCTACCAATTATTCTTATTTACAACTTCATCGTTGTGTTTGTTTCTTGGCATTTATTCTAGATAGACAGTTAAAACTCGAAAAAAAATCAAAATTTGTATTTATCATGGTCGATTTAAGTTCGTATTTAAAGACCATTATTGTAGAAAGTAAAAAGAAGCAACACACATTGTTTGTTGACAAATATTGATACTTTGAGAATATCAGTACGTTATATTATCAGAGAATGGGTCATAAGATACCGTTTCCTTTTGTCATTTATAGTTTTTTTATCACAATTTCACTAAAATTAATTTCAAAGACATTCTGATTACAGAAAATCTAGAAAATCTATCTTAATTTCGAATTTATAATACTTTATAAAGATAAGTTCTTGATGTGCGATTTCCAATGAGAAACCTATATGAAATGAACTATGGTTAACATGCTAGCATGGTTAACCCCACAACATTATGTATGTCTGTGTCTATCCCAAGTCAGGAGCCTGTAATTCAGTGGTTGTCGTTTGTTTATGTGTTACGTATTTGGTTTTCGTTCATTTTTCGTACATAAACAAGGTCGTTAGTTTTTTCGTTTGAATTGTATTTTTATTGTCATTCCAGGGCCTTTTATTGCTGACTATGCGATATGGGCTTTGCTCATTGTTGAAGACCACACAGTGAATTATAGCTATTAACTTCTGTGTCATTTTGGTCTCTTGTGGAGACTTGTCTCATTGGCCATCATACCACATCTTCCTTTTTTAAAATTGAAAGAGTCTAAAGCAACTTAAGGTCACCTTAAAAATCAAACCCCATATCGTATAGTATTTATATAGTAACGGCATTAACTAATTAAAGTAAAACAAGTATAACAATCCTTACTATGTTGTATTGCTACACCACTGCCTAGGTTAGGGGGAGGTTGGAGAATCCCGTTGACATGTTTAACACCGTCACATTTTGTATGCATGTGCCTGAGTCAAGTTAAAAGCCTGTTATTCAATGGTTGTCGTTTGTTGATGTGTTACATATTTGTTTTTTTGTTCATTTTTTGTACATAAATAAGGCCGTTAGTTTTCTCGCTTAATTTGTTTTACATTTGTCATTTCGGGGCATGTTGTAGCTGACTATGCGGTATGGGCTTTGCTCATTGTTAAAGGCCGTATGGTGACCTATAGCTGTCAATTTATGTCATTTGGTCTCTTGTGGAGAGTTGTCTTATCCGAAATCATTCCACTTAATCTTTTTTTTTATATATACACAGCAACATACTTCGAACGTTGAATTACTAACCACATCAGGGAGAATGGTTTGAACACACATTGTGCTCTTCAACTTCGTACTTTATTTGGCCTTTTTAACTTTTTTGAATTCGAGCGTCACTGATGAGTCCTTTGTAGACGAAACGCGCGTCTGGCGTATATACTATATTAAGTCCTGGTATCTATGATGAGTTTATTTACAACCACTGGGTTGATGCCACTGCTGGTGGAGATTTATTTCCCCAAGGGTATCACAAGCCCAGTAGTCAGCACTTTTTTGGCTGACATGAATTGTCATTGATATAGTTATATTTATAAATTAACTGTTTACAATTTTTTTTAATATTTTGAAATACTGAGACTTTTCTACCTCGGGCATAGATCACCTTAGCTGTATTTGGCAAAACTTTTAGGAATGTTGGTTCTCAATGCTCTTCAACTTCGTCCTTTATTTGGTCTTTTAAACTTTTTTGGATTCGAGCGTCAATGATGAGTCTTTTGTAGACGAAACGCGCGTCTGGCGTATATACTAAATTTAGTCCTGGTATCTATGATGAGTTTATTTAAAAAAACATCATATTATAGGAAGAATATATATTTACATTATATCGATTCATTGTAAGTATTTATTTTGGTTCAATATAAATCATTTTTTTTACTACGTAAGCACCTTAGGTTTATCTTTCTCTCGAAATTAATACATATTCTTAGATAATTCACAAAAATCTTTATAATATGAGATTTGATTATATTGCAAATAACATATACAGAGGGGGTTCAATTTGAATAAAAAGAACCTCATTGTCTAGACTAAAACGTTAAACATTTGTTTGAGTACCTAAATATAAAAAGGTCACTGTAAGTAATTGATTAGTTTTAATATTACAAAAGTGTTAAACGATCAAAATGTACAACAGACGGGAATATAAATTATGTAATACGTAAAGAAAAAATATACATTAGGATCCACGTATCTTCACGGAAATTATGATTTACTGTCTCGTTATTTTTATTAGACTGTCTAAAAAGGGTTTAACAATGTTTCAATGTAACTTCCAAGTCCATGCAGAAGTTTCTAGATTTCCTGACAACGATATGAGCAAACAGTAATATAATTTCCGATAAACCTTTTGTCTGTGCTTAAAAAATGCAAAACAGCAATGTGTGTACACAGAAATCAATGATTTTAATATCTCATATTTCTTAAGAATGTCTAAGAAAGAGTCCTACAAAGTTTGAATATATTATTCCCTATAATATGTTCATGTAGGAATTTCTTGTACCCTGAATATGTTATTAATTGTGAACTTTCCATTTCTGAGTAGCAACATTCCAGCAGCACCTGCATACGGGGTATATATCTCCCAATTGATACGATATTCCCGTGCTTGCATTTCCTATCATGATTTTCTTGATAGAGGGTTGCTGCTCACAAGGAAGCTATTAAACCAAGAGTTCCAAATGGTGAAGTTGAAATTATCCTTTCGTAAATTTTACGGACACCATCACGAGTTGGTTGACCGTTATGGAATACCCGTTTCACAAATGATATCGGATATGTTCCTTACGTCGTAACTACAATCCCCTTCCCTTTCATGAATGTGACCTACCGAATTAGACTTTTTACCGGATTTGTTATCACATAAGCAACACGACGGGTGCCACATGTGGAGCAGGATCTGCTTACCCTTCCGGAGCACCTGAGATCACCCATAGTTTTTGGTGGGGTTCGTGTTGTTTATTCTTTAGTTTTCTATGTTGTGTCATGTGTACGTTTGTTTGTCTGTTTGTCTATTTCATTTTTAGCCGTGGCGTTGTCAGTTTATTTTAGATTATGAGTTTGACTGTCCATTCTTTTCAGTACAAGCAAGGTTTATAAAATACATTCGAATTATAGATCGTTTGCGTGTGTGTTGCATTGTCGCCTTTTTTGTTGCAGTTCAGAGTTTCTACTGTTTCGTTGTTTTCCTCTCATAATTGATGTGTTTCCCTCGGTTTTAGTTTGTAGCCCGAATTCTTTTCTCTCAATTGATTTATGACTGAAAAATGTAGACACAATTCACGTAACATGTTGAACACAGGCTTGTTGTTTAATTTACATGGATGAAATTCTGAAACTGATAACGCATTTTTCATGTGAGTGTATTATAACATTAAGCTCACATTAATGTTTTCATCGATGTTTGCATTTGTAAATTTCTTTCGTATTTCACATGTGCATTTCTCTATGGAGAGTCACGTGTGATAATAATATTCATATCGCACGATAATTTAAATAATAGATGGAAGTTGTTTTATGTTCCATCGACTTTTCCTATGTTTAGTGTTTAAGGTAGTTCATAAGCAATTCAAAAGTCGCCTTGAATGTTTCAGTCAAATTTTAGAGAGATTTCATTTTGTCGTTTATCTAAATTCAATAGTTCATGGAAAGCAATCTGTATTGCTTCAGTATAATAAAATTGAGAAAGGAAATGGTGAATATGTCAAAGCGACAACCACCCGACCATAGAGCAAACAACAGCCGGAGGCAACCAATGGGTCTTCAATGTAGCGAGAATTCCCGCACCCGTAGGTGTCCTTCAGCTGGCCCCTAAAATATGTATAATAGTACAGTGATAATGGACGTCATACTAAACTCCGAATTATACACAAGAAACTAAAATTTAAAATCATACAAGACTAACAAAGGCCAGAGGCTCCTGACTTGGGACAGGCGCAAAATTGCGGCGGGGTTAAACATGTTTATGAGATCTCAACCCTCCCCCTATACCTCTAGCCATTGTAGAAAAGTAAAAGAATAACAATGCGCACATTAAAATTCAGTTCAAGAGAAGTCCGAGTCTGATGTCAAAAGATGTAACAAAAGAAAAGAAATAAAATGACAATAATACATAAATAACAACAGACTACTAGCAGTTAACTGACATGCCAGCTCCAGGCCTCAATTAAACTGATTGAAAGATTATGTCTTCATCATAACACTGTTTTAAAGGAAAACGCAAAGAATCATAGTTTAGCCTGCCCCTTAGCTGTCGGCAAAATTTCCTCAAAATATCAAGCAAATTTACAAATAACTTGTCAATGTAGGACAGGATGAAGAATATACTGCATTTAATACTAGACAATGAGGTTCTATTTGAAAAGAACCTTCTTGTCTAGAGCGAAAGGATGATATATATATTTTAATTTATCCATGCAAAAAATAAATTTTAGCAATTAATTCATTTTCATGTTACACAGAGTAAAAGTACAACAACTAGTTTAATATATACAGTATGTAATGATTAATAAGACTTCCATGTATATTCAAGGAAAAATTCTATTTCTCATCTTTTTTTCATAGAACAGAATAAAACATGTCCTTATAATGGTTCAACGATACATTATCGTTTCATTTAGGGAATTTCCTCAAGTTTTCACGATTATAAAACAATGTAAAAGACAATATTAAATGTTACATAATCACAAGACATCATCAACAACCCTTGCAAGGTATAGAACATCTGTTCGAATCGACAATCTTTAAGAAATAATTAAAAATGTTTACTACTTTGCACTGATATTGTTTTTCATTCTTGTAACATTTAGTTTTATTCTGTCTGTGTTTGAGTTAAGATTGAAAAAAAAGTATTATGGTTAGAACAAAATTTGAAGAAATGAAGTTATAGCATATGAAGGTATTTCTATACAGCAGTTCGGTACAAGAAAACCAGAAAATTATGGATGCCTTTTGTATTTGGATTCAGAACTGAAAACCAACTACATAATTAAACAGAAATGCTTGATTGAAACCTATTGTATCTTGCAGTACATTATGTCTAAATGCATATAGCTTATAACTCTTAGTTTCATAGCTTCCTTGTAAGCAGCAATCCTCTATTAAGAAAATCATGATAGGAAATGCAACCTCTTTAAAATTTTAGCAACTGGGAAATAAATATCCATTAGCAGGCGCCTTTGGATTGATGCTACATTCAATTGAAAGTTAACATGCAATTGTAAAGCTACAATCATTTCTTTTGTCGTAAGGTTTTGTTTTTAATCGACCCTCGAGCGTCTATTCAATTTCAAGATGTAAGTCAAGATATGAGCTAGACGTTACTGTATCTTTTGCAATTTTCTTTATCTGAAGTGTTTATTTAACCCCCCCCATATTTTATCTATCTTATAGCCTTATAAGCTAGAATTAAAGAGACTTTCTATGATGAAGTTTCAGGAAGCTTTATAGAGACAGCTGCATTAGTAGGATGTTTTATATTTTATAATTAATTGCTGAAAAATATGTTTAAGATAAAAAAAAAAAAAGTAAACCTACTAAGGGTATCAACATTCTAACATTGTTTCTAAACTGAAACGATTTAAAATGTTCTTTCAAGAAGACAATGCTTTTAAACTAACAGGATTTATAGTATTCTTTTCTTTATTTCTTCGTTGATAAACCAAGAAGTTAGTTAGAAACTAAGGTTATAATGTATTCAGGCAAAGTTGACTTTATATTAAATTTGCTATTGACTTCCGGTCACTTTTGGTCATTTAGCTTATCATGTATCCAGGTTATTATACATCCATGGCTTTTTAATTTTTGAGGTTTAGCGTTGAAAGTAAATCCAGAAAAGAATTTCAGACGCAACAAATATTCAGAATATGTAATTTATTATAACTGAAAATAGGAATGAACTACATTGGGATATTTATGAAACGACGTCCGTTCTTATGCTCTAGTTTGCCATTATATTATATTATATAATCGACAACAAAAGATATTTCCATGTACGCAACAGTTTATGGTTGTAAATTATTTACGTGCAGTTTATTTTCTCTTATCTTTTTCTACTTTGACATATCGATGATAATGAAACAAGATTTATTTTTTGTGATAAAACATACGTGGCTAGGGAGACTTTCGTTGGGTTAAGAACGTATCTAGCATGTAAAACGAGCTAAAACATTACAAAACACGTGATAAAAACATACCCAAACATGGCATTAACGATTGAAATAGAACCACATGTTAAACCTTGTAATAATTTTACTCCTATTTTTACGTACCTCTTTCCTGTCAAATTTTAATGATATACAATTTCGACCTTTATTTATCATTTCACAGTTTTTGATTCGAGTGTCACTGATGAGTCTTTTGTAGACGTAACGTGCGTCTGGTGTACCTATTTAAAGGCTTAATATAAAAAGAAGATGTGGTATGGTTTTCAATGAGACAACTCTCCATAAGAGACCAAATGACACAGAAATGAACAACTATAGGTTACCGTACGGCCTTCAACAATGAGCACTGTGGTGTAAACTTGATAACAAATAATTTGAATGTCAATTTTGTTATCGCAAAAAATATGGTTTGATATTCAACTCCTGCTAGAGTTTAAACTCAGAACCTTGGAATTGTAGTTGTGCACTTGCTATCA
The DNA here is from genome assembly GCF_963676685.1 of Mytilus edulis. Classification (NCBI taxonomy): domain Eukaryota; kingdom Metazoa; phylum Mollusca; class Bivalvia; order Mytilida; family Mytilidae; genus Mytilus; species Mytilus edulis. The sequence continues at coordinate 71,088,039 of NC_092349.1, read as the reverse complement.
TTCAATCTATTCGCTTTTTTGACACTTGGTAGTTTATGTACTTTTTCGGCAACATTTTTAAAAGATGATAACAATGTTGGTTTGAACCCAGAATTTAAAGTTAGCAAACCTATTGAGGTTGTACATGTGTACCTGCACTATGGAGTTGTTTAAAGATATGTTCTCATTTCCCTATTTTATATTTTCACATGCATTTGAATATTTGATGAAGACAATTCTCCATAGTGTAAAGAACATTAGCTTTCAAATTCAAATCCATTAATTTGATTATAATTCTCACATTTTATTTAACATATACGAAATGTTATTCAAAACTACAAAAGTTCCATTGAATAAGATACACATACGTTCATGCCACTGCTGTTGGACGTTTCGTCCCCGAGTGTATCACCAGCCCAGTAGTCAACATTTCGGTGTTGACATGAATATCAATAATGTGGTCATTTTTATAAATTTTAATAAAACTTTGAATTTTACGAAAAACTAAGAATTTTCTTATCCCAGGCATAGATTACCTTAGCCGTATTTGGCACCACTTAATGCAACTTTGGATTCTCAATGCTCTTCAACTTTGTACTTGTTTGGCTTTATAAATATTTTGAAATGAGCGTCACTGATGAGTCTTATGAAGACGAAATGCACGTCTGGCACACAAAATTATAATCCTGGTACCTATATTCAATGAACGTAATTAATGTATTACTGATGAATTATTGAGTCAAGGATTTCGTTACCACAAATTACCAAAACACTAACTAAATGCTTCCATAGATACAAAGATTTGGTTTGTTTACGATAATGTTGATTACCGAACCCGTAAAGTAGGATACGATCCGGGTAAACTCGTCGATCCATTAAATAGACGTTTTCTATAAGGTTACCAATTGAGCATTGTAATTAGATCAATCAATATTGCTTTCATTGGTATAAACATTCATTTTGTTTTCTGTGAATTAACATCAAACTAAATATCAGTGTTATACACATATGTACATTTCATTGTTTTTCAATCTGTCCATAACTATATGTTGGCATTGCACAAGGTCGTGTTTTTTCTCTGTTTGCTGGTGATGCCTTTACTAAATCCATTGGATGATGGAAGTGTACTGATTGATATTTTAGTGTAGACAAATGATTTGTATTCACTGTTATTGGTCTTGAACTAGCTTTCGGTAACTGCAGTTCAGATCTGTACTTTATGTCATATATTATTTTTGTTAGGGTTCTTATATGCCTGGCATCATTCTGATGAATTAATCCTTTACTACTTTTTTATAGTCTGTATATTTGTTTTCCTGTTACACCACAGTCCCATGTTAAGGCGGGTTTGGTTTGCGCCAGCAAAATTGTTTTAGCTCGCCGCATTCTGTACGTGACTGTACCAATATGGATCCTGTAATTCAGTGGTTGTCGTCTCTTGTGTGTATATCATATATTTTTTTCGTTTATCTTTTAGTAAATAAAAATGGCCGTTAGTTTTCTTACTTCAAGTTGTTTTAAATTTATAATTTCAGGACCTTTTATATCTTGCTATGTGGTATAGGTTTTACTTTTGTTAAAGGCCGTACAGTGACCTTTATACATCTATGACTTTGATGTTATTTGATCTTTGGTTGAAAGTTGTCTAATTGTCAATCATACCACATCTTCATTTTTTGGAGTTACAATGTCTGAAATCGTTATATAGTATCAACATTTAGTTTTCCTTCCTGCTAACCATCTAATTAACTATAGACATGACCCACACAAACTGTCGATGGGCATGTCATCCCGTTATAATATATTCAGTTTAAGTATAATCAAAATACGAATAGACAGGTTAGCACGTGCAACAGTGTAAAGTCGATTTTTGTTAGCCCTGTTTAATCTCATTTCAGATTAAAAACATATAGACTAAATATAAATCATATAATCATAATATGTATAGGCTACTGTTTATAAATACAGCTGTTTCATAAACCACGCCTCTTTTGGGGAGATATATAATATTCATAGATATTTTGTTTTGTTTACGTACTGGTTCCCAGATATGATATCTATGTTTCATCTCATAGAGACATAACTTGGTAATGTTACCAGTATAAATATATGGTAGGCGGTGGAATTGAATTCTAAGTACGACATAAAATAAAGGGAGGCGTAGTGAGGCATTTTTGTTTAAGTTTTAACTTTCAAAAGTTCGGGGCATATAAATGTTGAAATAGCCGCACAGCCCTATGTTTTGACATTTGAAAAAAAAAAATAGTGCTTTTCAACGAAAAATGTCTTTCTGTTGCTGTCTAGTTTTATTTGATCAGCTAACATGCGTTTCAATCACTGGCTTGCTGAACTCATGTACAACCCATCTCAAATAAAGGGTTACCAAAGGTCGCATAAATACGGGTTTAAATTAGTTTGAATAATAGACCTTCAACATCTATGTTTTGAGCTTGTTTTGGCAATAGTCAACCAAACTGACTGCCAATAGTGAAATCGTATTTAAACATTTCGCTTTTATAAATGTTTGAAACAATAACAAAACAACATTTTATATAGTTAAAGCTTCTTTAAATAACATTCCTCGTTATCCGTTCATTTGAGTCTTCAATCCATTGTTCGTGGCATTTAATGTTTTATATTGTACACAGGTTTTAGTTGAATTTTTCCATTTTAACCACAGGGGAAATACTTTTAGACACTAGTCGTTTGTTTTGTAACGTAAATGTAAACTGACATTTCGTTTCATATATTCATTTCGCTATTAAAGAGATGCGGTTGATAAAAAATGGATACTCAAACTCATAAATCAATGACAAACTGACAACACGATTACAAAAAAACCCCAAACAAAACCACAAACCAGTCTAAAAACACAACATAGAAAACTAAATACTTAGCAAGACGAACTCCATCAAATACCATTGGTGATCGTACGGTAAGCTGATCCTGTTCCCCATGTGGAACCTGTCGTGTTACTCATGAAAATACAATTTTGATGAGAATTGTTAATACCATTCGAATTAATTTTGTCAATAAACTTCATTTGATGGATGCAACATTGATACATTAACATACAATAGATTAAAAAGTTGTGTATATCTATCTAAACTGAAAATTCTATTTTGAATTGTGGACTATAAATTCGGAGTTTGGATTAGGTGTTTTACGCCAGTCAATTCTTAGTTATGTCTTTCATTGACTGTTAAATATTACAAGTATGTAAAAAATTAAAACAACACGTTATTAATTGTAAGCGTCCGAAGCGCTTTTCTGGATTTATCTTCATCAGGCGCGCTCAAAACCGAATATTTGAAAGCCAAGGATGAATAAGAACAGAAACAATTGAAGAGCTATATGATAAAAAAAGAGACTGTCATGTCAACTGAAATAGGTGGTCAAATTTTGAAATCGTAAACAGTATATAAAACATGATCTTGGTTTATGTTAATCATGGACAAAGATTTCATAGCAATTTTATCATAAACCGTCAAATAACTGGGCATCATATCTATTGTTGCATATACATGTATGCATGTAAAACTGACAAAATTATTGTTGATGTTACATATATATTATAAGAAGATATAGTAAGATTGCCAATGATACAAATATTTAACAGAAATTAAATGGAGCAGATTTATTCAACTATAGGTCATCGTAATGCTTACTACCTATTTGAAAAGTAATTATACTGATCTATATAAACTTAAAATTTCATACACTATTTTTGGTTTTAAATCTTCGTTGTAATGACCAGAATATTTCAAAATTTAAATAGTTTTCTTTCAACTGCTATGTAGAAGATATAGCCTTATCAGAGGCATATATTTTGGAACCATTTTGATTCCTATTTATGTTTTGTAATGGTGTAATTCCAAAATGCATAGCAAATGAGTGAAGTCCTTTTGTTCGTCATTGACCAGAAAGGAATTGAAAGTATACATTCTGTTCAACAATTAACATATTTAATAACAAAAAACAACCATGGAAATAGATAAAATGATTGAATTCTGAAATTAATCTTTTATATTTTCCCTTTTAGAAATAAATATTGATCGTTGGAATACAGTAGTAATATATAATCTGGTGTTATTGCTGAGTAAAAGAATCACTTTTCAAACATAATCTCTCAGATTTTATGTAAAAAAAAAGCCAACAACAATCAGTTAATAGTTTTCTGTATATTCTGACTGAATGTAAAATGTAATTATGTAATCTGGAAGTGTTAAAACAGCAATTTTCTTTTTCTTTAAGCTAAATGTCACCGCAGCTATTATGAAGGCTAGTTTTTAAGGTAATTGTAGGAAACTGTTTGTTCCCGATGGTACCACCAGCTCAGAAGTTGGTGAATTGATACTTATTTGATTTATAACGTACTTTGGTAACTAAATTCACACTTGATAAATTGCATATAAAAGCTTTTATTATTAAACAGAAAAGAGTTATTACCAACGGAATGCAATGATTACAACTATACAGTAATAGTCTGAGAAGAAGAAAAAATAGACCTCTGCGCGACGTTTCTACAAATACAGCACCATTAGTGTAAATAAACTCATCATAGATACCAGGACTAAAATTAGTATATACGTCAGACGCGCGTTTCGTCTACAAAAGACTCATCAGTGACGCTCGAATCCAAAAAAAGTTCAAAAGGCCATGTAAATAACTGTAATCCAATACAGATATAAAAATGAGGAGTTGTGATAAGATTGCCCATGTGACACTATCTTCAAAGGTAATTGAAGTTGTAATAAGCAATTATAATCCATTTTACGGCCTTCAATAATGAGAAAAACACATACCACTTAGTCGGCTATAAAAGGACCCGAAATGTAAATAAAGGCAACAGTAGTATACCGCTGTTCAAAACTCATAAATCCATGGACAAAAAACAAAATAGGGGTAATAAACTAAAACTGAGGGTAACGCATTAAATATAAGAGGAGAACAACGACACAACATTAAAATGTAACACATACACACAGAAACGGACTAAGCATTAGACAAAATCCTATGAGAATAACAAATATAACATCAAAACCAAAAACATGAATTTAGGATAGATAAGTACCGTGACACGTCTTATAGTAATGTTAATTAACACTAAAAAATAAGAGAAAATAAACGACACAACGGAAACACAACGTTAAAATGTAACACACACAGAAACGAACTATAATATAACAATGACCATATTCCTGACTTGGTACAGGACAGGTAAATGTGAAACAATGCAAATGGAAACAACAACGGGATTAAACATGTTTGTGAGCGCTTAATCCTCCCCTCATTCCGGACAGTGGTATAACAACACGAAATAAGAACAAACTGAAAAAATCAGATACAATTGTCTTGATTCAAAAGGTCAGTACGAGACACAAATGACATAAAAACAACAGACACAAAGCACCGATATAAGAGTACTAGCAGTAACTGAAAGCCTGTTCAACGGTAATTACAACTAATACAATATTCATGTTCTCCCAGACTATAGTATCAATATACTTATTCAACTACTGAAAATTAAATCAAAGCTAGTAACTATAAAGACACTTTTAAAAGATATTTTCACAATCTAATCTTTAGGAGATCGTATCTTAATAACTCACTGACTTAAAATTATATTCAGTTATGCATAGATTACCGTAGTAATTATTCTGAAAATGGCCAATCCCTTAACACAAGCTGCGTATAAAGAGCATATCGATGATAGGAATAGTATTGCTCCCCATACGTTAAATTTATCCTTAACTCGTCTTAAAGATATTCGAACAACCAGAAATCGCTTGTGTTTAGTGTAAAAAATATTTTATTGTGAACATGACAATATGGAAGTTTTACTAGGATTGTAAAACAAGTGAATTGTTCACTTAAACAAATTCCTTTTCTTGTGTTGTTTTCTCAACTCATTAAACTCAATCGGACATTTTTTTTAGTCAAATGAAAGCATGTACTTGTAAACATTTGAAGTTTAGATTGATCAGTTTAACTAAATTGTTTTGTACTTCAGGTGAGCATTGTGATGCTATATTCATGTTTTATGTACCACTTGCAAAACAGAAGTAAACAAATCAATCGAAGATAAATTAGTGTATTGTGTTAACCGTAAATGAAGTATGAATGACATCGAACCAAATCTAATCGTTATCAACCAGGAAATGTCATTGGGTAAATATCGACAGAATATAGCTAGAAGATAGATTTGTCCGCCTTTTAAGTATACTCCGGATTTGCCTATTTTATTTTCCTGTTTTCTTATTTATAACAGGTATATGTTGTTTATTCTTTAGTTTTCTATGTTGTGTCATGTGTACTATTGTTTTTCTGTTTGTCTTTTTCATTTTTAGCCATGGCGTTGTCAGATTGTTGTAGTTTTATGAATTTGACTGTCCCTTTGGTATCTTTCGTCCCTCTTTTACGTTACCCAAGAATCAAAATATTGCATAATATCAATAATTGATCAACAAATGTTTACCATTAATGTTAACACAACAACAAGATCAAGACTTGAAGACATTAAATTAGCGGTATATGTTGAGGATTATTCGATAACGATCGTAAATATTTCTAAAACCATCTATACAAGTGCTATCAATGTATAGATATGACGTAGTCGATGGGATTTTCTCACAAAACTGTTTATTACATGGTTTATAACAACATTAACCTTGGTCAATAGTAACGTCGTGTCATGCATCATGGATATTGAAGACGAGGGTTTAATCGCCGGGATAGTATAACAAAGACGTATATTTACCGCTTTTCCGTCAAACTTGTGCAGGGGCAAACACACGTCACTATATATGATAAAATATCTCATTATTTCAAAAGTGGGACGAACGACAGCAGAAGGACAGTCAAACTCATAAATTGAAAGTAAACGGACAACGTCTGGCTAATAATGAGAGAAGACAAACAGACAAACATAGAAAAAGAATAAGCAACACGAACCCCACCAGAAACTATGGGTGATCTCAGGTGCTCCGGGAGGGTAAGCAGATCCTGCTCCACATGTGGCACCCGTAGTGTTGCTTATGTTGATAAAAAGTCGGAATAATGGCCTATAGATGTTTACAATTGCTTTTTGGACTAAGCTGGATAGTGCGTTACATTTCCTGATATTGTATCGTGATTTTGGCATAGTAATGTTACATGAATCAGGTAGTCAAATATCCGTTGTTGTCTTAATCGTTAATAGTTTTTACATTTAAAGCAAATAATAATATTTGAGATATAAAAGACAACAATAGAAATTATACAAAGATCTCCAAAGAAGTAAATTATGAAATTTTAATATGAGTATATACAGTAAACAAAAGCATGATAAAATTCTCGAGGTATATTAATTTAGCGTAGACTCATTAATGTACATATCAATAATTATTACAGTATACACTTATATGAAAATCCGAAATCTACAGTAAGCTTATGTTAACCACTATGTCGATTAAGCTGTGTGAATATACAATTAAAGAAAAAACTATCAGAATATTCATTCTTGAGTGCTCCACGAAACATTCTTCTAAATTATCAACATCTATTTTATGGACAATCAAAGCCGGACTCCAAATTTATTGTGAAACTGCCTATTCTAGAGGTGGCGTGAATCAGATTTGATCTCATCTTGCAATAGTATTAAAACATTTGACTTTTCCACATTTTACACAAGTACTCCCTATTCCATACTAAAAGACAAATTGAATATATATAGTAAACAAAAGCATGATAAATTATAAGCCCAATGTAGATTTAGGATTTTCATATGAGTATATTGTAAAAATTATTGATATGTACATAAATATATCTCGAGAATTTTATCATGCTGTTATTTACTATATATACTCTTTAAGTTTTGAATGGGGAATACTTGTGGGAGGTTTGGCATGCCATAAAACCAGGTTCAACATACCATACATTTTTTTCTTAAAATGTCCTTTAACAAGTCAGAAAAATTGCCATTGTTATAATATAGTTCGTTTCTGTGTGTGTTACTTTTAAACGTAGTGTTTCTGTTGTGTCTTAATTATCCGCTTATATTTGATGTGTTTCCCTCAGTTTTAGTTTGTTACCCTGATTTTTTTTGTTTTTTTCTCAACCGATTTATGAATTTCGAACAGCGTTATTGCTGTTTGCTTTTATTGAAATAGTTGGTATTACTTTGTTTCATTAAGAAGAATGGCGAACGTAAATACAAGTATCTTGTCTTGGGGAGGGATACATTTTACTTTGTAAAAAATCACTCTGATACATGTATAAACAAAACATTCTCTGAAACTGACATTATCAAGATGATCGATTTCTTGATTGACAACATATTTGTAACGTTTGGGGGACGTGATTTTTAACAGACTGTAGGAATTCCAATGTGAACCAATTGTGCCCCTCTTCTTGCCGATTTGTTTCTGTATAATTATGAGGCTGACTTCATACAGGAACTTCTTATGAAGGAAGATAAGAAGCTAGCAATATCATTTACCTTGACGTTCCGCTATATGGATGATGTTCTCTCACTAAATAATACAACATTTGATGACTATGTTGAACAAATCTATCCCATCAAACTAGAGATAAAGGATACTTCAGATAAATCTGCCTCATATCCTGACCTAAATCTAGAAATTGATAATGAGGGTTTGTTAAAAACATCATTCAACCACAAAAGGGATGATTTCAGCTTTCTAATTGTAAACTTTCCATTTTTATGTAGCAACATTCCAACAGTGCCTGCATACGGAGTATATATCTCCCAATTGATACGATAATCTCGGGCTTGTGTTTCTTATAACGATTTCCTTGACAGAGGATTGCTGCTGACATGGAAGCTATTAAACCAAGAGTCCCAAATGGTTAAGTTGAAATCATGTCTTCGTACATTTTACGGAAGCTATCACCAGTTGGTTAACCATTGTGGAATAACCGTTTCACAGATGATATTGGAAACGTTCCTTACAGTTTGACTGTCCCTTTTTTTGAATTTGACCTTCCGAAATATACTTTTTACCGGATTTGTAATAACATAAGCACCACGACGGGTGCCACATGTGGAGTAGGACCCGCTTACCCTTCCGGAGAACCTGAGATCACCCCTGTTTTTGGTGGGGTTTGTGTTGCTAATAGTCTTTAGTTTTCTATGTTGTGTCTTCTGTACTATTATTTTTCTGTTTGCCTATTTATTTTTAGCCATGTCGTTGTCAGTTTATTTAATCTACGAGTTTGACTGTTCCTCTGGTATCTTTCGTCCCCCTTTTAATGCATATCAAAACAAATAAATGCATCGAAGCTTTGACAATGTGTTAAAATGAAATGGAATAAAAGAAAATTGAAATTTCACGAATCATCTTGGCAGAATCATCTTGGCATGCCAAAAACATGACTTCATTCGATTAAAAACTGTTTTGCTTAATGATTTTGTCATAAATCAAAAGGGCATTAGGTAAGGAACAAAAAACTGAAAGGTTGTGACACTCCTTTTCAAGATACATGTATCTTATTTAAAAAGACTTGACTGGATATTCGCCTTATATTAAACTTTGACATTATTTGGGTCTCAAATCGTAACAGGTGAAATCTGGAATGTGCTCTAATTTTGGTAATTATCTTTTGTGAGCTATTGAAGTCTTTTATGAAAAGAAAGATGGGTGATATGGGACAAATTATTTTGCTAAGTATCGTAGGAAAATATAACACAACCAAACTATCCGAACTCCAACAAACATTCAAAACTTAAAGTCCATACTTAAATGGCAAAATCAAAATCAAACGACTGGATAATAACCGTCATATTCCTGAATTGGTACAGTCATTTTCTTTTATAGAAATGTTGGAAAGGACCTGTTTTAAAGCTAGCTACAACTGCTTACTTGTATGCAAGTTGCATAACATTTTATTATATTGAAAACAATGTGTGAACAAAGCAAACAGATATAACAGCTACTAATGGATAATAAAGTGATACAGCAATCAGTATAGAATATACTTAATCACTATAAAACCAAGTAGTACATCATCAGATTAAATTTCTTAACCTTAAATGACTGCATTATTTTGGTATTCATTTAACTGGTACGCATCAAATTCAGATACTTTCTCATTAAAATAGAATTAATAAGGTAGGTGTTATTTCATGACCGATCCTATTGCATGTATTGCACATTTATGGGTCTCCAATAGACAATCTGGTTGCTGGTTCATTCGGTATAACGATGAATTTGACGACACATATAAGAAGATTGAAACTAATTGTGAATGCAAATGTTGAACATTAGACTATTTAAGAAATAATTCGTGCAAGTCATGATAGATTTATTGTTGCTTTAACATTGCCTTTGACATTTGTCGTTTTCTGTAATGCTACCTTATGTTAGCAATATAATTCGAGAAAAAGAACCGTGCGATACTGTCGAGCAAAGTGATAGCTTGCATGCATGGAATTCACTTAAAATAATGGCGATAGTTCATTGTACTAGATATTTATTTTTTATACCAATAATATAGCGAAGATAGTAGTTAATATGTATTTATCTTATTGTACTTTCTTTCTGAGCTGTTGGTATTGTACTATTGGCGATTAAAAAATTATAACACTTATAATAGAATGTCTAACATGGTTTTCATTTGTACTTGCCATGCGGACAATGGTTGTTACCACTGTATAATTAGGATGTTTGTATCTAAGACCTTTTACGCTGTTAGTTTGTTGTTCAATGCTTTGTTTACATAGTTGTGTTTAGTAGACTGCTGTTTGTGTTTTTGACGCCCCCCCCCCCCCCCCCCCCCCATTTCATCGCTTTTTACGACTTGTAGTTCTTTACTGACTATAAATGGCACTACTCCCTTTTTGATATACATATTGATCTAAAAATTCTTTCACACCTTTTTAAAACATAAGCAAAGATTCCATTATTGCGAATGACACATAAAAAGTAAAACCACAAAAATACTGAACTTAGAGGAAAATCAATTCGGAAAGTCCATAATCACATGGCAAAGTCAAATAACAAAACGCAACCCATATTGTCTTATATTTTCCCCGCAGCGGTGATTTTCAGTATTGACTATTGACATCCGCACAACCCGTGTTTTCTGCAGCAGGAACCTTGAGACTAGAATTTTGAAAAGAAAACGAGTTTGTTTTTCAGAAACCATAACATAGCGACAACAAAGGTGAAAAAGGAGTGCTGAGGAAATTCCAACTAGAAAGCATGTCCCTCACAATGAATCTTATTTAATGAATGGCTATTATCTATTTTGAATTTATTGAACCATAAAACTAATTCTTGACTCTTCACATTGAATAATCCGCGAAGCGGATTATGTAAAATGTGAAGAGTCAAAAATTAGTTTTATGGTTTAATAAAATCAAAATAAATTATTGCCATTTATAATAAATAAATTTCTATCAAAAATAAGGCTCAAAGAACTTTTTATATTATTTATATTAACAATAACAACGTACACACATTTTGGCGTATGAATACACAACGTCAGAGTGGGCGTGTCGCCGTCAGAATTGACAACATTGAAAATAAAACTAATAATTTTAACCAATCAGAAGACAGTAAAAACACCAAATTTATTTATTGGTTTATGATCCTTAAAGATTCCGGGTTTCATTTTGACAGTAAAGTACAATCTTCAGGCGCACATATTGATTGGTTTTGAACAGTGTTGCAGTGTAGTTTGTCAGTGTTTCCAATCTTAGACAGATATTACATAATTTTAGAAATATACTTTTGAAAGACCTTGTCAAAAATAAAAAGTAAGAATGTTCTGCCTTTCTAATTATGTCAAGTCCATTGTGCAGAACATATGGTACCTCACGTTCTGGCATAAATCTGTACTTTAATATTTTATAATCAAAAACACAAAAATAATCACATTGAAGACAGAATGGAAGAAAATAGATGGAACATAATAAAAGTGAGAAAAAAAAAATTATCAAAAAGGTAATGAATGCGCCTTATCATGAAAAATGTTGATGGTTCTATTTCCTTTTTGCGAGAGATTATTACTTGAAAAAATACTTTGACTTGTCAGCTCTATAATATTAACACATCATAGATACCAGGATTAAATTATCATTGATATGATCATATTTATAAAATTAACTATTTAAAAAATATAGATAGATACCTTAGCTGAATTTGGCAAAACATTTAGGAATTTTGGTCCTTCAACTTCGTACTTTCTTTTGGTCTTTTTAACTACTTTAGGGATTCGAGCATCACTGAATAAACTCATCATAGATTCCAGGACTAAATTTTGTCTTTACGCCAGACGTGCTTTTCGTCTACAAATATAAAAGATTCATTACTGGTGGAGATTTATTTCCCCCATGGTATCACAAGCCCAGTAGTCAGCACTTTTTGTGCTGACATGAATTATCATTGATATTGTTATATTTATAAATTAACTGTTTACAAATATTGAATTTTTAGAAATACTAAGGCTTTTTTACCAAAGGCATAGATTACCTTTTATGAATTTTGGATCTCAATGCTTTTCAACTTCGTACTTTATTTGGCTTTTTTCAACTTTTTGGGATTCGAGTGTCACTAATGAGTCTTTTCAAGACGGAACGCGCGTCTGGCGTATATATAAAATTTAGTCCTTGAATCTATGATGAGTTAATTTAGTGATGCTCGAATCCCAAAAAGTAGTTAAAAAGGCCAAAAGAAAGTACGAAGATGAAGGACCAAAATTCCTATTTTTTTTGCCAAATTCAGCTAAGGTATCTATCTATGTTTTTTTAAATAGTTAATTCATAAATATGATCATATCAATGATAATTTATGTCAGAACAGAAGTGTTGACTAATGGGCTAGTGATACCCTCGGTGAATTAAACTCAACCTGCAGTGGCATCGACCCAGAGGTTGTAAATATACTCATCATATATACCAGGATTACATTTCGTATTCACGTTAGAAGCGCGTTTCGTCCACAAAAGACCGATCTCATTGACGCTCGAATTAAAAAAAGTTAAAAAGGCCAAATAAAGTACGAAATTGAAGAGCACAGAGGACCAACATTCCTAAATATTTTTGCCTAATACAGCTAAGCAAATATATTCCTGTAAAATGTAGTTATGTTCTGTCGAATTCAGTTTGACTGACTAGAAAATACAGTGGAGATCAGTTCTAACCTCTCATAAATTCTGTCATAATCTGTCAGGAGAACTGTTCTAGAACAGTATGTAGAACTGTCAGCCTGACACCTTTTAGTCAGTTCTAGGTTAGAACTGTTCTAGCTAGAACTGATTTGGTAACTTCTACCTAGAACTGATTTGGACAGTTCTAGCTAGAACTGATCCTGACAGTTCTACCCTAGAACAGTTTTAGACAGTTCTAGCTAGAACTGACCAAATATTTGGTCAGTTCTACTTCTAGAACAGTTCTACGGTTAGAATTGATTTCAAATTCTACGGCTAGAATTGATTTATAAATTCTACAGCCAGAATTAATTTATAAATTCTACGGCTTAAATTGATTTATAAATTCTACGGCTAGAATTGATTTATAAGTTTTAAGAAATATATGTCTTAATATAAAGGCTTCGGCAAAATAGCGATTAATATTATATAGAGTTTTGCTATTTTGGCGGTTTTATTTCAGATTTATAATCGGCAAGAGAACATGTTTAACCCCGCCATATTCTGCATGTATGTCAGTGCCTGTTCCAAGTCCGGAGCCCGTAATTCAGTGATTTTCTTTTGTTGATGTGTAGTATAAAATATTTGTTTTTCTTTCATTTTTTGTACATAAATTAGACCGTTTATTAGTATTATGGGGGGGGGAGGGTTATTATTTGAATTATTTTACATTTTTTATTCTGGGTGTCAGGATGGCTCGTTGTCACATAACACAATTATCCTCATTAACCAAATGTAATATCTGTTTACGAGTAGTTTTCATACCTCGGACGGACCTGTTTAACAAAAATCTTTTGACCACATCAATCTAAACTTACATTATTTGCTCTTCAGTCTTTCTGCAAATCTATTTAGCTGCACAGTACTTCAGTTATAATTTTAGGTCAAGAGGGACTGTACTATACAAGTTACAGCAATATTGGAAAACAATTTTGTTCGCATCAATTTATAGTGCCAGCATGCAGGGGCAGATCCAGCCATAAAAAAAAGGGGGGGGGGTTCCAACTATATGTTCAAATTCAAAAGCATTGATCGTCAAAAACAAGGGGGGTTCCAACTCCTGAAACCCCCCCCCCCCCCTTGATCAGCCAATGAGCATGTCCTCTTTTTATTCTAAATATTGAATCATAAACAAATATCAGTAGTTTTCATACTTCAGACTGAGTCGTATAATAAAATCTTTTGACCGCATCAACCGAATCTTACCATATTTGCTCTTTTTTATGTAACTCTTATAGTCACATAGTAAATCTGTAATATTTTTATGTAAGGATGGATTGTAAAATCATGAAAATACAAATGATAGAAATATGGGAACACAATGTTACCTAATTTCATTTGCATCAATTTAGAATGCCAGCATGTCCTCTTTTTATTCAAAATATTACATCATAAACAAATATCAGTAGTTTTCATACCTCAGACTGACTGGTATAACAAAATAAATTGTCCGCATAAACCAAAACTGACCATATTTGCACTTTATTATGAACATGATGTGAATCTTAATAGCCGCAAAGTAAATCATGTATATTTTTATATCAGGATGGATTGTTTAATAAAAATGAAAGCAATATTGGAAAATAAAAATATGCTCACATCAGTTTATAGTGCCAGCATGTCCTCTTTTTCATCAAAATTTTGAATCGTAAACTAATTTCAGTAGTTTTAATATCTCAGACTGACTCATGAATATAACAAAATTATTTGTCGCATCAACCAAAACTGACCATATTTGACAGCATCAACCATAACTGACCATATGTGACAGCATCAACCAAAACTGACCATAATTACACTTTGTTTTGAAAATCTTAATATATATAAAGCCGCATACTAAATCACTTATAGTAATACATATACCGGTAACGATGGATTGTATAATTCAAATGACAGCAATATCAATGAATATTGGAACACATTGGCTACAAAAAAATTTCCACATCAATTAAGAATATCAGCAAGTCCTCTTTTTATTCAAAATATTGAATTGTAAACAAATTTCAGTGGTTTCGATATATCAGACTGAGTGAGAGTTGTTTTAACAAAATTATTTGACCGCATCAACCAAAACTGAACTTATTTACACTTTATCATGTAAATATACATGTATATGGCCTCATTGTAAACATGGTAAACCAATCTTATTTCTATGTGAGGACGGATCGTATGATAAAAATGACACCAACTTTGAAACACAATACACCTTATTTCTAATCCTGGCTGACCTGGCCTCTTGAACTTTTGAAGCATACAACAATGACTTTCCATTGTGGCGTCAGATATTTTGTTTTATGACGTCAAACTTTTACGGGAACCTGTGTGATCATGGGGATATCCAGTAATGGCAGACAAATTGCGACAAGATGTATTTAAACCATATCTAAGAATTTAGCGCGCCGTTATTTCCTCTCTGTATCCATAATAATGAACCGTCATTAAACATGCTAAAGTGACCTTTTAACATGTTTAAGTCAGTAGTTTGTGATGGTTTTTTTTTAAACAAAACTATTTAATGGCATCATCCAACACTCACATGACTGATTCATATACTTTATTTTAAAAATAAAATAAAAAGTACATGTATGGGAAGTTCTCTTCTTGGAATAGTATACTGTTAATATAATTTGAAGAAGGCAAAGAAAAATGCATGATTTTGTTTGTAGCCGAACGTCCAGGGGCAAATGTTTCATTCATGTTCAGATCCAGTATATTTTTCTGAGTTCCAGACTCCCAGATATCATTTATTTATATAATCGTTATGGATAAGTTTGGCTCAGACGAGATGGTGCAAATGTATATATTTATATTATATAGTTTGTTTATGTTACACAACACTTTTTTCATTAATATCCCATAATTCATCCACTGTACAATTTTCGTTTGAACATTTGTCAAAACAGAATTATAAATGAATGTAAATCCAAGGCAAACAAGGTAAATTACGATTAAAATTCCATGAATTAAAAGTAGAGTTTTATTTAGGAAGGGGGAACGAAGAAACGTAAACTATGATGTTTCCGTATGCAATCTTATAAAAATATCTCCGATGAGTTGGATAACCTTCTATTCACTTCGATATTTGTACATGTAACGTAATAAAAGTCGTTTGATCAGTAAAAAATATAGAAAATCTGCTATTTAATATATAGCAAAGTAATTGGAGTGATTCATTTCTTCTAAATTCTAAAGTGCCCTTACTGCAGTGACGTCATTTAGAACTGTTATACAGTCCCGACTGATTATGTCAGTTCTGCTGACAGTTCTACGGTTAGAAGTGATTTGGACAGTTCTTCCTAGAACTGATCCTGACAGTTCTACCCTAGAACTGATCCTGACAGTTCTACCTAGAACTGATTTAGTCAGTTCTACCTAGAACTGATTCTGACAGTTCTATGACAGAATATTCTGACAGTTCTAATGAGAGGTTAGAAGTGATCTCCACTGTAGTGAACACAAATAATTGAAAACTTAGATACTATTACCTTTTTTTTAAACTCGATTACGCCTTTTTCACAACGAAACGTCACTTCCCACGTCTCATTGTCGAGCAAAAGATTGTGTATTCTCTCTCCTATCTCCTTGACTTGTATACTGGATTTGATACAATTACTGTGACAGAAGGGCAAGGCAAACCCCATTGAAGCTGACATTCGGAACGTGTATATTTAAATCGTAATAATAAAAATAAACAGAGAAAAATATAAAAAGTAAAATCACAAAAATACTGAACTCCGAGGAAAATTCAAAACAGAAAGTCCCTTATCAAATGGCGAGATCAAAAGATCATACACATGAAACCAATGGACAACAAGTGTCATATTTTGGACTTTGTACTGGCATTTTCCTAAATAATTTATAGTAAAAAAGTACTTTCACTGAATCATTGTTCTGTTAAAACAGCAGCAGTTGTCTTTTCAATCAAGATTTTGTTTGGCTGTAAATGTAATAATGAATGTAAGATTTTAGAGCATATCAATAAAAAATATTTTTCTCTTTCGGAATAAATATAAACAACAGTATTATACCGCTGTTTGAAACTCATAAATCGATAGAAAAAAAAAATCCGGGTTACAAACTACAACTGAGGGAAGCGCATTCAATATAACAACGACACAACAGAAACACAACATAAAAATGTAACACATACAGAAACGAACTAAGCATTAGACAAAATCCGATGAGAATAACAAATATAACATCAAAACTAAATACATGAATTTTGGATAGAAAAGTACCGTGACACGTCTTATAGCAATGCGAATTCAACTTTAAAAAAAAAAACATTTTATGAAGTGTTTAGTTAGAAACAAAATTTTCCGATCATGTAAAAAAAAGTATAGCAATGTTGAAACAACGTCTGCATATCGTAATTAATGGTATGTTCGTGTTCTGAAACTAGCAGTATGATTATTTGTGCCATTCTGATTTCTATAAAAACAAAAAGTGACATTTAAGTTACGTATTAAAGAAGACATTTTCATTATCACAGACTGAGGTGGTTATTTTTATTATTTAAATGATGATCAAATGAGAATAAAAAATGTTGGGATCTTTATCCAATCAGTTATTTTCAAGTATATCTTGTTTTACTTTAGATACTGGTTTTAAATCATCAAAAAAAGATAGATTACTAAAGTTAAGGTACAAATCTAAACGAATTTGAATTTGAATACTGAAACAAACATATGTAGTATCAGCTTAAATAACTTGCGACTCGGAAATAATTCACAAAAAAATAAAATAGCAAACTTAAAATAAACAAGACAAATGATTAATTCACTGTTTATTCTTTATTACTGACGTCAGTTAAATTTTTTTAAATAAGTATATGCATTCTTTTAAGCAAAATCCTAACCGAATGAAAACATTTGATTTTGTATATTTTATAGTTGTTAAAGAGAAAAATATTTAAGAATTATAACATAATGATATATTTGTTAATATAACAGACGTGATATAATTGGTATAGTTATTAATTTCGGTTTAGTTTTAACATATTTTATTTGCTTAAATAAGCAAAAAGGATGAGACTTTTTTAATGCCAC
Organism: Mytilus edulis; assembly: GCF_963676685.1. Lineage (NCBI taxonomy): Eukaryota > Metazoa > Mollusca > Bivalvia > Mytilida > Mytilidae > Mytilus > Mytilus edulis. The sequence goes on along the minus strand of NC_092349.1, from coordinate 71,069,860 downwards.
ACAAGTCCATTACGATCAGTCTCCTTGAAAAACATAAAAGATGGTTTAAGTTCGTATTGTGAACTTCTGAAAGATGTAGTTTGCAATTCAAAATACATATTGTATATTCGAATTTGAAAAGGACCCTAAGCATACAATCTTTTATTTTGTAAATATATCGTTATTTCGTATTATTGATTTATTGATCGATCGATTGATTGTAGGTGGTTAACGCCACTTTTTGACTATAACGTGGCGGCCAGTCGTTTTGGTGGAGGATACCAAAGTTTACTTCCTTTGATAGGAAAACTGACGATCCTAGCCAATTAAAATGGAGTCGTGTGCACACGCCGGGCGGGGTTCTCACTCACAACCTCATTGTTAACTGGCTAATGGTTACAGTTGTAGAACTACTTAGGCCAGTTGGCAACTGAAGCCCCCATATTCCGTATTAACTAGAGACATAATGTAAAATGAATGAAATTGTTTTTGGAATGAAATTATAAATCATTCCCTATTATAAAAAAAAATGAATAAATGATGACAAATATAACAAATGTAGGCTTCTATCGAAATGGTAAGTCTTAAAATTTATGCTAATCATATTTTGCATATTTTAATCTGCACGAACTTAAACCTTAATAACAAACTGTTCATGACTAAAACAAAGGGTATATGATATTAGAAATAAGAAGATAATAGCTGTAAAAGTTATCGTAGTGGTCATTTTATATGACAAAAATGTTTGATATTTTATTTCTGCACGAACGTGTATTTGCTTCTATTTTTAGTTTTAATTTCGCAATCTTTTAAGGGTTATTCTATTATCTATTGTGTAATTCCTCAAAAGTATTTAGCAACTTCAATATATTTTGCACGCATCAAGTTAGGAATGTTGTGATTTACACATTTATACAGCTCTCTACATATGTCTGCCTTCCATATTTAATATGTTATTGCTGATGGGTCTTTTCTATAAAAAAAAATTGCTTTATTAATATGAGTACATGTAGGCAGAGTTCCGTTTGCATTCATTTACTTAAAACCCACCAAATTACAAAAATGGTTCTTTATGATTTTGTTGTGTTAATACATTGTTATTTTAGTGATTAATTATCTTTTTTCTCCTTTTTATTTGAGTCATTTTCCCTTCTCACAGAGCCATGATAGTGAATTTAAAATATTAGTCATACATAAATTGTTGAAATTCGAGAATTAGAGGATTGTCTATATTAATACTACATTGTTGCTATTATTTATAGTTTCCTAAAAGATTTCAAGAAAGATTTAACCTTCTTAAACCTTTGATATTTGATTTACTAAACTATCTGATAATGGTAAATTATAAAGAACTTTGAAACAAATGTTGAAGGACAGATCCTCAAATTATCTAATTATCAGTTCATATTCGTGATTTTCTCATGTGACCTTGACGTCGTCAACGCCTTTTTCATGATTTGCTGCTTAAAATAGATTTTTAAATTGAATTAGAATGATTGACTGTAATATTTTTTTTTTATAAAAACTCGAAATAACATAAAAATGTGATGCAAACTTGAAATCACCCTCACTACGTGGGTAATAATACGTATACCCCATTTTTAATGTTTTTTCGTTATAAACAGGAAAATATATTACAGTCATTCCTTAAGTCTAGAAAAAAAAACGGTTCTGAGTTGTTAGGTGTATTTTTACCCACGTCAGGATAGGTCACATATGACAGTTAGGTCATATATGGAAACAATTATAGACAAAGGTAGATCGTATCGCGATAAAGACGAATATTGAGTAACTTTTGCAAATAAGCTCCTTAAATGCAAAGGTGTAAGATAACCTTATCACACTTTTGAAGACCCAAATGTTGCTAAACACTTATCCGACCTCCATGATAAATATGTTGTTGTCCCCGCAGACAAAGCCCCAAATAACATCGTTTTTGTCTGTAAAAGTCACTACATTAATTGCTTGATAAACGAATTAGGTATAGACAATTCACTTAGAAACTCAACATAAACCCTCACGACACTTACCAAAGAGGAAATCCTGGATAATCATAGGTCTGTTCTTTGTTCCTTTGGTATTTCAACCAAAGATGAAGAACTGGATCTTCCATCACTGTATTGGATACCTAAACTACATAAGTGTCCTTACAAACAACGGTATATTGCTGGGTCTTCCAAGTGCTCCACGAAACCTCTTTCTAAATTATTAACATCTATTTTATCAGCAATCAAAGACGGGCTTCAAAGTTATTGTGAAACTGCCTATTCTAGAGGTGGCGTGAATCAGATGTGGATACTTAAAAATTCCAAAGATCTTTTAGAGTACATACAATCTAACTCTCTTTCATTTTGTAACAGTATTAAAACATTTGACTTTTCTACTCTTTATACAAGTATTCCACATTCCAAACTAAAAGACAAATTGAAAGAGTTGGTATTACTTTGCTTCATAAAAAAGAATGGCCAACGTAGATACAAGTATCTTGTCTTAGGGAGGGATAAATCATACTTTGTAAAGAATCACTCTGATTCAAACAAAAAATTCTCTGAAACCGATATTATCAAGATTTGATTTCTTGATTGACAACATATTTGTAACGTTCGGAGGACGTGTTTTTCAACAGACTGTCGGCATCCCCATGGGAACAAACTGTGCCCCTCTACTTGCCGACTTGTTTCTTTATTATTATGAGGCTGACTTCATGCAGGAACTTCTTAGGAAGAAAGATAAGAAGTTAGCAATATTCTTTAACTCTACTTTCCGCTATATAGATGACGTTCTTTCACTAAAAAATTCAAAATTTGGTGACTATGTGGATCGCATCTATCCCATCGAATTGGAGATAAAGGATACTACATATACAGTTAAGTCGGCTTCATATCTTGACTTACATCTAGAAATTGACAATGAGGGTCGGTTGAAAACAAAACTTTACGACAAAAGAGATGATTTCAGCTTTCCAATTGTGAACTTTCCATTTCTAAGTAGCAACATTCCAGCAGCACCTGCATACGGGGTATATATCTCCCAATTGATACGATATTCCCGTGCTTGCATTTCCTATCATGATTTTCTTGATAGAGGGTTACTGCTCACAAGGAAGCTATTTAACCAAGAGTTCAAAATGGTGAAGTTGAAATCATCCCTTCGTAAATTTTACGGACGCCATCACGAGTTGGTTGAATAACCGTTTCACAAATGATATCGGATATGTTCCTTACGTCGTAACTACAATCCCCTTCCCTTTCATGAATGTGACCTACCGAATTAGACTATTTACCGGATTTGTAATCACATAAGCAACACGACGGGTACCACATGTGGAGCAGGATCTGCTAACCCTTCCGGAGCACCTGAGATCACCCCTAGTTTTGGTGGGGTTCGTGTTGTTTATTCTTTAGTTTTCTATGTTGTGTCATGTGTACTATTGTTTTTCTGTTTGTCTTTTTCATTTTTAGCCATGGCGTTGTAAGTTTGTTTTAGATTTATGAGTTTGACTGTTCCTTTGGTATCTTTCGTCCCTCTTTGATATGCTTCCGATAAAGATGATATTAATTATATTAGACAAATTGCAAAGTAAGCATTGAATGGTAAAATTTGCAGGTGTTGCTCATTCTATAAATTCAATTACTAGATTTTCTGATTTAGAGAAATGCATGGATAAGGAGTCCCGCTTTGCTTCGTCAATAATTTGTCTTAAATTTTTAAAGGAAAAATGAAATACATGTAGAAAAATGTAGACAAACATACTGATATACGAGGGCTGTCCGTAAAGTTCCTGGACAAGCTACAGTCTGCTTAAAAATAGCATTTCAGGGGAATTCTATTTGCAAATTTGCCATCCTGTACTATATCCTAGTTCGGTTATATCATTATTTGTCTAATTTTAAATGCGAAATAATAACACTAACTTCATATACATACATTAGCAATAGGGATCCGGAGCACGGCGAAAATCTCACATAACATGCAGGCTGGTGTTTTCATATTTTTGTGATTTTAAGTTTCAAAATCTGCTAAAAATACATGACACTTGCATTGTGACGTCGGCAATAGTCTTGATGTTACACCTGATAAATTTGAATGGTCAACATTTCGAATGGCGGCGAAATCTTGATTTGAAGCATTGAATCCAGAATCGGCATCACTGAAAAAACGGACGTTTACGGAAAATGTGGAGCAGCGGGCAGTGATCAAGTTTTGTGTAGACATCGGAAAAACGCCAACAGAAACACACAAGTTCTCAAAACATTCTGAGAAACATAGCAAGACAATGCACAGTCCCAAACTTCTTTAAAAACTAGTCTAGAAATTGTTTTACTTAGATTCGAATGTCTGAAACACCTTCCGTATAGACCCGACTTAACGCCAATGGATTTTGCTGTATTCCCGCATATCAAATATTTTCTCCCTGGACAAAGGTTTCGACGATTGATCTGAACTAAGACAGGAAGTAATGAACATAATCTTAAAAATGAAAACAGAACAGTTTGAGAAAATATTTGATGACTGGGTAAAAAGATGTAAAACATGTGTTTCTTTGAAAGGAGACTACGTTGAGAATAGTTAAAATGTTGTCGTCATTGAACATCAGAACGTCGGAAATATTTGTTTTGGTGCTCCGGGTTAGAGTTGCTTAGGATTTTTGAATTGATGAGAATACGATTATTCTAGCAGGTAGTGAAATAAAATTTTGTACACTTTAAAATCAGTAAATCAGTAAATGTGGTACATGCTTGTTTTATTTATTTCGGACGGGTAAATATTTTTTTTTATTGAGATTGTCCTCAAACATTACGGACAACCCTCGTAAATACAATGGAGAAGGAATTTATATTTGCTTCATATGGCATGAATTTAATCAAGATCGGAAATGTTTTATCGCAACTAAACATGTAGTAATTTAGAACTAAGTGGACACCACAAGTCTATTTACATTGGTGATAAAGGAGTAGGTTCAGTAAGACCCGGTTTTGGCCACACAATATAGCAGTTTTACATAATTGTTAAAATGTAAAACTTTTATAAAGTTATTTATTATAAAGAAGAATGGTTCTGCTTCATAAATATGGGCTGTTTTTTTACAATACAATGCACATATCTCGGGTACTTTAATCATTAACTTATGCTTAATTACTGAAATCTTCACAATTTTAGCATTTTAGTTAAATGTTTGACTGTTTCCGTCTTAAATGAAAGTGGCTACATTTGTGTTCATCCTTTATATTGAAATGTAAGTTGTATTAGATGATAGTACATAACATATATAAAGGTTAAGGATGAACACGGATGCGGCCACTTTCATTGTAGACAAAAATGCATCTGAAAAGTAAGGAAAATTGGCATATTTGATAGATTTTTCATATTTAAGCTTGAATCGGAGCGTTTTTAATGACTTAATTACAACAAATCTATTACACGAACTAATTATAATTGAATCAACTGAAGTAGACACTTAGGTTTTTAAAAAATGTCCAAAATCTTTCGTCAGTTGAACTTAAAATTTGAGGCCATAATAGGCCCTTACCGGACCTACTCCTTTGATTTGGTAAGAGGCTTTTATATGGTTAAATTGTTAACAGGGTTAACTTTTTTTTAAAAGGAAAGTAGCAAGGAAAGTATATGAATTGTTGACAACTGTTTCTCTAATCTAACATTTTGTAGCATAAAATGGTTGAAATTTCGACAATTGTGTGTAACATTCAGTGATTGCATTTATGAATTAAACAATAAGATATTTCAAGATATTTCAAGACATATATAATTCATTTAATGACATTTTTTAAAATAGTTTGTTGGGGAACTTTAAGAACTATGAATGCGCTTATGTAATTATTATATTATGAAATAAGATTACCAGATTGAGCACTATCATGTCAGTTTGTATATGAGTTCTTTAAAGCGATAGATGTGTATTATTTTCGCAGGAAGTACACACTTAGAAATCGGAGGATAAAAATTGTCGAAACAAATGAGTTTAAGTGCTAAAGTATTAACCATTCAATCTATTTTAGCGAAAAATTAAATGGTCAAAGTGAAATTAAATAACAATAGGGATATGTAAACTCGTGCATAAGTAGAAAATATTTAAAAATGCTATAACAAAAAAAAAAAAAAAAAAATAGGAAACGACCAAATGACAAAAAACAGTACACAGAACACAAAATTAACACAAATGAACAACATGGTTACCAGCAAAAACTGGGAATGATATTATGTGCTCCGGAAAGGTTAGCAGATCACATGACACCCGTTGTGTCACTCGAATGAGATTTGTTCGTACAAATATCAAATTATAAAGGATCGCACAATATCGGTTGGGTGATCGTTTCTTATCTGACCATAAGAATCACCAAGTTCGTAAACTTTCGATCGGTCATGTAAATTGTCTAACTCTGAAACTAAATTGGGTGAACAATTTCAAAATTGAAACTGTTTTATATCAAGGAATATACAAGACTGTCATTCGTTAAAGCAACAACGAAATCGAGTGGTTAAAAAGCACAAAAAATAACAATGAAAGCAGCAGTAATGCAATTCACATCAATTTTTCGCAATAATGCAGTATACATTTACATTAGAGCGGCTTTATACGACTGATTTTCGCAAGCAGGCAAAAAAGAATAATACATGCTTTAGACTATGTACTCTCTTAGAAAGTAATGGGGTCAATGAAAAACACATTACTCAGTAGGATTACCAAGGCGGAATGATAATCTAAAATAAACGAATATTTTGCCTTTAATTTTAAGTAGTTGCGCTTATGTAACGTTGCGCTCATGCTAATTGTCGTCGCTGGGCTTAATGTTGTAAATTACAAATTTTTCAAGAAAAAAATATCTCACAAACAGGATTGAAAATTTTGGCAAAATGCATGCTTCCAAAATGTCGTATGTAAACTTGAACATTTTTGTAAATAGCAGTGAAATAAAAAAATTGACATTTCTGGATTATCCAAGAACTTAAAATTATTTTCACAGAAATAAAGAAATGTACAATTATTTTTTCTCCAAAGCCATTCTACGATTTTCAAGTTTTCATACAACATTTTGGAAGCAAACTTTACAAACAACTGACATTGGCAATTTTGTAATATGTCTTATTTCACACATTTTGATTGGTCTAACTGTATGCTATTTTGTAATATCAAAGATTTCCTCCCGCCCAGACCATTGGTGTCCAAAGGTATTCTTAGCCAAAAAAGCTATATACGACATTTTAGAAGCCCAGCGACGTTGTAATTGCTCTCTTTGTTATGTGTTATGACGTTCCATCTTTGACGTACTTAAAAACGTTGAGGTTCACTGCAAGTCTTGTTGTTTGTTAAGTTGAATAATTCAAATATAATTCTAATCAAGTATTGGTGAATAAATCATTCTTCATAAATTGCACACCCGACTTTATATACAATTATTTGATTCGAGCAAGAATATTTGTTTAAAATAGATAAATTTCAGTTTTTGTATTGTGGACCTCTGTTTAATGTAATTTGCAGTTTTATAATCCTTTTTATCAATTAGAAATTTAAAAGGCTCAAACTTGGTTTTTTTTCTGTTTTTTTTTTTTTTGTACATATACGATAATTCGTATCAACTTGTCAACAAATAACATAATGTAAAATGAATGATAAATTGACTGAAAATGAAACTAAAAATGGTTCAGTCATATGATACATATATGATATTAATTCTAAATGAATGTTAGATTTGATCAAAATCATAATTGTACAGAGTTATATGGTTCATATATTTAATACTTAATTTCTTTACTCAATTACGGTGTATTTGCGTTAATAGTTTTCTGTATAATTATTTGAAGGCCTATTTTGTTATATATTGTGTAGTTCCTTAAAGCAGTTTTTCAATTTTCCAATAAAAAAATATGCGTTGTTTGCAAAAACTAAAGACGTTTGTGATTTATAAATTTATACAGCTCTCTACGTCTATCCTTCATATGTTCTATAGAACTGCTACTGGGCTTTCTTGACACAATTTCTTAAATGATAAGTGCAAATGTAGGCCGACTTACGGTTGCATTAACTCACTCAAAACATATCAAACTCACTATATAAATTGCCCTTTTATGGTTTTATTGTATTGCTTAGTTGTTATTTCATTAATGTAAATTTTCTTATTAGTATATGAGTCATTTTTCTTTTTCTCAGAGCCATACTAAATTTAGGTTGTTATCCATATTTAACATTTTAACACGAAGGATTAGAGGTCTGCTTATTATACTACATTGGCGATATTTACATAGCTACCTATAAGTGTATATTGTTTGAGCGCGTAGGCTGTTACTATTTAATCAAAAGAACAATCGACCTTTACGACTCATATCTCCAAATATTCTACGCCCAAAAATAAGTTACCCCCGTTTATCTGTTTATCGGGTTTTCAGTTACATGGAAGCGTCTTTTGATCAACCATAGCTTCTGTAGAACTGAAAAATGACATTGATATCATTTCACAACGTCTGTTAACAATATATTATTATATGGATAATCTTGATATAAATAACAAAATTGAAGGTGCGTTTTGTATTATTCTAAATCAATTAACAGTACGACGACGAATAATAGGGAATTTGATGCTTTATTACAACTAGCAGTTTTTAATACTGTCATACAATGACATACAAAAGCCTGCAGCTATGTTCGTAAATTAGTAAGATAGTTCAATCAGAAGATAGGATTTCTTTGCATACAGCCGCAATATAGTATTGACATTGACAATCAAGAATGTGCAAACTCAGGTTAAGGCTGTACCATATTCTTGTCTTTTTGATTGACCAAAAGACGCTTCCATGTAACTGAAAACCCGTATCACTTTTCAGAAACTGTAATATGTACCATATTAGAAGTATTTTGTTAAAAAATTGCACTTTTTAGTTGAATCGAGAATGTTGTTTATTTTCTAATTGTCACTTTATATTTCACCTTATACTTTCTTCAAATTTTGAAACACCAATAAGACAAATAAGTCTTCAGATAAAACATACTTGAAACTCATACGAATGTAAAATGAAATTAAGGGTTACATTTAATATGAAGGGCTTTTCGCTAAATCTTTTAATTCTAAGACCAAAGTAATTATCTTGTCTCTGAGATGACAACAACGTTGGTTTCCTCCTTTTGAAAGGTATATACTTAGCTTATTTTTCAAACAAGAGAGCACAGTATATCATAAAATACATGTTCCTTCGAGCGTCACTGATTAGTCTTTTGTGGAATAAACTCGCGTCTGGTGTAGAAAATTTGAATTTTAGTATTTATGAATACTGTAAACCAACTTATTTTCACGAACGATTTATTTTCGCGACTTTCAGGAGTAGAAAAATAACACGAATATAAATCGTCGCGAATATGTAAACCTTGAAACTTTTCTTATTAAACTTCATCAAGTAAATCAGAAAATCGCAAAATTAAATAGCTGCGAAGTATTCAAGAAAGGGTTAAACGCGAAATAATGTATCCGCGAAAATAAGTTGGTTTACAGTAAATTGCTAAATACGAACGAATGTACTCTCTCAATTTTACAAGAGTTCTATTTGCCAGTCTTGTGTACGATATATTTCTCATCATAAGAAAACAGTATTTAGCCTTCGTCATGGGACGTCAGACCCAAAAAACACTTTTATAGCAGCTTTGATGAATGGTCTGAATATTCAAAATGTCACGCTTTTCACAATTTTTGTCTTTCTAATTAGTCCTTCAGCTGATAATTGGTTAACTAAAAGACATCATTAATAATTCTTAACTAAAGGAAATTTGAATCAGTCATTCTTTGCACTGAACAGTTTCTTTCTCAAACAATTTTCAATATAATTGATAAAAACTGAAAACAACCAACGTAAGGTTTCAAATTAAGGTAATGACTTTTATTATAAGTAAATCGGTGTTTTCATTATTTTAGTTTTTTTAAAGATTTGTATGTTCTAAAGAGTTCAACTGCTGAAAATTATTGACCGACATATTTGCCTATTTTGGTTTACACACTTAGACTTTAAGCTTAGCAAATAAAGGCAACAGTAGTATCAGTAACATCTATTATTTCTAATATTTAAACCTTGACGATTTTCATGAAGAATGCCCAAAAACTCAATATTTACTACTTTAATCAACATTTCGGCCCTGCAAATAACTGAAAAGTCGAAATACGAAACTGGTGCCAAACAAATTTTATTTCATTCATGTTATCAATTACAACTTGTTCGATACTAATGATGTTGGTCTGGTAGTCGGATAGGGTATAAAGTAAAATCATAAAAATACTGAACTCCGAGGAAAATTCAAAACGAAAAGTCCCTAATCTAATGGCAAAATCAAATGATAAAACACACCAAACTAATGGACAACTAACTTGTTAAAGGCATTTTCAAATGAAGAAAATAGTGGATTTACCTTGGTTTCATAGCGCTTACTCACCAACAAAGTACTGTCATGTAAATGTTGTTCTTTTCTAATTTACCGTTTCAAGATTTCAAAATCATGTAAACACAATAAGAATTCTCCTGAACGGACAGTGATGTTGTTTGTTCGAGTTAAGGTTTACTTTTGATACCTTTTGATTTTGTCTACACCCACTTTTGTACAAAATGTTGGACTGGAATAGCCTTGGACATCAGTAAAGACACACACATAAATACATTTTCAAAATGTACATCTTAAGAAATAACATTGGTGTCGTTAATGATATGGCATTATTACAATAAACTACAAACACTGAACTTTTTGTTTGGCTTTTAAATTATAATTCCAACATTTAATATCTCTACAGCTATATACATAACACCGCTACTTTGCAAGACAATAACAATCAAAACCAAGGAGGAAATGTGTTTGTAAAGTAACAAAATAAGTTCTTATTCAACCAGTTAATTCTCAACGGGTTTCTGTTCCAATTATGTAATAACTGTAGATAAGTTGAGTGAGGAAAATTTTACAAGTCTGGCATCGATGTAAAAACCTTGTAACGGGTAAATTCAAATATTTCGATAAAATATATGGTGATGTTAATCCTACAACTTCCGTGATATCAAAATTGCAGTCAACGATATATTAGCACTCCTATTTTTTTTTTTTTTTGTTAAGAGGACATTTGATACAATATAAACCAGCCCGTTTTTTCGAATACAATAAAATTCAAGGACAAGTTATTTCCTTAAGCTATGTTATAAATAATCTAGACAATTCTAGTACGATTCCCTAATTACGAGAATTATAGTTTTTGTTACATTCATTCATAATATAATATAAACATGAAAGAATTTAAATGAATAAATAATGGTGCAAATTGTTTTCTTTAACATGTCTATGAATATAATATATTTGGTTTTTTTTTTCAAATGAAGAACAAACACGTGTAGCTAGGATAAATTCATCATTAGTCATAAGGCTGCGAAATTCAATGGCGCGATCATTCATTATTTACAAAATTGTATACAGCAATTTCCTTCGTCTATTTAGTTCATAGTCACTTTGTTATGTTGTTATTTTTTTTTAAAAAAGATAGCGGATTGAAATTTTAGAAAAAAAACACAGTTATCAAAACTAAAGCGATAGGAAAATTTTTAACATTTTGCTGATAATTTCCGTGTAATCAGTTGAATGCATGTATCATGAAGTAAATCCCAGGTACTGTTTTTAATCGTGATGTATTACCGATCAGTTGCGTATAGTCAGTTTATAAATATTCTTAAAACGTTTTGTTGTGCTTGTCTTTCATCTTTTGCTATAAAAAAATATGATCTGATAAAATTGAGAATGGAAATGGGGAATGTGTCAAAGAGACAACAACCCGCCCAAATAAAAAACAACAGCAGAGGGTCACCAACAGGTCTTCAATGTAGCGAGAAATTCCCGCACCCGGAGGCGTCCTTCAGAATGACAATTTCTTACGTCAGAAAATTGATGTACTCGTTTTAGTATAACTATAACAAATATAAGAAATCGTATGTTTGTCAATGAGACAATTATCCATCAAAGTTCAAATGGAGTATATGAAAGCAATTATGGGCAACCGTTATACATTCAACAATGAGAATAACCCATATGTTGGATTTTGGTTTGTCTATTTCATATTTGATTAAGTTATTGTTTCAGCATAACAGTAAGAGTCCATTATTTTTTTTTTCAAAATAGTAATAAACATTATATAAACAAAACAGTGTAAGAGGAGTTACAGAAGCACTGTGATTTAGGTTATTTAGGTGGGTTCTTAAGAACTATAAAGAACATTTGGAAAATTTTACATCGGAGTCATTTTCTGAAATAAATTATTTCACAACCTTCGATTTTTATACTCTTTATCTCACTTTACAACATGAAAGATTGAAACGTTCAAAAGAAATAGTTCACGATTATTTCCTTAATATGACTCGGTATTTCTCACCCAGCTTTCGGGATTTGTCACGTTTATTGTACAGATGGATTCAGATGTGGGATTCAGACAAATAATGGTCTTATGTGTTCTCGTTTTTCTTTACCTTTGTATGTATACACATGGAAAAGTATTGCAACACCTTGATTTTTTAAAACTTGAAAAATCAGCCTCTTTTTGGATGGAATATGATAAAATATTTGTAAAATAATATTGAAACGTAGTTAATGGTAACAGTGGCATTAAAACGAACAAAAATGTATGAAAAAAAAATGTTCATAACAAAACGAGGCGTTTTTTGTACAAAAAAAAATGCATTTTACTACTTTTACTGTAGTCGAACTTTACAATGTCAGACATTTCAAAATGAGTCTTTAGATGATGGTTCACATCATAGTTGATCGTTATACGCCAAAGAATTAGTATGATGTGTGCAGCCTCCATTCAAACGGATAACCGCATCTTAACGTCTTTTTATTCCTGCCATAAGTCAACTAATTTGTTGCTAAGGTAGCAGCAACCATTCCTGACGAAGGGTATTGTTTATTCCATGACGTGTTTGAACTGGGGTGTCCTATCGTGTACTTTACGCCCATAAGTGTCCATATATGCTCGATATGGTTCAAATTCGAACTACGATCGGGCCAAGGAAGATAAACCGAATTTCATTTGAACAATGGATCTTCCTCCATGATGCTAATTTTCAACTTTGGCGAACTTTGTACTATATTGGATATGGGCAATGTGTGGCTGTTCGTAGGCAAAGGTCCCCGAAATGGTCTTATCGCACGATAATCAGTAGCGATGAGTCGATCTCGAACAGTTCTTGTTTAAAGGCTCCTGTATGGTCATCACTCTCTTTGTAGGATTGTATTGTTTGCAATGGGGTTCCTTCTGACCAACCTTCATTATGCTTGATTTTTCCAAGCAGATGTGATAGGGGGTCTTCTTGATTTCGGAAGGTCTTTAACATCGTTTGTTGCCTGATTTTTATTTTCAAAACGACTTGTAGTGGAATGGTGATGACCAATAATACGTGCAATTGTCACAGCGACATACCTGCTTCTCTCATGCTCATTATCTGCCATCTTGCTGCAGTGATGAGTTGTGGATGACCAATTACAAGGGGTCAATCACATTACTTTATAAACTTGGTTATTTAAAGTGTTGAAAACAATGAGGATAAAAACATCTGTTTATTGTTAACGAGTTTTCAACAAATTATATCACAAAAAAATAAAGAGTTTTTTTTTATAATTTTAATTTCAATTTGGTGTTGAAATACTTTTTCATGTGTATATATTTGTACTTTCCTAGTTAGCTTTAGACCAGGTTCAACCAACTATTTATTAAGTCAAGAGTATAACAATTGTTTTTCAGTTGGTTAATTTGGTCAAACGTATTGGTTTCGTAGCGTTTTATGGACGTCACACTCATCGAGTTAACTTTTGAGCTCGTTACTTATTTACATCTATGTAGTTTATTTAGTCTTAATGTTAAGATTGTAATGTGTGATTGTGAATTAAAATAATAAAAAAAAACTATTGCAAATTAGAACTACTGATACAAGCGAGTGATCTTTCAAACTTGCTTCTGTCAAAAGTAGTTTTATCATTTGATAAAATCACTCCTACGAAGATTTTAAAAAAGGCATCTGTATCATATCGTCATGATATTTTTATAATTTGGGTTTTATTGAATAATTTATCTATTATGTCTGTTTTGTTCACGCATCGTTGTAATTATAACGGAATTTGATGCGACTGGCATACAAGTGAGGTTTAGCGCTATCAAACCAGGTTCAATCCACCATTTTCTACATTTGAAAAAAGTCAGGAATATGACAGTTGTTGTCCATTTGTTTGATGTGTTTTTGTCATTTGATTTTTCCATTTGATTAGGGATTTTCTGATTGAATTTTCCTCGGAGTTCAGAATTTTTGTTATTTTACTTTTGATCTTTAAGAGCCTTTTTCTGACCTATTGCATGCACAACTGTCTATTGTTGAAAAACTATGTTGACCCTAAGTTGTATCTGGTTTCTTTTTTGATTGGTTGCTGTAAAACTGATAAATAAATCACCTTATTTCTACATTCATATTTGACCAATATAAACCGACTTGAACTACATCGTACATGGACAATGGAAGACCAGAGGCAAGCAATTATCTATAGTATGTTCATAAATAGGCTAGTCAGACAATTTATGTTGTGATCCTTAAATAAGTTTATTGCGATATCGCGCTTCCATTGTGAGGAAATGCTATTGAAATCAACATTGACCATGACATTCAGAAGCTTGTCAATGGCATGAGAAATGTCACTAAATATAAAAAAAACTAATAGACAAATTTTCATTAAAAGTATCAAAACATCAAATGATACATACAGATGTAAAATATTAGTTACACGTACTTGAAAATAGTGTAATTCAGAGTAGTTATAAATATATATGTTCTGGACCATATGAACATTTGGAACATACGCGTTTTGAAATTATGACTTATTGTGTCTAATGATAATCTTTGTTACAAGTAGGACAAAATAATTTGTATATGGCAATTATCTTTGCATTTTTCTTTACGAAACACAACAGGTCGATTTTCGAAAAATAACTGCAAGACATATATAGCAATGAGCTGCAAAACGAGAAATCTATGATAGCTTAGCGCAAAAAAACTTTGGTCTCCTGCCATTTTTCTTTTCTTTTTAAAAAAATTATTTCAGTCAAAAGTGATGTAATAACTTACAAAAGTAAATCAAAATATAGAACAAAAGAATTTTTTATATAAATTTCACAAAATTTCAAATTGAACATAAAATCTTACAATAACAGTATGATTGCATGAATAGAAGAAAAAAAACAAATAGTTAAATGAAAAAAATTGTAACAATGGTACGAATGCGATAAAAGGCAAATTCTTATATTCCAAACAGATTTTTGTTTCTGAAAAGATTTAGTCAAGTGTGTCTACCATGGACTGCTTTTGCTATTTTCAAAATCAATTTGAATTCTAAGTAAGTTTAGAAAAAGATTGAATGCATTGTCAGCACATATGCAAAACTATTGAACATATGTACATCTATCGTCTGACTGGATGTTAGCTATACCATTTTTACAAACGAGATAATGAACAATCCTCGTTACAAAATAGGCACCGAAATACATCACTTTACAACGGTATTTGACCACAAAATGATGACATGACTAGGACTTGCATTATAATATCATGTTTTTTGATCGATTGTTCTCTCCAGTAAAATGGGTAGTTTAAACCTGGTATAGGAGCTATTACTTTAAACAAATCTTTTAAAATCATATGTCACTAGCTTCTCTGTAACAGGAACCCCCAATTAATAAAAAACAAATTTGGGAAGACTGCTTCACACGACGAATATATCATTCTTATTATGGTGCGCCTGGTAAATTTGCTTCATTAATACGGAAATTTCACTTAAAGAAAGTCAAATTCTGGTTTCATGTACAGTGAACTTCCTAACCAAACCTTATTTCCGAATCCGTGGTGTATATCAAGCAATGTATTACATGTGGTATCCTCCTGGACTAGATATTATTAACATCGTCATCAAATGTCAAGAGGATAAACAACTATTCCTACACACACTGTAGTACTTGCTTTTTCCTATCTCTTTAAATATGAAAATTAACATTGGCAATCACAGTAAGACCTAACTCACCTATGGTGAACTGTTAGATAAAAAAATGTGTTAAAAACGAAGAATTGTCTGAAGTATAGATGCAAGGAAGAAATTTGATCACAAAAATACTGAACTCCGAGGAAAATTCAAAACGGAAAGTCCCTTCTCATATGGCAATATCAAAATCTCAAACACATCAAACAAATGAAGACCCTATGATTCTGTCAAGTTTATCTATTATGTTGTAATTATAGAATTAATAGCATGTTTGTTTCCAATAAAGCATTTACCAATTTCTCAAAAAAAAATCTAATATCAATTAGATATGGCGTATTAAAGTAGTCCACGCTACATATAAGACAGTACCGGTATGTGTGTCAGATATTTTTATACTTGTATTCTCTTTATTTGTTACGAGTTTTTAATTTTCTAATAATGACTATGAATGCAACATATATTCATGTTAATAGTATTCAAAGGTTTAAGGCTTTTAATTTTATACGCCAGACGCTCGTTTCGCCTACATATGACTCATCAGTGACGCTCAGATTAAAATAGTTATAAAGCCAAACAAGTACAAAGGGTACAAAGTTGAAGAGCCTTCATGAACCACATTTCCCATAAGTTGTGTCTAATACAGCTAAGGTAATCTATGCCTGGGATACACAATTCTTAGTATTTTGAAAAATTCATACTTTTCCTGAAAAGGAAATTTATAAAAATTACCATATAATTGATATTCATGTCAACACCGAAGTGCTGACTACTGGGCTGGAACTTATTTACTGATTAAAGTAACATTGTACACAACTGCGTATATTACATATGTATTATGAAAGTGTGTCATTCCTGGTTTGGTTGGGGTTCGTCTTGCTCAATCGTTAGTTTTCTGTGAATTGCATGTTATGATAACCGTTTTTATTTCGTCGTTTCGTGGTCATGTCCTAGTGTTTTACGTAAAACGCTCTATAATGCGATAAATTTTGAGGTCCATATCAAACCTTAATCAGGGGTGGCAACAATAAAAAGAGAGAAAAAAGACAATACCTTCCGAAAAGTTTTAGTATGGTACTTTATAACCGGCACAAAACATTAGAAAATAGATGGTAAATCAAACTAGCTACCTAGTTACATGTTTGTTTTTCGTTCATTTTTTGTACATAAAATAGGCCGTTAGTTTTCTTGTTTGCATTGTTTTACATTGTAATTTTGGGGCATTTTATAGCTGATTATGCGTTAATGGCTTTGCTCATTGTTGACGGCTGTACAGTGACCCATAATAGTTTTTAATTCCTGTGTCATTTGGTCTCTTATAGTAAGCTGTCTCATTAGCAATCATTCCATATCCTTTTTTATAGGTTTATCTTAGAATGGCGTTTTGTTGTGTGAATCCGATTCGTAGATGATTCAGTTGAAAGAAAAGATCTTTTATCATGTTGTTTGTAGAATTATGATAACAAAAGGCTTACGAGATGGTATGTTTAGAGTAACTCCGAATGTTGTCATGCTAGAAGAACTTTGAATGTTAACCTATATATATAATAAAACAATTGCTAACATATTATTATCATGTATTAAATGTTTATTCATTCATATGTTTTATCATTTTTCAAATGGTAGGAGTAAAAGCGTTCAACCCCAGATTAGATGAATACTCTTAAATTGGAATTTCCGAAATACACCATTGGAATTCAGAAATCGTAATTTATCTTAGCTGATTTTTCGAGGAAGGAGAAATCTTTTTATAAGTCATATCGAGTCTGCATCTTAGAAAAAAGTATCTGCGATCAATACAAAAAAAGTTCAATCATTTTTTCACAGTATAGAATATATTTAATTGACCTATAGTCAATAATATAATCATATTAAGTTGTCTAATAAGAAACAGAAAATAATGAAAATAATGTTAAACAATACTAAACATGCATGTGCTAAATATCCAGATACACTGTATGCATCATGTCGCTCTTACCAAAATGACTTACTAATGCATGAAAGCCGAAAATGATATAAGCACACGTATAAGCACCTTATCATCTAAAAGGCATGTCTTAAAAGTAACAGAAAATAATAACAATAATCATAAACTATACTATATAAATATGCATTATGTCGCTCTCAGCAAAATGAAATACTAATGCATGAAAGCCGAATATGATATTTAGTCCAGTCAATCTAGCCGAACAAATCACCCAACCTCAAACAAATTGCAACAAAAGGTTTCTTGATTTAATTCGATCTATTGACATATCCTATTGAACAAATAAAAATCGACAGAAATCGATGGGCTAAATTTCGGGAATTTTTGTGTCAAGATATAGGTTTTTGCAAGAAAATCGCTGAAAACTGGAAAATTTCTTATATTTTATTATTACGACAAAACGATAAGAAATGAGTGTAAAAATAAGATAACAGTGATGGGAACTACCTATAATAGTGGCAAAATTGGGTTTTGAAAAGAGCAATTTTTGGTTAACACTGCATTTTTGTGACAAAAATCGGCAAAAACTGATTGTTTTCTATTAATGATAGTAAATATATAAAAACAAAATCGGTTTTCCACTTTATTTTAGACAGTATACAAAATATTATTATAAGTAATACCGCATTCTTTTTAATAACATACGAATTTTGGGGTGAAATAGTTACTTTTTAGTGAAAAATCGAGGTAAACTGAAATTTAAGATATCACTTTATCAAAATGTACTATAATAACTAATTCATTTATCTTGACTAAGTAAATAACTCATTCGAAAGTTATGAAAAAACAATAAAGAGCTTATGTCAAAGAAACAATGTCACATCTTCATATTAAGAAAAAAAGAACTTCTTTAGGTAGTTGCCTTCTTGAAATCTAGAAAATATAACTGACAATAATATTAAATATTTATTTCAACTCGAGTCAAACATAAGTTCATCAGCTGCTAAATTAATTTCACCATTGCATTGAATTCATACAACTCTGACCACGACAATTGCCACACATTCTAAATCATGTTTTCTACTTGTGCAGCGACGAGTATACCAAATAGTCAGTTGCAACGTATAACTGAAAGGAGTCTTTGTGGAGCGGGTTGCTTTTTTGTCTTGATAGGCATAAGTCTTCCAGTTACAAGTAACCAACCAAAGATCTATCTCTTCTCCTTCGATCCATGTCTGAACTTGTAAATAAGTCCTTAAGCTATGATATGTAGCAGTCTCGGTAGTTGGCGGAAGAGTGTGTATTTGGATCTGAGAACGTCAAGTCCTTTGATCGGAGCACCTTCGTACAAAAACGTAATTATTTTTCCCCGGCATTTATAATGTCTTCAACAAGAGACCCTTTTAGAAATATCTCAGCAAGATCTTTCAATATTTGACTGTCGATAAATTTCTTTAATGTAGCTACCTTTCCTACACCATACAACTTTGATGTCTTGTCACAACCGCTTATTGCGTGAATGATCGGAAGGACTTTGCACATGTTTTGTCCAAAAACGCCTTTCGGTTTATTTATGTCCCATACTTTTGACTGTGTCTTCTTATCATGATTTGGTTTAAAGATCAGATTCATAGATCCAAAGTTGTTTTGGTACAACAGAAGTACAGGTCAATATCTTCACCAAGGAGTATTGTTTGGTGCGAAATGGCAGATTCTACTGCACTTTTAGCGATCAGAACGTCTGCATCTGCTGAAGCATGCTGTGTTTCAAGTCCGTTTGAATACATATGTCTGCTCAACATTTCAATAAAGTTCTGTTTTTTTTTCATTATCAGCCAAAAATAATATCTAAAAGGCATGTTGAAAAATAAGGATAATTAGTCTGGTGTTCTCTCCCAATAGTAAGAACAGATTATGAGTACAAAAACAGTTATTCGGTCTTGTTTCCTTGTTGTTCTCTCTATTTAATTTGACAGGTCGACAGGACAATTAAGAAGAAAAAACTAAGATTTAAGTGAAAATATTTAGAGAACGAAAAACTGTCTTCAACATAATAGTCTTTTATTATGAATTCGGAGATCCTTGTCTGTTATGCCTGAAGGAAAAGGAAAAGATATATCATGCTTCGTCCATTCAGTGTGTAAGTACAATGAGTACTTCAAATCCAGCATCTGTAATTATAAAACAAAAGTAACTATATTACTAGTCCACTGCCAATTTGCAATTATTTATATATTGTAGCCATACATATAATGTAATACAATATTAATTTTCGCACATTTTTAATTTGGCGTTCAACCCCTTCTAACCGACTTTGCAACTATTATTATCGGGATCTTCTATACTGACCGACTTAAGAAACGCAACACTAGATTATTCATTTTAATTTTTTTAATTAATGTGTCACCGTCAAAAGCGACGACTGCCTGTAACAAAAGCCACAATGATTGTCAGAAAGGTCAACCAATTCTGCTCGACATATTTTGGGTTCTGTTTTACACCTTCTGATTGTGCCTTTGTACCACCCATTACAGACATTACAATGGGTTTTGGAAATTATGCGGTTAAAACTTTAGGGTTTTAAATGTTTTTCTTCTGCCGATTCGTTGGCAGTTCAGTTGATGGTAAACATTTGTGGAATGAATCTGTACGCAATGACATTCGGCAATTTGATTAACAGTTGACCATGCGGTCGCAAATTTGTCTCGCGAATGACGCTGTGTTATCAAACTCTATTGACGTTGCATTGTCACTAAACGTTGATCTGGTCATTGATGGTCAGCAACAAAACCCGTCTTCTTGTATTGTTGTCGGAAGGACAGTAAGACGAGTTTATGAAGACAATCTTAATGTTTTATGAAATCAAAAACGAAAAATGAAAACACTTTCGTATTTTGTTTTTTGTTTTTGATATTTCAAAACGAAAAAAAGAATGGACGCAGATATACACGGACCCTGCACGTTCACGTTTTCCTGTTAGCAGTACTAGTATTCTGATGGGCTGATTCAGTTTTTTATTCCTCAGGCTTGGCAATATGAAGATGCAACATTCTTAACTGATTTAAGTGTGGCCAAGTATATAACTGTACTCGCCGACTTGTTTCTTTATTATTATGAGGCTGACTTCATGCAGGAACTTCTTAGGAAGAAAGATAAGAAGTTAGCAATATCCTTTAACTCTACTTTCCGCTATATAGATCAGTGGTCTCGTTAGCCCAAAATAGAAGGGCGCCGCGCCCTGGGTGCCCTTAGCCGCGCCCTGTGTGCCCTTAGCCGCGCCCTGTGTGCCCTCAGCCGCGCCCTTCTGCCCTGACGCCGTTTTTCGAAAAACCCTTGTGCCGTTTTGGTAAAATTGCCTTTTGTTTCATCGATTTCTTATCAGAAGTTCAATTACATATCTGACACCTGGTGATTGCCCCCAGGTAACGAGGTTAATCATGTCATTACAATCAATTATAGTGGATAAGACTTCAAAGGTGTTAATTACTAGGTAATTTAATTTTAAGACAATGTACCTTTGTCATAAATATGATGAATGTGTCGGCATTTTCTTTTCGATCCTCAAGTCACCATGGAAGAGTGTATGAATGAAGATTTTCGTGAATTTAGAATTGAATTGAAGTTATCAAAATAAAACTATGCCTTTACAGAAACATCGCTCATCTCAACTTGTGAGCGACAAGCAGACGTAAACATGGAAATTAATTTTGGAGTTATTTCCCCTGAAAAAGCTTATTACAAAATTGTGCTCCTAAAATATTATCGAGCACTAAAAATAGGAAAAAATAACCAATTGAATACAAAATTATATAAGAATGTTACCTTAAGGATATTAACTGTCTTTGAACATACAAAAAAAAATATATTGCAATTTATTTTTGATAATCATACTTTTGGCAATCCATGTTTTATACATTGGCAAAATAGAAATTTAGGAGGAATATTTAAAGTTCTGAACAGGTGTCCAAGCTATGTACTTTCTAACCTGAAAGTGTGCAGTTTAACTCTCATCACAAATCAACTTGATGAAGCTACACTAAATAATATATTTCTGAACATGAACAATGAAAACAGGTGTTGAGGGTCAAGCTCTAGATGAAATTTTTAAAGTACTCTGTCATGTACATGTATGGTCAACTATGAGATGTTTAGTTTATGATCTTTCTTTTGGAAGGAGAGGGGGTGGGGGAGAAAAGTAAGTTTATTTTGCCTCTTTTGGTTAATAGTATGAATGTGTATTGCCATGTTTTATGAACATGTAGTATGAATGACTTTTCTTATGCAAATTTTATAGAATAAATAATCAAAACAACAACTTATGCATCTTTATTAACAATATATACAGAAAAAAAAATATGTGAAATCGTGATACACGCAGGGACGTAGACAAAAAAAAATGAGCAGTGCCTTCTCCTATCATAAAAAAGTGCCCTGCCCTCCACTTGCACCCTGCCCCTTTTGAATTCTAGCTAGAGCACTGTAGATGATGTTCTTTCACTAAACAATTCAAAATTTGGTGACTATGTGGAACGCATCTATCCAATCGAACTAGAGATAAAGGATACTACAGATACAGTTACGTCGGCTTCATATCTTGACTTACACCTAGAAATTGACAATGAGGGTCGGTTGAAAACAAAACTTTACGACAAAAGAGATGATTTCAGCTTTCCAATTGTGAACTTTCCATTTCTAAGTAGCAATATTCCAGCAGCACCTGCATACGGGGTATATATCTCCCAATTGATACGATATTCCCGTGCTTGCATTTCCTATCATGATTTTCTTGATAGAGGTTTGCTGCTCACAAGGAAGCTATTAAACCAAGAGTTCCAAATGGTGAAGTTGAAATCATCCCTTCGTAAATTTTACGGACGCCATCACGAGTTGGTTGACCGTTATGGAACAACCGTTTCACAAATGATATCGGATATGTTCCTTACGTCGTAACTACAATCCCCTTCCCTTTCATGAATCTGACCTACCGAATTAGACTATTTACCGGATTTGTAATCACATAAGCAACACGACGGATGCCACATGTGGAGCAGGATCTGCTTACCCTTCCGGAGCACCTGAGATCACCCCTAGTTTTTGGTGGGGTTCGTGTTGTTTATTCTTTAGTTTTCTATGTTGTGTCGTGTGTACTATTGTTTTTCTGTTCGTCTTTTTAATTTTTAGCCATTTTTTTGTCAGTTTGTTTTAGATTTATGAGTTTGACTGTCCCTTTGGTATCCTTCGTCCCTCTTTTAAAAGAACTGGTTTCCAAATTTCGCTTTAAGAGATTCGTGCGGCTTTTAAAATCCGGTATGTCCAATAAACCCAGGTAAGTCAAATGTTGATTTTTTTCTAAAGACAAAGAAGTATGATTCAGCATGAATAGTTGTTATATGAGAATCAAACACGATTTGGTTAAAAAATCAACACAATGAGTGTTGCGTATTTAAAGTCAGTGAGTATATTTAAAAACAAAATCATGAGGGAGATGCAAGTTTAAATTATTCACGAAGATGTATACTCGCATAATTTTTCTTTGCAATGTTCTTAAAACCGGTATTTTAATTTTTAATGCAAATCTGCAGACCCCTCGGTATGTTGAACTGCCAGCCTGTTGTCTGTCCAATTGTTCATTCATTTAAAAAAAACAATAACTAAATGCCATACTTATCAACACTCAACATGTCGACATGTTGTTTGTTGGTTTTTCTAAATGTCCGCCTGTAAACGTTTAGTCATAAAATTCAAACAGGTACCAGTTACAAAAATACTGATTAAATCATTTGCATTTAACTATTTCAAATTACTAGTTCTAATATGTTCCTCTATTTATAATAGTTTTCTCTGATAACTTGACGTTTAAAAATAATTTGGGTCTGATGTTTACTTGAGCGTCATCGAGGTTGTGGATCCAAGAGCCATGCTACCGTAAGAATCCCAAATTGCCCCATCAATATGTTTCACAATTTATGTTACCTTTTTTTACATACAATAAAGAAATGTTTTACAGTTTATTTTCTCCTCTAACTCAAAGAACATTTATTTGCAATCATGAATATTTTGGTATGCATTCATACCAAACAGGATTTCTACAAACTAAACATAATGAAAATTATGCATATATAATCATTTCCGTTGACATCCGTTTCAGCATTGTCTTTTTTTATGCATTAACCTTGAAAAATCAAGAAAAACTGGTAAACAAACTATC
Source organism: Mytilus edulis (assembly GCF_963676685.1). Lineage (NCBI taxonomy): Eukaryota > Metazoa > Mollusca > Bivalvia > Mytilida > Mytilidae > Mytilus > Mytilus edulis. The sequence continues at coordinate 71,045,710 of NC_092349.1, read as the reverse complement.
ACGGTTGAATTCTGTTAATTCAGCAAATTTTTGGCCAGAATATGGCTTATTTATTAAACTATTCCATATTTGATCTCAATTGATGATAATAAACATTTCTATGATATAATAAGACATTTTTCTAGTTCCTTATTAATTTCTATATACTTCTAGCACATCTCGAAATTTCCATAGAAAGAGGTTTATATTTAAATCTGAGAAACTAAATATTTCCAATCTAATATTTATTATGTAATTTTCCATAGATATTTTCTGCGTTTGTTTTAAATTAAAATGTCACATGAACTTGCCCACAGCATAGATATTAGAATAGTAGTATACGCGAAATATTTGTTGACGGATTTAATTGGCTTTCTCTAATTTATCATATATTACGTTAATATATTATCAATAAATTTGGATTAATGAGATAACACAATTCTACTTTTTCTATTATGTATTGTCTTTGCTCAATTCGTCAACCTCCACATTTTTGTAGGGTATAAATAAGTTAAAGAATGAATTACTTCGTTGTGATTAAAGGTAGTGAATGCAAAGGAAATATCAAGAATGAAAAAGGTAAGTGATTAAACACAAGATATACTCCTAGTTAGTTATATTTTCTTAAGAAAAACACTGCATAAAACTGTTCCCTGTTGTCTAATTTGTCAGATTAATATCGTGTAGCAGTGTGACAAAATATGTCTGGATAATATTCAAAATACATTTGATTCTTTTATTATTTCAACTCAACTATCTTAAAGTTAAAAATAATTTTAATTTATTATATCATTGAATGTACAAAAAATAATAACCTTGAGATTTGGTCAATGCAAACTGAAAAAATAAGTGTCGAATAATATCATACCTAATCACGTTACTTTTAAAAGAATTAAAATCTTTAATTGCTTTATAATTAAATATCCATAGAAGAAAGCTAAAGATAATTGTGATATACACATAGTGAAATGTGGGTCTAGTGGTTATAGTGGGGCACCTGCAACCCACAGTATCATAGATGTCAGTGATAACGGAAATACGCTCCAAAAACTATAGTGGTCCATAAAATGACAAGTGTAATATACATTAATCAACAAAACTGAGGAAATAATTTAAGACAAAAAAATAAATAACTAAAGAATGTGACAATGTAAAAAACGGTTCCGAACGTCTACTGAAAGGCTTGACTCATCAGATTGAAACAAAACAAAAACAACAACTAACTTTAAGAATAAAACCATAAAATATCGATCTAGGAGCACTCGTTCTTATGAAAAAGATACAAAAATATAGTTCAAAGCTAGGTGTTACTAACTAATGAATCCGTATTTATATATAATATCGATAAGTTTAGTATGATTATCAAACAAAACATTAAAAAATCTTTCATTTTATACTAATCGTTTCTTTTTGAGTCAATGTAATCAAATACAAACTATCGAAGCTTTTGGTGAACTGTTCGTTTCGTGATGGAGAACAAAGTTGGCTTGGTCCATTTTGTCTTCTGATGTTTTTTTCTTCTGAAAGTCTCAGATAAACGTCTCAGTGATGCTTTAACAAAAAATACAATTAAGAATTAAAATAGCGAATGTATCAAAGAGACAGCAACTCAACTAAAGAGTAACAACACAATCGAAGGACACCAATCGTTCTTCAACCCAGTGAAAAACATCCCGCACATGGAGGCGTACTTCAGAGGGCCAAGAGCAAAAATGGGTACTCCTTTAGTAAATATAGACGCCATACGTAGTTCCAAAACATATAAATGAATTAGAATTAAAAAAATATTCGAGACTTACAAAAGCTAGAGGCTCTTGACTTGGGACAGGCACAACAATGCGGCGGGGTTAAAACGTGTTTTTTTGGAATCGCATCCCTCCTGCTAGTCCTTTAGTCAATATATGATTGATGCAATGTTTGTATGCTATGGAGCAAAAAAGTAAACATGCAACATTCGTTAGTGTATTGAATATCTTTCAACTATTGAGATATATCTTAACGGCATAATAACACCGAATGCTTATATGTAACGTTCTCTAAAACAACAAACAAGAAACTAACGATGTCAACTAATTTCACGTCATGTAAGTATTATGTAGTAAAAGATCAAACAAGAAAAATAACAAATGAATTCATTTCAGCTTAGATCCTTTAATCTAATACTAAGTAAATTTCAAAAGAATGGAAATAGATTATTAGGCAGTTAAAGATGATTAAACAAAAATAGTGCTGCTATTAATATCAATTAGGAATTTAGAATAACGAAACCTTATTGACGTCATCTTCAGTTTACAAAAAAAAACGTCACCATGTTAGAAATATGTTTTGCAACTGATGATTTTGTATTGAAATTAATGACACAAGACAGTTTTTAATGATTTTGTATTGAAATTGTATTGAAATTAAGACACAAGACAGTTTTCTATATCTACTTTGCACACATAAGGAAACTCATAGGATAAAATTGAGAATGGAAATCTGGAATGTGTCAAAGAGACAACAACCCGACCATTAAGCAGACAACAGCCGAAGGCCACCAATGAGTCTTCAATACAGCGAGAAACTCCCGTACTTGATCTCACTCATTTTGGGTGTTCATTCGCGTCTCTTAAGTTTTGTTCATTACCTTGGTCTGTCGTTACGTTGTCAATATACAAGAATTGAACATCTTTCAACAAGTTTCGTTTTAATTGATATATGATTTGTTAATTTTTATTCCATGATACAAATTGCGAATGAATTCGAAGTTTATTTGCATCATATTATCTGTATGAATATCAATTAACCAATTGTCAACTGATGCACTTATTAGAGCTTGATGAATTATAATACATTTCAGTGTACATTACCTGTGTACCACCTACTTTGATTATAAATAGGGATATACATTTAAAAAGAACTGGAAATTTTAAAACAAATAATCAATAGCAAGATTTTTTTTAAGTAACTGTTATTGCTTTCAAGAATTTTAGGTATAAAGCAAGTCAATGTTAACGATTTTTATAGAAAAGTTTATAACATAAATTTAAATTTTTATTTCAAATTTGAAGAATCAATTACTGATTTCATTGTTTCTTTAGTTGGTTATTAGTTGTAAATTTCTTCTGTTATTTATCATTAACAAGTCAATCAGACAAATGTATTAAATATCCGTTCGGGAAATACTTCACCTTTTGTAAACCTGTAAGCCTGTGAGAAAACATCCTGCATGTGACGGTTCTTGACAAATTTACAACTACCCTTCATACCAACTCAACATTTAATATATCAACTTTGCATTAACGGACTGGTATGTCAGTTCTATAATATTTGATGAGAATAGTTTGATGATTAACATCTAAGAGTTTACAAATATGCTATATCTGATCTAATCAATTGAACTTTAGCGAAGTTCAATGAATTTTGATTACAACTCAACTTATTCCGTTTTCAATATTTGAACAATTAAATATCAAATTTGCCCTAGAAGTGTAATTTTAACAACAAAATAAAAAAACTTTATATTTTAGGAAATTTTGAAATATCTTTTATTTTATAAGTACAACCAATGGTTTATCAATAATTGTTATTGTGACTTTGCAATAATAAAAACTTAACCAAAAACTAGAGAAGAAAGAAACAGTAAGAAGAGTTATCCTATTTAATCAAAATATTCTGTATGACTCGAATTAAAAAAAAACTGTTGACAAAAGATTGATATTCTCTGAAGAAAGAATATACTACATTTTATTGATTATCATAAATGTAGGCGACAGTTATTTACCGATGTTTAAATCTTGAAAATCGATTAAGTAGAGAAAAAAGTCAGGGTAAAATATAAAAATGAGGTTTTTTTTTAATGCTGAGTCTGAAAATATAGTTTTGTCTTAATATTATCCTGCTTTGATTTGTGAATTTGCCATTTCGAAAGTGTTCCGACCGTTTAACTTTGAAAAAACATCATAAGGTTCAATTTATCCTGATATGCATACAACTGTGATCACATAAGTTTAAAGTATAACACATTCTTAATACTGTGTGTTGTTGGTATGACGTTCATCAATTACTTCCTTCGAGAAATCAATGAAAATTTATTTATTTTGATTTTACAATTGCATTTTATTGTACCAAACCTTAAACAGCGATACAATTAAGGTGGTATGGGAGTCTAAAATAAAAATGATAGAATTTGTTCATACTTTGCCAAAACGTAGTATCTATTGATATATGTTGAAAAATGTTATAAAAATGATAGGTCACCGCGCATTTTCTCAAGCTACAGGGCGTGACAAAATGACACATTTTGTATGGATTATACAGGAAAAAACACAATTTTGTGATTAGAAACTAAACAAAATGATAGAATTGTTTTAAAATACTTAAGGAAAAGATAGCTTTCAGACAATGCTTTGAGAATATTAAAAGAAAAGATAGGGTCACCGTACGTTTTTCCGGCTAAAATACAAAACAGGAAAATTCCATGTAGAATCCTTCAGAAAATGCTCTGTTTTAGAGTTACCTCCCCTTAAAATGCCAATTTATTTTATTTTTAAAAACAACCAAAAACAATCATCATTTGCAAAAATATCAATATTTATAGTTATATTCTTATAAATTGGTTCTTTTAAATGAAAATTCACATTAAATATCTGCATTCCTGCATCAAATTTTGCTAACTTGATAGAAAATCTGGACCTTTGGTTCTCCGTTTTTTACAATCCAAGATGGAGGAAGACACCCATACCACCTCAAGAATGGGAACGGAAAATGGGCCAAAAGGAGAACATCCCGACCAAAGAGAAGTAAACAGTCGAAAGCAACCAGTCTTCAACAAGGGGTGAAAATCCCGCAGCCGAAAGCGTACTGGGGCTGGCCCCTTAACAAAAACTTGAACTATTTCAGTAAAAATGAACGTCATTCTAAAATCCGAAACATGTAAATGAATTAAAATGTAAAGTAATACAAGACTTAAAAAGGCAAAAAACTGCTGAATTGGCGCAAACATGCAGCGAGGTTACACATGTTAAGGGAGGCTCAACCATTCCCAATACCTTAAGCAAATGTAGAAAAAAGAAATAAAGACCAATACGCAGAGTAAAACTCGATAACATAATTTGATAGAAAAATATCATTAAATTTGGATCTTTATGAAACAAAAAGATTTTACAGTGTGTAAGCATTATCTACTGATGTTGAAGATGTAGTTTATTATTTCACAAATAATATGATCGCATAGGTATAAGTTGTTTATCTATGTTTTTTTACAAATAAATGCGAGAATATGTAGTAATAGTCTTTCTCATTTTCTCCTCATACTTATCAATAACCTTTACATGTATGATTAATAAAATCCCTATGTTCCATTGGCTTAAAACAAAAGCCAGGATTTATAAAAACTAGAATTTATCGATAAAGTACAAAAATGCTTGAATGAATAATTATTATAAGCTAGTGTTTGGGTCCGAGATAAATGTTAAAATGCGTGTATGCACAATCGAAACATTCAATATATCTGTATAATAATTTTCTTTTCGTTCTTTGTTTTAGATTCTGATAGGATTAGTATTGCTAATGATAATGATTTGCTGTACGAACGGAAATACGATGACATTGCTGAAAAAGTTATCAAAGAATTTTACAAAAGAACAAAGTTATGATAAACGATCTGAAAGTTTAGAGGAAAGACCATGTGATTGCGAAACTCGAGTCGAATGGACAGACCTAGGGGGAAATGTTTATCCTAGACATTTAAGAGAAACTAAATGTATATCAACACATTGCTGGTTTGGCCATAGCAGATGCAATCCAATATTATATACCGTCAAAGTTCTAACTAGTAATCCTTTGCCATTTGTAGATCCAATGTTACCAGAAGGACTTCGGTCTGATTGGACATTTGTGGATAAAACAGTTTCAGTTGGCTGCCTATGCAGTCGGTGATGTGAACAATAAAGAATTTGGGAAAATAAGCTTTGGCTGTTATTTACAGGCGCAAATAATCTTATATATTTTTTGATAGCAAAGGGGTTATAATGCCTAGTCTTTCGAAGTAATTGCTCATATTAGTGGTGATTTGCAGTCTAAAAAATCAACTGACTTGCATGAAGACAAACAAAAGAATATGATATGCATCGATCAAGAATGACTTCAGAGAAATATTTAATGTGTAAAAACTAGTTACCTTTCTCAAATATGCTTTATCTATTCAATTGTATCGTTTGAAATTTAATTCCTAAATTTGATTTACGAAAAAAAATGTTGAAGACGACATCTAAATAATAATAAAAAAAAATAATGTAAAAAGATCTTTGCACACATATATCAAATGAAATGGCCAATACCGATTGAGATAATCTGCTTTATCTGTGATATTTTTATATATTGTATATATGATGAAGTGTATATTTATTTTGCTATGGTGCATTTTCACCTCACTTGTAAATAATAAATAAGGAAGATATACATATATTACAACTTTTAATGCTTCCGTTCTACATTACACTTTTAGTTTGCTGTTCAATAACACTTAGTGAAAATTTTATTATGGAAATACTAGTGCACTCTGTCTTAGAATAAATTTTAGTATTTTATATATTGTTGTCGATTCTTCATTGTGTTATTTATTGGCATTCCATTTCGTTCATTTAGCTACATGTAAGATGTAGGCATTCCGGTTTGAGTCATTTTTGAATTATTCCTTGATATATTTCTGCCTATTTTAAAATATTCATTCAATTTATATGAATGAAGTTTGTCTGTCAATACAATAGATGCATATGTGTTTTTCTTTTTTAATTTGAGTTCTCTCTAATAAACAACTTACAAAATAACATGTATGTACTCTTATTCAGGAAAAGGGTCTCAAGACACTATTGAACTTTCTTTTAATTCTTTACCCATTTAGATTGGATTTTATTCACTGATACTCGATGTTTTCGTCCTCTCTGATTTGTTCAGACATAAACTAAAATTACTAATCAATGACCTCGCAATTCATATTTAGAAAAGTACCTTACTGATACTTTTGACATGATTTCAAACTTTGCAATATCCTCTATTGTGTGTTTTTGTCTACCTCGTGTTGTATGCAGAGCAGGATTTAAGAAACCAAAACATGCCAGCTACCTCTAGAACAAAATACGATGATTATGACACCCAAGTTCCGTACATTGGTTAACAAAAAAAAAACAGAGAAAAAGACAAAAATAGTCATAATTATTTATAGATATAGTTAATTTGATTACGACAAACTTACTCCTAAATGTCCCTGATGACTCTTTGTCCTCTGACTTTCAAATTGGCATGACATTATTACATTGAAAAACAAATTCGATTGATTTTGTTTTACCCTAAATCATTCACAACGCGTAAACCATTCATTTTTAGTATTGTGCAGTCTGAGTCCTTTTTCATATTTAGCCATGGTGTTGTCAGTTTATTTTCGATTTATGAGTTTGACTGTCCCTCTGGTATCTTTCGTCTCTCCCTTGAACAAAAAGAATGTTTGTAGCTATTAGGGGATGTGGTATAAGTACCAATAAGACAACTTTTTATACAAGTAACCCTTTGTAAAAGTAAACCGTTATAGATCAAAGTACGGTCTTCCACGCGGAGACTTGGCTCACACCGGACAGCAAGCTATAAAGGACCCCAAAAATGACAAAGGTAAAACCATTCAAACAGGACCATTTAGATATATTTAACAACTTAAAACAATCTCGCCTAGCTGGCTAACATTTCGTACTGATTAATAAACAGTAGTTTCTAATACCTTTATATTTGATATCAATTTAACTTTCCAACATACATGTCTTAATTGTTGTAATAGTATTTGTTAAAATTTGTCAAAGTCAGCAATAACTATAGTGTAAAAAATAAACCTTATAACAATAGCCATTTAACCTTTAACGGATTCTGAAATACATGGAATGTCGTTTAGTTGATTTACTACTGGTGATATATTTATGTAAAGCTTCATGTCTCGAGGCAGTACCTTACTACAATACATCTATTTTCCACATTAAGCATGACATGGCAAACAAAAGGGGTATATAAATGTATTAGATTGTAATCTGAAAAATAAATACAAATTTTTGTTGTAAAACGAACAAGCGATTATCCGGACATTTATGAAACAACATATTATAGATTTTTTTAGGCTGTCTCATGTTGCAAGAGGCTTGAAAGTTTAGTTGTCTGTTTATGGTATGTCTTTATCTTTGAGATACTTTCTTTTCAGAGGTTATATGATTCAGTATTTTCTCTTGAAATATGTAGGCTCTTCGTGAGTATACACAACCAGGTCACATCGTCACTTGAATTGACTGACTCACGAACCATATTGTTATTTAATACTTTGTTTTTCATTATGTAATAGTAAAAGTTCAATGATAAGTTAATATTGATATTAAAAGACCTCCAAACAAAAAGGGGTGTTCAGATCCCCGAGCCCGAAGGGCGAGGAGATTTGAACTTTTACTGACTTACAAACCGGCAAAAATATAAAAATAAGTACATAAAAAGCACTTGCAGAAACCTAATTCCCCTGAACTGGACGAGTCTAAATATGTTCAACTTGAATGTTAGTTAAACAGTACTCAGACGGATATATACAATTATCAGTTACAAAATTGAAATGAAAACGGACGGATTTAATGGCATTACATCATATAATTATTTATTTATGATAAAAAAAAAATAGCTTATAAAAAACATCAAATGATAGTTTTATAAAATTAGGGGGTAAATTTATACTTTTTTTGCCAACTTTTCAAAATAACGATTTCTTATTTAATAAATCACGCAATCAAAACCCCATAAAAACCTCATTTATAACTGACCAATGAATCATAGTATGCTCCACAACTTCATGCTATATATACTTGATGTTTTTGATCTGTCAGTAATCATGAAATAGATTCGTAAAGATCAGACCTTATAAAACAGTAAGAAAACTCTTCCAACAATTAGCTTAAAGCTTGTTTCAGAACTTCTAATCGGACAGACCTAGATGCATAAGGACCTTCACAATACTCATCCGGTAAATGTTCCTTTTGTTTCTGATTTGGTATTTTAGTAATTTTCCTACATTACGTTAAAATGCAAAATAATTAGTTTTGTCTATTCAGTCCAATTAATTAATAGATCTTACTTTATTTGTGTTTTTTTTAAAATAAAAACTATGTATGCAAACTTCAATGAATAAAACCGTATTAAACTAGGTTTCACTGGCCCGATCAAAACGTGTGAGGTGAGATATATTCGCAAGTTCAATGCATTATATGAAAACAAACTCTTTAATATAGTCGTCCGTTATTGCCTTTTCAAGTCTAAAAGAAGCACAAACACCTGAAATAACTTTTATCTTTCTAAGTTTTATCCTTGCCTGACAAAACAAATCATATGTTATAAATCATATCAAAACAGTAGACAAGAACCATAGTGAAAAAATATTTAAAACTTTTTAATAAGCAGTCAGTTATGTGATAGACTGAAGAGAACCCCCCCCCCCTTTCCCCCCAAAAAAAACAACAAAACAACAACATAAAAATATAAATGGAAATTGTAAATTATATCATTTTACAAGATCTTGTCTTTGTGTGCTAAGTACTAGTACAGAGAAATCAATTAAATTGATTGATTGTTGTTTGCTTTACGTCCAGTAGCAAATATTTCATGCATGTTCATGACTATAACACATAAATTTTAAATGCAATAGGTAGGTCGTACAGTGAGGTTGGACGTGAAACTTTAAAATACCACTGGAAAATGAGGGTATATTAAATAGGGGCAGAAATTTAGACTTGAAACAGCTGGCAATATTCGGACCACTCAAATAATAGGCGCAAGAGTTTTTAATTTGCCGAGAGCGTTGATCCATAAAATCTACCCTGAAGTCGATCATAAATATAGGAAGATGTGGTGTGAGTGCCGAAGAGACAACTCTTCATCCAAATAACAATATATAAAAGTAAACCATTATAGGTCAATATACGGCCTTCAACACGGAGCCTTGGCTCACACCGAACAACAAGCTACAATAAAGGGCCCCAAAATTACTAGTATAAAACCATTCAAACGGGTAAACCAACGTTCTAATCTATATAAAAAACGAGAAATGAGAAACACGTATAAATTACATAAACAAACGACTACTACTGTAATCAGATTCTTGACTTAGGACAGGTGCAAACATTTGCAGCTCCATGTTTACGTGAAGGTTACAATATAATTTCACGTATCCAATTTAGGTTAAATACTTTTAGCTCGCTTTTGTAACTGTGAGGATTCTGTGAAGGTGTATTGTGTATTGTATTTTATTTCTTGGTATGATATTCTGTACTACCGATCACTACTGTCTCCTGGTTGGTCTCGTGTGGGGATGTTCGTCTCGAGAGCGGGAGGTCATTTGTTCGAATCCCAAACGGGTCAAACAAAGATGTTAATTAAATTGGTATTCTATTTCAACGCTAAACACGTGGCATCTTGGAGTAAGAGCACAGACTGGCCGGCTCAGAGTCGGAAATGTGTCCGGGTCGGGTGACTTTTCTTCCTGCGAACTAATATCTTGTGAACTTACACGATAAAAAAAAACCCGACTCAGCTTGTCAGTCAAGTAAAAAAACGGGATTAATACTCTTATTATATTTAAATGTTATCGTCCTGAATATTAATTTTATTTGCCGCTGGTCGTCAGCCATTATCATTATTTATTTTACCATTATATTATACAGTGAAGTGTTTTTCTTTTACTGGTTAATATTACAACTTCTTAAATTTTCACAGATCAAAATTAAAAAATGGTAGGTAAAATTTTTCAACCAAACACTTGTGATTATCTTTGACGGTATATAACATTAAATCAAATGTGCCTTTTCGGATATATAATATTTGACGGCAAATATTATTGAATTAACTCCGTATAACTATTATTTAGTCATGGGTCTGTTTTGAGCTTATTATTCTGTATTATAAACGCATGGTCTTTCTATAAAAAAAAAGACCGAATGTTGACTCTAAATATTGTTATTTATCTGCGACTTTGGGTTGCTGTCGCATTAATGTATACATTGATCTCCTTTTATTCAAAACCAAGTGATTCGCTTCGGTATAGAAATATTGACATCTCTGGAGTTCTCCCGTCCCATAGTATACCCTTGCTAAATGGGTGTGTTCGTTTGGCTTATTGGATATATAAATACGCAGCTTTGTCCGATCAAAATATAATAGGAATGCATATCCGATGCCTGGTGCAGTGTGAATTTCACGCTATCTATACATTAAAAAAACATTAGAGGGAAAGACGATCTACGCACGAGTTAAATGATTGAAATGTGTAAACAATAAGAAAGGTCAGCTTAATCTTTTTAATTAAGTCGCATGCCTAATTTTAACAACATTTGTTGTGACTTTTGCTAGAACAATAGTAGATGAAAAAAATATATAACAAAACCGATCAGCAAAACAATATAAAAATAAATGAAACGTCCAAAATAAGTTGAATCTTTTTATAAATTGTTGTCAACCTTTTTATTATTTTTTTGCTTTTGTGACAACTATTATACCAGTCTTAAGATACAAATAAACTTGAATGTTATGTTTAACCCCGCCACATTATTTATGTATGTGCCTGTCCCAAGTCAGGAGCCTGTAATTCAGTGGTTGTCGTTTGTTTATGTGTTACATATTTGTTTTTCGTTTATTTTTTTTTACATAAATAAGGCTGTTAGTTTTTTCGTTTGAATTGTTTTACATTGTCTATTATAGCTGACTATGCGGTATGGGCTTTTCTCATTGTTAAAGGCTGTACGGTGACCTATAGTTGCTAATGTCTGGGTCATTTTGGTCTTTTGTGGATAGTTGTCTCATTGGCAATCATACCACATCTTCTTTTTATATATATTGAAACATCAAATGTTGTCACCTAGACGAGACAGCAGTCATTGTACGCTTCGATATATGATCAGTTATTGACACTCAATGAAAATTATTTTCTGTTCTAGTCCCCTATTAGTTTTGTTGGAAATTATACAATGTAATCCTTGATTATTATTCAAATGTAAATAATTATAAAATAGTCAAAAATTGGAAAACTGTTTTGAGACTATAATCAACTGAGGAGATATGATTATACATCACTAAATGAAGCTGATTAATTTATTGCTCCTTTGTTTCCAGTGGCAAACATGTCATGCATATTCACGACTATAGATGCAAAGTTGATCAATATGAAGCAAATGCTTACAAATTTAGAGTGGTACTTTTTACAATAAGGCAGAGCGTTCGCTAGAGGTAAAACGTAATAGATTAGATTTGAAGCCTATTGATCGAACTCGTAAGTTAAGTTATCAGTCCTCTTTTCCTCTTTTTCTCCACGATAGATGAATGCCATAAACAAATTAAAACGGCATGAATATTTACAATCAATAACGGACACTATAAGTAAATGAGATATGGCCTTTTTTTATAAATAAATTCCTATGGCAGCCATTATCTCCGGTTCGGGACAGGTTATTATTTCCACAAAATACCGCCTGATTATTGATCGGAGATATTTAAAGCAACCAAAAGCACTTTGATTCAAACAAATTCTTAAATCGTAAATTAAGGTATTATGCTGGGTGTTTCTCGATCCTATTTCGGACCCCCTGATTTTAAGAGGGCGTATCTAATTAGTCATGCCCAATTAACTTTAAGTAAATTGAACCTCAACTTAAAGACCTACATCGGGTAAATAAGCTCGAGGTGCAATAAGTAGACAATATAAATCCTTTGTGAGATGAGATTGTCCCAGGTTTCTTAGATAATTATTTTGCATTGCACAACAATGAAAAATGCACGAGCAGGTTTGTAAGAGCATAATACTCATCTGTTTTAATATATACTCTGTACAGAACTGATTCAAACATTGATGTATCTGACAATCTATTGTTGACCATTTACCTGAAATTCACTTTCATACATAATCAATTAGACATTTAAAATGACCTTATTTTTCCGGCAAATATATAACTTTCAATTATATATCATGCTGTAGAGCACTAGTATCACAGAAACAAAGAAGATTCCAGTCTTATCACATTTTTCGGCAGACGTTCGATTTGTTTACAAAAGACAATGATGCTTGAATAAAAAAAGCGAAAAGGCCAAATAAAGATTAAAGTTGAAGAGCATCGCAAACCTAACATTCCAAAAGGTTTTTCCACATGCAGCGAATTTTATTATTCAAAAAGGGGAGGCAAAAGATACCAACGAGACATGTGAATTCATAAGTCGAAAATAAAGTGACAACACCATAAGCAAAAAATTAAAATAAAAGACCAACAAAAATATTACACAAAACACAACATAGAAAACTAATCAGAAGAAGGACCAACATGAACCTTTACGTTTTATGTGTGGTGTTTGGTAGATGCTTTCATGTGTGTTTTTTCTTCTGGTCATGGTGTTCTTTATTTGCTTCATGGTTCGAGAAAATTTCTTTGATGTCTTTTCCCACACTTTTGTAGTTAGGGATTGCATTGCGCCATTACATTTTGGGATTATGTTATAAGGAAAACATACCATATATAGATCAACAAATCTAAGTCATATCATTGTTTTTTAAAGAACAAATTGAATATCATAAATACAAAGGAATATTCCATTATAGTAATGGTACGATAATGGACACTTAAAATAAAACACAAAAATACTGAACCCCGAAGAATATTCAACACGGAAAGTCCCCAATGAAATGACAAAATCAAAAGCCTAAACACATCAAACGAATGGATAACAACTGTCATTTTCATGAATTAGTGCAGGCATTTTCTTAAGTAGAAAATTGTGAATATAACCTTGTTTCAATCATTAATGAAAGTGAAATAGTGAAATAGGTATTCGCTTTTAGCAGCCAGTATGGTTCAGTTTTGTCAAAATAAGCCAAGACACATTATTCGACCTCATTGAATCCGTATTCATACTAACTTCAATTTAACCCCGTGGCTAGAGATGGATAACGCATGAATCGTGCGTGCTGATTTGTTTTTGAAGTAAAGGCATGTCAACATTGAAAGTGAAACTAACGTAAGTCATTTGATAGACTGATTCGATCCACAAAAATTCATTCTTATACAGATTAAAACGATGATTTACATCTATTTTTTTTTTATCTATAATATGAAATGTAACAGACCTATAAAATCCAATTACTGTAGTCCAGTTTCTATTTCTATTTATATGTTTATTTATATTGAATGCATGGCCATCGGAGGTATTAGGCAGTCAACTTGATAGTTAAATAGATTGTGTCAAGACCAAAATACACATGAAACGAAGCTACATATTATTGTTCACATGCCCAGTTAATTAATTATTTTTGACATTTTATAATTTGGATAAATGTTTCACATTGTTGTGTCTCAAATATGAGAATTTGAGTCAAATCAATGAACACGAATTTTGACAGATAGTGCCCCTGCAATTGACAAGAATTAAAGTCAACGTCAAAAATAATTTAAACAAAAAACAACATCTAGATATCAAATCATAGACTAACACTCATGAAAAAAATAGAGGAATAATAAGAAGAAAACCAACACACACATTTAGTTTTATTACATAATACTTGTCAAATAATAGGAATATACCGTTCAGCCACATTTCTAGTTTGTGCCTGATTTTGAAATTCATCTTATTGCAACTTTGAATATGACTCGAGTGACAAACGTGTTCCCAAAGTTTATAAAGATATGATGGTCAATAGGTTGGTTTCATATATAATTCATAACACAAAGCTTATTAAAGGATAAATCGCAATATTTTATAAATTTACAATGGCATCAAACGATGATCCTTAACAATATAAACGAACCCTCCCCCCAAACAAACAAAAACACCTTGTTTTGGCTTGTTTCCTGTTCTATGTCGGTGAGTGCCTATTTGACACTTTCCCTATTTCCATTCTAAATTTTATTTAATTTCCAGATCCTCTTATAAACGATGCGAAATAGTTTTCAAACTGTTGCTGCACTGTTTCATACAACAGTTTTAAACACTGAATCTGCATATAGATAATTAATGTGTAAGCTTGAGAAGACTCATGTACTCCTGTTCAAAAGCCATGTTAAAAAACATAAATCCATTTCTTCTATTTCATATATAAAATGTTGCAGAGTAAAACAACGTAATAAGATAGAACTTTCTTTAATTTAATGCTACTATCCGGATCACTGAGAACCTAGAATTATTATTTTAAACCGAAACTGATTTATGTATTTTAATTAGTCTCTTTAAAAGTGAAATAACAAAAACAAAATCCCTTTTCAATGTAAAAAAAAAATTTCAAACACATACAAAAGATGGAAACAACTGTCATAGTCCTGACTTGTTACATTCGTTTCCTTAAATAGTCAATCGTAGATTTAACCTGTTTTTGACAGTTGCATAGAACTACATTGTTTTCAATATGTGAGCAAGACAAACATATATAATTGGTCAAAATGTCAACAAAAAAAAACAATTCCAATTGAGGCTTATTTCATTAAAAAAATATATACTATGAAAAGTAAAATCACAAAAATACTGAACTAGAGGAAAATCAATTCGGAAAGTCCATAATCACATGGCAAAATCAAATAACAAAACGCATCAAAAACGAATGGACAAGAACTTTACCGATTTCAATTGAAAAGTAAAATTATAATGATTAAAACATATATAGATATTCAATGTCAAGAATAAAGGAAACTGCCCTATAGCAACTTACGCGTGATTGTTGTATGTTAATATATAGAATATAGTTTTCAATGAAAGAAAATTACAAAATTATTTTTTTTTATTAAAAAAAAGGCACATTAAATGATGATGATTAAAGTAATGTCTAATGCAGTTTATCTTTTTGTATTCAATGTTGTTGACTATTTTCTTAACTGATGAAAGAAACTGGTTAAACAATAAGCCCCATGAAATTAATTAAAGTTATTACAGGTAGGTTTCAAATTCGTTAATATATTTATTACTTAAAGGGGTATGATCTATCAGAATAATTGCAATTTAATACACGTTGAGAAGAGTTCAAAGGACAAAGGTTTAATCGGTTAAGTTCAAGTTACAAGAACTAGATTTAAACAAGTAAACCGTAGTTCAAGTTATTCATGACAGCACTAGTTATTAATATGTGAATGGTACTCTCGTGGAATGATAGTCCTCTATAGCATTGATTACCATTGCTAATGATCCAATGGTAGGAATCACAAAAGGTCTCTTGAACAACTTCGTTGGATGTAATTACTTATAACTAGGTAGAGTGAGTATCAATACCTAAATGGACTCAAGTCAAAAACAATTTATTCAAATTCATAAATGCAACCGGAAATTTAAAAATAAAAGGAAGACCTATCATTACTGGAGACGTTGTGCGCGTTATAAGTGCAAAATGTTTTGTAAAAAAGAATATGGTAATAGCAAATTGTTGTGAATACAACAGATTTTCATATATTAGAATAATACGAATTCAAAATTCAAAACCCCATAATAAACACTCAATTACTCCATATCTACTTAAAACGTCACGACTAACCTTTCATTTTTGTGTATAGTTTATCCAAGTGTGTCTTTATATCTTACTTCGCCTCATGTCGTAAAAACATAATAATGAATATAATTCATTTTTTTTTTTAACTTTTTGGGCCACGTAAGTAAAGTTACCATCAATGAAACTTAAAAGAGTTTCAAAAAATGACAAAAGAAAATGCAAGGTTGATTATTTCTATTCAGTTGCGATTGTGGTTTGCTGCTTATCAAATAAGCAAGGAAAAAGAATAGAATATATAGATTGGTGGTAAAAGTTCACCTGTTCTTTTTTATTGGTAATTCAATATGGTTTTTTTTTTCGTCATAAAAACATAAACATATTGCCATAACGTCATCAAAACGTAATTGATGTCATGATCGTGATCGAAGTGTGTATAATGAAGTTTATTTATTCAACTTTATTCCTACATAAAAGTGCATATACATTTCAATTTAAGCCTCCTATACATAAATCAAAAGTTGGTCGATGATACTTTTAAAGATATCAGGGTTATTCAATCATTCAATCAATTCGAGAATGTTCTATCATATTATTGTTGGTTGCTTAACGTCCAGTGGCAAATATTTCATGCATATTTAGGACAAGTTCACAATAAATACAATAGGTAGGTCTTGTCATAACATAGGCCATTTGGGATGATGGTCGGGCAAATTTGGACTGCCACTGGATAATGAGGGTAGCAGTCCAAATTTCCCCGACCATCATCCCAAACAATTTAACAGTTGACTCAAATTAAAATGAAAAGTCCTCTTTAACTATTAATCATTTATAAATAGATATAGGAAGATGTGGTATGAGTGCCAATGAGACAACTCTCCATGCAAGTCATAATTTAATAAAAGTAAACCTTTATAGGTCAAGTTATGTCTTCAACACGGAGACTTTGCTCACAAAGAACAGAAAGCTATCAAGGGCCCCACAAAATTACTAGTTTAAAACCTTTCAAGCGGTAAAACCAACGGTCCAATCTATATAAAAAACGAGAAAGAGCAACACCTTGTTGAACCATATCAACAAACGACAACTACAGAACATCAGATTCCTGACTTAGGACAAGTGCTAACAGCAGGATTACACGTTTTAATGGTACCAAACCTTCCTCCTTATCTGAAACAATAGTGTAACATCACGTCATAGAAAGACATACTATAAAATATCAATTGGAATACTTTATGTATATATAGATTCGAACGGGAAAATGTTTTTATATATTTATGCAACTTCGCGAAATCGTTGTTTATGCATCTTTATTAAAAATGAGTTTATGGATCGATATTATATAGTTGCATTTTATCGATAACCTTACAACTAGAACTAGGTTGGATGACATGTTAAACTGACTGGTAATATACCTACACAATGTCGTAAGCCTCTATTGGCCAAATTACAACTGTATCCTTGGACACTGATAACTTACAATACACAAGTTTATATTAATAGAGATATAACAAACAGCAGTCCACGAAACATCATACAAAATGCATAACAATATATCCGTAGGTTAACTAGTTTGCTCCGGAAAACTAGTTAACCTACGGATATATATACATAAAGTATTCCAATTGATATTTTATAGTATTCAGGAATATGGTCATTGTTATATTATAGTTCGTTTCTGTGTGTATTACATTATAACGTTGTGTCGTTTGTTTTCTCTTATTTTTGAGTGTAAATTCACATTGCGATAAGACGTGTCACGGTACTTGTCTATCCCAAATTCATGTATTTGGTTTTGATGTTATATATATATGTTATATTTGTTATTCCCGTGGGATTTTGTCTATATGTGTTACATTTTAGTGTTATGTCGTTGTTCTCCTCTTATATTTAATGCGTTTCCCTCGGTTTTAGTTTGTTATCCCGATTTTGTTTTTTGTCCATGGATTTATGAGTTTTGAACAGCGGTATACTACTGTTGCCTTTATTTACAACAGCGGTACCAACCCAGTGGTAGTTAAACTGATATGACAGGATTTTGTTTTCCACAACACGTAAATACTTAGGTGGCTATCTAAATATTGTATCATAATTACTAACGATTTTATTTCCTATGAATACATAAGTCATTAATTTTGAATGATATTGGAAGACTACTTATAGAAAAGGGGTAACTTTTTCCGGAGCAAACTAGTTAACCTCTGGATATATTGTTATGCATTTTGTATGATGTTTCGTGGACTGCTGTTTGTTATATCTTTATTAATTTAAACCTTGATGATGATGACTTAATATATTACTTGTCTGTTGGTACTTTTTTTACTTTAAATATGCCAACTATGTCGGAGATCAACAATTGTATTACGTGAATAGGATCTATAAACATAGCAATTTCTAAAATGGATCATTCCTTCTAATGTTCTTCCAGCGAACAAAACATGAGGTGAAAAGGAATTATTCTTCGAATTTTACGGTAATATAAAATTATACTTCAAGCGCGGAAATCACTTCGTGATCGTGTAATCTCATGGAACCTTTAAACTAACTTAATGATAAAGGTTATCTTACAAATGTTGTAATTAGATCTTTGAATATAGTTTGCAAAAATTATCGATTTTGTCATTAACGAATTAAAACATAACTAAACTGTATACTTTTCATACGGGATAAATAGATACCTACTCACGTTCATTTTATATCTAATATCTAACTCCTAAGCATCCTACTGCGATACTTTGATTTTTTAATGACAATGCACAAATCATGTCTTCTTTGACTGTACATGGCGTTACAAAACTAGATCCCTGTGATATGTTTTAGTGGATTTTAGTCTCTGCTGAATGATATTGTTTTATTGTGAATTGTTTTGGGCTTTTAACTAGCTTTCAGTAACTGCGAGAACTGTCAAATTTAAGCATTATGCTTGTTTGACCTGTTGATATACTTTGAAATGCTTTTTTAATCATTTTAAAAATGTTAAATTATTTAAAGTTAAATCTCGTCTCTATATTTTTAATATATAACAGCTTTGATTATTGTTTGGTATGACTATAAATTTTCACTCCTGTCCCCGTACTATGAAAAACGAAATTATTAATTTTGTAAAAAGTTATTTCCGTTCTCCATTACAGTACACAATTATTATAATTTAACTGTGTACATATTCGGTGGCATTTTGTGCAAGGTTTACATCGTTATATGGCAGCATTTTTTTCAAGGTTATGCTAGACTTTCTGAAATTGTGCATTATCTCAGCCTTTATTTTATTGACTTCAATGTATATGCACTTGTTTGTGTTCATTTGATTGAGTTAAACCATTTCAATTTATATTTTAAAGAGCGTCTGTCTATGTTGTGATGTGACACTATTGTTTCAGGTAAGGGTGAACGTTGGTACCTATTAAGACGTTTAACCCTGTCGAATTTGTTTGAACCTGTCCTATGAACCTGATGTTTAGTGGTTGTCGTTTGTTTATATGGTTCATAAATGTTTCATGTCTCTCATTTTACATATAGATTATTTGAAGACCGTTGGTTTTCGAGATTAGACGGTTTAACACAAGTCATTTTTAGGGACGTTGTAGCTTGCCGTTCGTTGTGAGCCACGGCTCTGTGTTGATGACCGTACTTTGACCCGTAATGGTTTACTTAATATATAAATTGTGACGACTTGGATGAACAGTTGTCTCATTGGCACTCATATCACTTTTCTTATATGTATACATATATATATATATAATATTTTGTTTGCAAATAAAAACACATAAATACAATCTCAAATCAGCCCATTTGAATATGATCGTAAACTTTGCCTCGTAAATCTTGGTAGCACATGCACTATAATAATCTAGATTGAGTGCACGCTTTAAAAAAAAAAAGGTAACGAATAACGGTTTCTGGTAGTTGTAGTTGCATATTGCACATCAAGTCCTCATAACTCTTTCTACTAATCTATATTTCAGCAGGAATAAATGTAATGGTATATATCATTCCCTGTTTTACTGATTTTAGTTTTGAATAATTAATGACTGAAACGGTATGTTCCAGACAGGATCTTATATTTATACATGTTATATGTCTCTCAATGACTGGATACTATACATTCGTGGACATTTGCACTTTTGGTTTCGTTATATCATTCATAAAAGTTATGCTTAGAGCAGATTGATTATTGCCTCGTTGATCCAACAGCCCTGTTACAAATCAAACATTCGAATGATTTAAGTGATCGTATTTCCTTCAACGTTAAACTGTTGCTTAAAAACCATATTACAAGTTGTAAAGGGCATACATGCTAATAAACTATTACATGTCATATTATGTAAATGATAACATCACTTTTTAAAATTATAGAAGTGCATGAACACTTAGATTGACACTCCGGACTGAAGGACATTTTTGGATCTACCAATTCCACACTTTAGAATTTGATATGCAAATTAAAAGATGAAAAAGGTTAAGTGTTTTTTATGGACATCGATCTTAATATATCTTTGTAATATTGGTCTATGGACGTTGCAAACAAACTTAACTATAACAATATATTTCGATAAGAACTTTTATGCATCACAATTATATCTTATTGACCAACCTATACAATTATCTGCGTCCTTTTTTATCTGAATAGGTCTATGCAATCACTACATACTGTGTGTATTGGTTATGACGTTGTAAGTATTTTTTATGTTTGATATTGTGTTCAACGTATTTTACAAACCAATCCCAAAAAGTTGTCGAAAAATTAATAAAAACTGTTTTTTAAGAGAATTAAATAAATTGAGCAAAACAAATTTCTCTGTGGCAAAGTGCAAAATAAAACACTCAGCAAATCCTTTAAAGTATCAAAATATTCAAAATTATTCAAATATTGAATTATTGACTACCCAGACAATAATTCGCCAATATTTTATCGTATGCAGTGACCTTAAAAAGGATTCCTCTTCTTATAACTTCGGCCACCGTTCGGGGATAGTGCAAGAGAAAAATCCATGATAATTGCAGGTAAATAGAAATAATAGTTTCTTAAAGAACAAATTTAATATAGCAAATCATTTAACAAGTGTTAAGGTTTAGTTTAATAAACAAATGGGAAAGCAAGGAAAAAAATATTCTCTTGTAAGGCACGAGCTTTGTTTTTATTGTTTTTCAATGTCATGATTCTGCAATCTTCGGGAAAAAAACTCGAAAGTTAAAATCCTTCATCGCACTTTCATTTGATTCAATGATCATGCAGACGAGGAAAACATGATCTGCACGAAGGCAAATACTTCGGTTTTGACATCATATAATAGACGTGACAATCTGTTTGTAGTTCATAGAAATTAATCATTTTTTGTTCATACTAAGTTTAAAATATCATCGGTTAAAGATCAACTCAAACAATTTAGTTTTATGCCCTTTTTATTTATCTGCTTTATCAAATGTCTTGACGTCTTTTCGGTTATATATTCATGTATTATGGTAAAGAAAATTAATCACCGCCTTCATTTATTAGATTTGATTTGGTTCAACGTAATTTGTACGATGTATTACGTTTGCAGTTTGATTCAGAATTAACAGGATATAGAATATTGTTAATTGTCTAATTGCTACCTAAGTTTGATACCAATAAGTATTACAATTTTCATTGTTATTAAATGTAATATCAGCATTTAATACAAATATAATCTTTAAATAATTCCTAATTCTATCTTATTTTTGATAGATAGTTTTATGCATTCAAATGTAACGTCATTTTTGTTTTCTGTTTTACAATTTCAAATGTGACGTCCTTTTTTTTGTCCTTTTTTTACAATTTCAAATGTGACGTCACTTTGCGTTTAGGCCTTGACTAATTCGGGTGTGTCTTTTTTTGGTGTTGGATTTTGTCGGTTTATGTATTGTATCCGGTTGTTTTATGTAATTAGTTAATACTTCAGTTTAATCATGTATATCTTTTATATAGTCATTTCATAAAATTTACTGTTTGCAAAAGTATAAATAATTCTAATTAATTGGGATGTTCTGGTCCAAAACAGAAAACCCTGGCCGTTTTTGGCACAACTTTTTTGAACTTTTGGTGTTCAATGCTGTTCAACGTTGTACATGTTTTTGCTTTCAAACTTTTGTATCTGGGTGTCACTAGTAAGTCTTGTGTGGAAAAAACGCACTTCTGGCGTATTAAATTTTTAACCTGGTGCCTTTTGTTTGCTGTTATTCGTGTGTTTCTTTGTCAAATATGTTATCCTATTTATTTGTATTGTAGTCCTGTAATGTTGTGTTGTCATTTTAATGCTATATTTAACATTGTCATTAAATCGGGAGGTTTGGCATGCCACAAAATCAGGTTCAACCCACCATTGTTTCCTTTAAAAATTGTCCTGTACCAAGTCAGGAATATGGTCATTGTTATATATAGTTCGTTTCTGTGTGTGTTACATTTTGACGTTGTGTTTCTTTTGTGTCGTTTATTTTCTCTTCTATTTGAGTGTGAATTCACATTATTATAAGACGTGTCACGGTACTTTTCTATCCCAAATTCATGTATTTAGGTTTGATGTTATATTTGTTATTCTCATCGAATTTTGTCTAATGCTTAGTTGGTTTCTGTGTGTGTTACATTTTAATGTTATGTCGTCGTTCTATTCTTATGTTTAATGCGTTTCCCTCGGTTTTGGTTTGTGACCCGGATTTTGTTTTTTTCTATCGATTTATGAGTTTTTGAACATCGGTATAGTACTGTTGCCTTTATTTTACAGCATTTTTGATATTCTGGCTATCCAAAATGAGGGCTGATAAATGGCTAAGTTAAGGTTATTTAAAAACTGGTTTTGGCCGCCCGTAAATAATATTTTTATTTTGTTCAAGAAAATATTGAATGTATTTGGAAATGCTTGAAGTCAAACGTTTCTTAAATTCTACATAAGACTGATTGTTTTCACCTTTTTTTCATTCAAAGGGAATCAAATAATTTACATTTTGAGACAGCTATTAACCTTCAAATTTGAACTGAATTCAAAATATATAAAACATTTTTATAACCACATAGTTTCTCCATGGAGGTATACTGTAAATTAACTACGTTGTGACATAGTTAATTACTCATTGATTACCGTCTGTAGGTTACAACTGGTATACACTTGTAAGTGACCTTAATGACCTGTACCAAGTTAATAAATGTAGTCTTTAATTAAGTGGCTGGTGGTGCTTTAACAGAGACAAAAAGCCTGACTGAAAACGAATACATTTCAATAGAGAAAACTGACAAATATAAAAGAAATATAAAATTTATTACAAAAAATTAAATTATATAAGTATTGCCCTTGGGAAATCATCTCAGCTAATTTTGAAAATATTTTTGCTAATTATGAAAATATTTTCCCGTCGAATTCCTTGAATACTGAGCTGTTGTAAAGCGTAGTTTGCGCGAACTATTGATGCTTGCGAAAGAGTGGTTTACAGGAAATTCGACGTGACCTGTCCTATCAACTGTAGTATAACTAATGAAATGTGAGTTGTAAGTTTATAGAACTTAGGGATAAATATAGTCATTTAAAAGACTTACCAGAGATAAAAAAAATGCAATGAATGGCAGTGATGAGATATTGCTACGTAGCTGAGATCTCCCCGTCACATGCGGAATGAAGGCTGGCTGTCAGGGGACAAGGTTGGAGGGAATATTTTTGGTAAGACAAGAACTGCTAACGAAACTGATCGAAAGAAGAATACAGCGTTATCTATCAGAATAATTTCAATAATGATTGTTTTAACGGCTATGGTCTGACCGCTATCTGACTGCTAAGCTATAAAATTCACGACGAGACACAGAAACAAAAACAAACACCCGAAAGTTGTTATGGATCATTAAGAGAGGAACTTCTCAAACGAGCAATAAAATGCAACTGTCGAAACAATTATAAACCAAATAATATGCTATATTCAAACAGTTTATCATTAAATAAGCCATACAGTAAAAAAGATTAAATACCTATAGTCAAGTTTCTCTCTTTCAGAATTATGTATAGTACTTATATATCATTAAAGTCTGTCTATTGTATTAAAATTCCTAAACTACCCTTCATGTTGTGGTACAAATGGTATCGATCAACTCTTTGTCACGTAGACATAATATTGAATGGGTTTGAGAAAAAATCAAGATAGCTGCCAATATTTTATTTTTAAAAGTTTTTTTTTTGTTCTGATTAAAGTACATAAATCTGAATGTCAAACATTTAAATTTAATGTTCATTCTTTTTAATTCAAATGTCTTTATTCATCCAAATTTAGATATGAACGAGGAAAGCTGAATTCCATTCTACTATTTAATGATTTTAAACTGCTTTTTAACAATTCTTACTTTGGATTCAAATGAGTTTTTTTCGTATTTGACGTATTTAATAAGGGATTATATTTTAAATGTAATTTTTCAACCAGCTGAACCTGAAATTTTGTAAAGTTTACACCAATACCTTATTTTGTCAATTTTAGAAGTAAGCATGTAACATGTTCTAATAAATCACAGCAAAATGTTAATAAAACATTCTAGAGCTTCGGAGATTTTTAAATGCAATCAATACTTATCATATGAAATGGTATTTATAATGTTTTTGTGGTGTTTTGGGAATTTGTTTAAGGTGGTACCTAACACTACAGGGAGATAACTCTGTAAAATCAGCTTAACGTTTTAATTACGTTGTGTTGTTAAAGGAATATTAAGCTTCGCAATGATCAAAATAAGTGTTTGTCAAACTGCTATATAACCAGTGTAATTTTTCTGATAAAACGTTTGGTTCAAATTTTTTTAAATTTTTATATTTTTGTCAAAGGGTCAAAGTAAGTACTTTGTCAAAATTTCAAGAAAATTAAACGAGCCAAATTAATTTCAGTTTAAGTGTTGGGTACCACCTTAAGCGATGGCAATGTCAGTTTATTTTCGACTATAGGTAGATTGTCCTTCTGGTATCTTTCGCCTCTCTTAATATGTATATATTTTCCCGCATAAAACAATTGATAAATCTTATAAGTGTGATCATACTAATGCAACCATGTCTCAGTTGTATAGAAAACGCAACAATGTTGATCAATTTACGAAATTGTTTATCTACGATTATATTAATTTTGACTTATCATGAAGCCAATGAAAACAAATAAATTCCAAAAAACATTTATCAAAAAAAATTCGTGCAACACAGACCACACCACAAATAGAGAGTTAATCATGTGAATGTCCCTGTTAAAATGCATCGGTTATAAGTCTAAGCACACTTTTGTAAACATTTGTATCATATTATATAAAATATTGTTTTCCTGGACAAAAATGGTTTTAAATGTTAAGCAAATTAAATGTAATATATATATATATATTAACCATCTTAGTATCGTTATGTCAATTTATCCATATTACATGACAACATGGACAATGTTATCGGAAAATAAACATGATAATCAAAAGCAGGACAGTTGTCCGTCTTTCCTTGGTAGGAATTCCAATGGCTCCCTGTTGGTATCATGCGATTCCGTTAGCACTTTTTGTTTGACCTTGATATCGGGTTTTTAAATCGATTTGGGATATTTAAAGGGGCACAAGCTACGAGATATATAAAAATATAAAATATTATTTAGTTTTTGTTCAAATATTAATGAAATTGAAATAGAGATATAAAATGTCAGTCAGAATTGTTTGATTTTGTCAACGTAAGCTAAGAAACATTGATGATTTATTTTTCCCTTGCAAGTAAATAATTCGCCTCATGTGAACTTCAATTTAACCTCTTAGCTAGAAAGTGATACCGCATGCATTGTGCGTGTTTAATTATTTAAAGGAAAAAATGTCAACACTGAAAGTGATACAAAGGTAAATCATTTGATTGACTGAATCGATCAACAAAAAATCATTCTTATGAAGGTAAAAATGATGATTAACATAAATTTTTAATCTATAATTTGAAATTCGACAGACATAGAAAAATCCAAATGCACGAGTCTGATATCTATTTATATCTATATTAATGTTTATATCGCTTATATGGCAATCGGAGATCTCCTGGTCAACTCGACAGTTAATTAGATGGCGTTTAGACTAAAATACACACAAAACAAAGTTACATATTATCGAGCCCATGTCCGGTATATTGTTTATTTTATACTTTTTATAATTTGGATAAATGTTTCACAATTTAATGATTCAAATATGAAAATTTGAGTCAAACCAATAAACATGAATTTGGCAGCTTGTGTCCCTTTAAACATTTATAAAATATTTTATACAGCAACTATTACTATTACCTTCATGTCGTTAACATTTTTTTTTAATAAAATGTCTGCGTTAAGATTTTGAACATGCTTGTTATCATTCGTTTGAGCTTTTGGTTTTGTCATTTGATTAGGGACTTTCAATTTTGAATTTTCTAGGATTTAGGTATTTTTTGACGATTTTAGTTTTTACTTCTACAATCTACAAGTCTAAATATTTGTTTAAGTTTCGTGATGTTTTGTATAATATATGTGTAGAACGAACAACAGAGCAAAGGTGCATATATAGCATACCAGCAGATAAATTACTTCTGAGGTTGTTTTCAAGTATGACAAGAATTTATTTATTCTGTTTTATCTATCTTTTTTTCTATTATGATTGTGGTATTTGTCAATTGTATTGACTGTATACATTATGGTTTTACATTGCTTGATATTACTATAGTACATAGACAATAATAGTGCATTGACTTGACATATCAACGATATAAGGATGAGGCTTAGAAACGGGAAAATGCAAGGCTCTGTCGAGCTTTGCCCCCGTTTTGGACCGAATCATTATATCGTTGATATGTCAAGTCAATGCACTATTATTTTCTTTATACTGCAATCTAAAAAAAAAATTTCAAAATGGTTGTTTAATGTCTTAATGTTATTTATCTGATTCAAATATTAAGGAAAATCCCCCTTTAATAAGGCCTCATATCACGCAGTCGGAGAAAAATACAACCCGATGAAATGTACATTACGAATCCCGCATTCGATAGAGAACTAATTCATAGGTTGCAAACAAAAAATATTAACAAGTGAAATACGTTTTTCCAAAAAATTGTAACAGAAACAAGTTTGAGTCGTTCCACGCATCGTTGTATACATTGGAAACAAGAAAAGGTTAAAGAGGTCGTATGAATAATTAAATATAATTTCGGCATCCTCTATTCAAATATTCATGAGGAAAAGTGATATCGGGTCAGTGAATGTTTATGACATAGACATATACAGTCAACGCATTTTTACTGCTCAGATAGAACGAGTGCAGTATAAACGTTAATACATCGTTATTGTTTTTTTATATTAGGTATTTAATTGTCTCCTTTGTGACATTTTACCTATTTTAAGGTTATAAATATCTATTATGGAAATCTTGGTAGAAAGCAAACTCTGCAATTTCTTTTTATGTGAGTCGTTGTAAAAGTATATTGGTAAAAATCTAGGTCGAGTAAAAGGTTAGTGCTTTGTTCCATCAAATAAAATGAAAAAAATAAAGAGTACATGAACATGAGCATGAAAAGCTGATCTGAACATAAAAAAGATGCTAGATCAGAAGATACAAAAACAAAAAAAAAAATATGTAATGATTCTTTTGTACATTTATTTAGACAAACTTTTTCCCCATACCTTAAGCGAATTATTTAAAACATTGGTTTATCAAGTTTTACATTATAATCCTTCCAGCAATTAAAAAAATTAATAAGGAATGAACGTACATGTATGTGTTGACAGGAATTACCCTAGATATGATAATTGTTTAACAAAACTTTTATTAATGTTCTACCCATGTAAAATATTGTCTTCACTGTATTCGGCAATGCTTTTTTGAAATGTTTGGTCCTCAATACTTTTCAACATCGCACTTTATTAGTTATAAGACAATAGTATTTATATACATAATATGAAAAAAGACAATGTGGTATGATTGCCAATGAGACAACTCTCCACAAGAGACAATAAAATTGAGAAAGGAAATGGTGAATATGTCAAAGCGACAACCACCCGACCATAGAGCAAACAACAGTCGACGGCAACCAATGGGTCTTCAATGTAGCGAAAATTCCAGCACCCGTAGATGTCCTTCAGCTGGCCCCTAAAATATGCATAATAGTACAGTGATAATGGACGTCATACTAAACTCCGAATTATACAAAAGAAACTAAAATTTAAAATCATACAAGACTAACAAAGGCCAGAGGCTCCTGACTTGGGACAGGCGCAAAATTGCGGCGGGGTTAAACATGTTTATGAGATCTCAACCCTCCCCCTATACCTCTAGCCAATGTAGAAAAGTAAAAGAATAACAATACGCACATTAAAATTCAGTTCAAGAGAAGTCCGAGTCCGATGTCAAAAGATGTAACAAAAGAAAATAAATAAAATGACAATAATACATAAATAACAACAGACTACTAGCAGTTAACTGACATGCCAGCTCCAGACCTCAATTAAACTGATTGAAAGATTATGTCTTCATCATATGAATATCAGGTACAATCCCTCCCGTTAGGGGTTTAGTATCATACTATCATAAAATATTTGAGAAGAACATAACCCGTGTCATGCCAACAACTGTTTTTTTAGAAATAAATGTGTTTAGTTCCGATGCAAAGACCCTATCAGTGAATCAATGTTAAAGCCAAAATATGCAATCTTTAATGACCTGACAACAGTATCGTAACTATATCCCCTTTTAATAAGTCTATTTAAAGGTTTTGTTAGTTTCTGAGGAGAATACTGACAGTTTTGTGCTTTATAAAAAACATGACACAAAAATTGAGAACTATAGGATATCTTACGGCCTTCAACAATGAGCAAAGCCCATACCGCTTAGTCAGCTATAAAAGGTCCCGAAATGACAATGTAAAACAATAAAAACGAGAAAACTAACGGCCTTATTTATGTACAAAAAATGAACGAACAAGAAAAGAAATATGTTACAAATAATTAAACGACACTCACTGATGTACAGGTTCCTGACCTTTAAGACCGTTAATTTATTTTGTTCATATGTCATGCCGAAGAATGTTTGTAAGCTTAGTCTACGGTATGTGGTTTTCGCATTGTTGAAGTTGGACATGTTGTCATTTTATTGGAACAGATGATAATAGTACAATTGAGTACTAACAAACTTGCAATTCTACCGCATGTTATATATTTCATTTGTGTTTTTTAAATGTATTTTCTTTGACATTTATTCTATTTTAAGCTTATCCAAATATATATTAAGGAAATCATGGTAGGAAGAAGACTTTACAATTTCGTGTTATGTTAGTTGTTGTTAAAGTATATGGGTGTAACTCGAGAAAGGTTCGTTTTAATGTGTTCCTCTGAAATTGACATTAAATAGCCATCTGACAAAAAAAGAACACATAGACGCAATATGTTCATCTGCAAGTAGAATTAGAAGTTCGAATATACTGGAATATATATCAGATGGTAGATTAGATGATACCCAAACAACAATCAGTTATCATGTCGGACCCTTTTATAGCTTACTTAATGTTGGTTTTTTTATTGTCGAAAATTCATACAATGACCTTCATTGTTTTTACTTACGTCATTTGAACTAAAATGGAGAGCTTCAGTTTGGAAATCATACTCATCTCTATATTTCTTTATAACAACGGCATGTTAATGTATCTGTCCCAAGGTCTAAATGGGTAAATGTTTTTGATGTTTTTCATATGCTCTGTAGTTTAGGAAGTTAGTGTTGAAGTTTAAACATCGGTTATCAAGGTTTTATACGACAACAATTTATCTAGAGAATGAAAAAGAGTTCGATTTATAATTTGTTTTATTTAACTGCATCTTTTATGAAATGTATCTTATGTCTATATATAGCTTAGGCTATAAAAGAAAGCTTTGTAAAATGCATACTTGGCACTTTCATTTTCGTTATAATGCTATCTTTTCAATGTAACATTGTTGCTAGAATATTTCAATGGTTTTTTTCCGTTGATCAGTTTCATTGGCGTAGGTAGAAAAATTAAAACGGTTCATATTTTGTTCCAAATAAATATAAAATATCGTCAAACCAAATTATCCATGTGTCTTTTTTTCTTTCTTAAAATGATAACTCATCTTTCTAATGTGTTATAGACAAATTAGGTTGAAATAAAGTAAAAAAAGATCAATAAATCATCAGAAAATCCGACAATACCATGATCCAAAGAAATATGATGGATAACAAATAACAAACAATAGACAAAGGAAGATGTATATACTACACAGACAGCCTAAGTCTGAGTAGCACTTATCCTATAAAACCTTTGAAGAAGAAGTCTAGTGCTGCATTATCGACAGAATTTCGTCCCAAAAGGTCATACGTCTTATTTCTTATGAGAAGTAGTTCGACAGCTATAAACAGCATTTAAAAATGCCGCAAACAGGAATATAGGAGGGGATGATTACTTCAAAGGTTATCTATTCTCTTATGAACTACATATTTTATCTATTGTGGACATGTCTTCTCCAAAAAAAGTGGGAAAAAAGTTAAGTAACCTATGTGTTCACCATCTGATCATTCATCTTTATAGAAACCTTAAAAGGCTTATTTGAACTACGTTTACCCTCTACTATTATTGTTGCATTTTCTCAATAGTGTTTGGTGCACAAAAGTGATATGGTTATATAATAAGTCTATGCGTTTAATTCAATGATAGCGTTTTGCATTTAACATGTTTAATAACACATCAGGAATTACAACTTTTATCACAATTCTTGATAATGTGTGAGCTTAAGGTAATAACGAACGTCGGTATAGCAATAATGTCGTAAAATGTTTTCACTTCAAAGCACCACTCCTTTACATGAGGTTTATCGATCATTTACTACATAACGCAATGACTGAATATGTCGGGAACTTCACAGTTTTCATATTCGTTTGAAGCGTTTGTTTCTTTTGAATTCTCGAAATAAAAATTTGACATTTCTTACATCAATGCGAATATCTATCAGTCTCGATTTTGCATTTATTTGAAAGTCATTAGCTGAAAGTGAGTTGACAATGCTTTGATTGAAACAAAACACAACTCTAGAAAAGGAACCAGGACAATTTGTATCTGAATTGAAATGTTCGTGTCAATTGCAAGTCGTTTCATTTGGTGTTGCAATCTGCATTCAGACCAATCATATACAGTATACAAATGCAAAATTTTAATGACTTGTATATGAAACAATAATGTATAACCTTTAAAAGTGAAAAAAGACAAGATTAAAACTGTAAACTAAAATATGTTGTTTTTTTCCAAATAGTTATAAAACTGGAATAATGAAATAATAGCTTGCTCTTTTTAATAAAAGGTTTCAAAATTGTGTCAAATAAGCTAACAAAACGTAGCTGGTGTCTATTTGGCTTGCAAATGACAATTCGACTGAAATTGAATCTGTATTCATGCGACCCTTTATTAATCTTTTACTTTTACTAGAGATGGGTGGCCCATGTGCTTAAACATGCACAGTGATTTTAATTGCTAAATGTTACATGCCTTACTTTGCCCTGTAATTCTTTACTTTTACAATTATGACTTGTTTGGAAATTAAAGTTGTTTCATTAGCACTTAAACCACATCTTTTAAATCTATTGTTTCCTATGGAGCCTTTGTTATAACATTAAAGTATATATAAAATAAATTCCGCTAATTTATAAAAAAAATCAATGGAAATATATTTGGCAACATGACAGGTGCCATATATGGAGAAGGATCTGCTTTTATTTCCGGGTAACCTGAGATCACCACTGGTTTGATGTAGGATTCGTGCTTCTCAGTCATTGATTTTGTATGGTGTGTTATTGTGCTGTAGTTTATGTCTTCTGCTTTCTTTATGAAGTAATGACGTTTTCAGTTTATTGTCGACCCATGAGGTTGAACGTCCCTTCGGTACCGTTTGCTTCTTCATAATTCACCGTTTTCTACATTTGAAAATGCCCGTACCAAGTCAGGAATATGACAGTTCTTGTCCATTCGTTTTTTATGTGTTTTGTAATTTGATTTTGCCATGTGATTATGGACTGTACGAATGGATTCTCCTCTGAGGTCAGTATTCTTGTGATTTTACTTTTTTCTTATATTCATTCAAAGAAATGAAATAGATCATGTATGCATACTATAATCGAATAGTTGACACGAACAAACGGAAGTCAACTTTTAAAACGTTAAGTTGTTTATTTTAGAAAGAAATTGTTTGGCTTGCAATATGAATATATTAAAATAAGTGAACAAGAAGCTTGAATTATAGGGAGAGCACACATTTGTACTGGACAGTTTAAAATGTTGACATGATAACAAAACATGGTATAAAAAGATTTCATTCTTGTGAAGTGTCTAAATATCGATCTTATAATAGCTAGAAGCATAGTTTTTTACATAAATAAGGCCGTTAGTTTTCTCGTTTGAATTGTTTTACATTGTCTTATCGGGGCCTTTTATAGCTGACTATGCGGTATGGGCTTTGCTCATTGTTGAAGGCCGTACGGTGACCTATAGTTGTTAATGTCCGTGTCATTTTGGTCTTTTGTGGATAGTTGTCTCATTGGCAATCATACCACATCTTCTTTTTTATATTGATAATGTTGATCTTATAATCAATTATCTAAATAATATGTAATATTGTTGATAATATAAATAATTATCTAAAAACATATTTGATATCATAGATCTTATACTTATCTCGAACCATATTTGATATAACATCAAAATACGAAATGTAAATATCCAATTCAAGGACAAATTGTAAATGGCAACGAAGGTTAGCTATAATTTCATATTTGAAACTTTATAATGAAAATTACTATGATTATTTTTTTTATTCTTGGCTAATATTTCTCTCTGCATTTCATTGTCAGTGAGTATTTGTTTTTTTTAAGCATTTAGTTAAATTTCATACCAAAGACGACCTTTAGGTTCAAGCTGTTGCAATTTCTAAAACAGTTCTAGCTTTAAAAGCCTTAATATAGTGCAAAGCGTTATCCATTGTTTTAAATTATATGGTGCAAAATGTATTAGAAAAGTTTAACTAGAGATGGCCTGTTCTATTTGAGTTACTTTATTGGTTTGTTTTGATAACTCGGAAGTGCTAAAATTTTATATCTGTGAACATTATTATGACCAAAAGTATCTTGAAGTTTGTTAATATTTTACATCATGTGTTCTTTGTTTTATGTTCTGTGATGAAATTTTAATACAATTAACGACAATACCTAATCAGTGTTAAATTCAGATGCCTATATGAATGGACGACATTTATGTTTACTTTATTAACTCTAGTTTAGATAATATTTGATATAAGGTTCTTGTTCCAGTGTTAGAGGTACTAGTGGTATCATCGATAGATTAGACGCAAACTACAGAATACTATCAAATGTTCATATGTCGTTTTTATATACTTTGTACTTTTACGAAATCTGTGCTGATGATATATATTATTCGTTGTCTAGTTTCAAAGCAGCCCCAATTTGTCTGGAATAATAACCAGTAATACATTTCTATTTGTGTTAACTAATAACGTCTCATTTGACATTTTAACTTTGTCTGAGATAATTAATATCTATTAAGAAAACCTTGATAGGAAGCTGTTGTCATATTGGAATTATAATATTTATTGTCAAAGTAAATGGATCAAGGTCGAGAAATAAATAAGACTTGTGTTAGTAATGATTTGTGCCTTGTTTCAAATTTTGATTCTCCATATCGTTTCATTTTGAGATAGAGTACATGTAAACTCAGCTTTGATATGATGCTATTGAAACAACAGATTAAAATTGTTTACATTGACTTCATTTGAACCTAGGTAGATATGTGTCTCCTTGTAATTAATACCACATCTTCTCAATGTCATACAACTTAAAAAGAGGGACAATAACAAAACCTGGGAAAACTGCAGTGCTTCGTCAGCAATTTCTTAATCACTAGTTCCACCTCTGTTATTATTTACAGGCGACTGTCATATAAGTGAGAGGTTTAGCTAGCTATAAAACCAAGTTTAATCCACCATTTTCTACATAAAACAATTCCTGTACCACGTCATCAATATGACAGTTCTCAATCATTCATGATTTGTTTGAGCTTTTGATTTTGCCATTTGATTAGAGACTTTCCTTTTCTAAATGTCCCCAGAGTTAGGTAAATATTTGTTATTTTACTTTTGTTCATTTTAAAAGAGGGACGAAAGATACCAGAGGGACAGTCAAACTCATAAATCGAAAATAAACTGACAACGCCATGGCTGAAAATGAAAAATACAAACAGACAAACAATAGTACACTAGACACAACATGTAAAACTAAAGAATAAGCAACACGAACCCCACCACAAACTAGGGGTGATCTCAGGTGCTCCATACGGGTAAGCAGATCCTGCTAAGTAAAAGTAAGTAATAGGTCGCAGTAGATAATATCACAATCGATGAGAATATGATAGACAATGATCTATTCTATCAAAAGACATAAGTTGTGTTTTTCTGTTGTATACATGTATACATTAAGAAAGTTTTTAAGTTTGACATAATGTTAATTCAGTTAGACATATTAATGTTTTTATTGAGATTTTTTATAGATGAATTAAAAGTTGTTTTTTTTTCAAATTACGTATACCTGTCCCTATGTTTGTTGTTTCCTATGTATATTTATGTGCACAATAGCCATTTGTTTATATATCTCTAGACATAAAAGGCGATAAAATAAACTGTGTTTTTTGTAAAGACAATCAACAAGAATTCACCATTTTATCTATTTATCAGACTTCTTGATCATTTATAGGATAATTTCGAACATGATGCCATTCTGAATTTGAATTTTGCACTTTTATTCTATATTGATTTTTCTTACTTTAAACTAATCATTCAGCCTTTCAAACTTGAC
Source organism: Mytilus edulis (assembly GCF_963676685.1). NCBI lineage: Eukaryota > Metazoa > Mollusca > Bivalvia > Mytilida > Mytilidae > Mytilus > Mytilus edulis. The sequence continues at coordinate 71,010,377 of NC_092349.1, read as the reverse complement.
AACGATGAGTTCAAACTAGACAATTCTAAGTTTCCGCGCACCGGCAAAAATGCATTATCATTTTGTCTATGTGGTAATATTAAGGAAAAGGAACTTGCAAAAATCTGTTTCTCTATAGATTTAAGTTCCTTGCATGTTTTTTAATAAAAAAAAATTAATAACATTAACACTATACACTGTTATCCACGCGACATTAATGTCTCTTCTGTGATCCTCAAGTACACAATATTTGAGCTATGCACTGAGCTGATGCCCTTACATGTTAAGAAATATAAAGAAGCTAAGTTTTCAACTACCTCAGGAAAGTTGGCATTAGAATTATTGATTATTTTATGAAAGGGGTTTTTGCCGTATAGCTAATTGACTGTTTTACTATTTTTTATTCTTGAATTTCACATATTTGGCTTTAACCGTTTTTGATTGAAATAAATGCGCTTTGGGTGCATGACATTTATAACATATTATTATCATTTTTTTATGATCAACAAACAAAGGGACTGTCCCTCTGGTATCTTTCGTCCTTCTTTTATAAGATACTATTTTCATTTTTTAATCTCCTGTTTTTAAGGAAGGCCTTTATATTTAAGATCATGATTTTACCCCAGAACAGGTGCCCTTGAAAAATATGTACCTTTTATCTAATGATCATATGAAATGGTTTCCTGAGAACATTATCATATTTTTTTATGTATAAATTGTATCAGCAAAACATTGAAAACCTGATTACAACATTTCGTAAGTAGTCTTATCTTTTTTTTTTTAAATCATGACGTAATTCCATTATATATATTTGGAACGAATGTGCAAAATAGCAAACCATATAAGGTCGTAATTTACTTATAAGCTTTCTTTCATGCACAGAGAGCATTATTTGACTCTCTATTTGTCTGCCTCTGTTTTCCCAATAACGATGTTGTTTGGTTTGTCTTTAATACCTGTTTGCTATTAACGTTGTAAATTTGTCAATTATAGGAGGTGCAGTTTTCTTTTCTTTTCTCATTTGGTATTGTACTGGTTTAGATTTTGAAATATTAATGCTGTACACCCAAACTAAAGATCAAATCGTACCTTGAAAAAAATTCACTTTATATTGATAAATGTCTAAAATTTGTAAATATTTATTCACCAGAGATTATTACATGAGTGTGTCTTAATGAGTATGATATATGCGGAATGAGTGGTTGTCTAAATTTGATGCAGCCACAATTTGTCTACATTAGGAACCATTTATCTTTTTTATCTGGGCTGTTTAATTGCCGACCGTGAGACGTTTAACCTTTGTCTAAGATTATTAATATCAATTAAGTAAACATTGACATTGAAATTAGATATCCTCAAAGTGTCACTTATGCTAGAAAATTGCAATCGTGATATATATTTTTGGTAAAATTAAATGTTAGTGGGCCAAGAAATAAAAATATGATTTATTTGGATCTTAAAATCCGTCTTTTATTTTTTTATTCGAATCCATCAGATAACTATTCCGTATGTTGACATTAAAAGTTTATCTAAACCTAACGTTAAAGACATGATATATATATATATATGATATATAATGAATTCTCAAAAAGAAAAATCATAAAAATACTGAATTCCGAGGAAAGTTCAAAACGGAAAGTCCCTAATCAAATAGCAAAATCAAAAGCTTAAACAAATCAAACCAATGGATAACAACTTTCAAATGGTGACTTCGTACAGGCATTTTCTTATGTAGAAAACGGTGCACTGAACTTGGTTTTATAGCTAGCTTAACCTCTCAATTATAGTACACACTACAAATACAAGCGTGACAATGTTTGTCCAAGTTTCTGATATGCTAACATTTTAATGCTAAGTTGGTATATGGGGACACACCCATACCAAGCAACAACAATATTATATAAGTTTCTTATGTTGTTCAAACAAACCTTTTACTAGAGATGAAAGCAGACTATTTGAAAATTGGTGTGTCTGCTTTAACATCAAAACTTTTCGAGCAAATAACTAGGATTTTTTTTTATAGTATGTATACATAAGTTAGGCCGTTAGTTTTTTTTTGTTTGAAGTGTTTTACATTGTCATTTCGAGGCCTTTTATAGCTGACTATGCGGTATTGACTCTTATTGTTGAAGGCCGTACAAAGACCTACCGTTGTTAATTTTCGTTTTCGGCTTATCTGTATGATTACTTTTAAAATGCTCAATTTAGAACTGTTTTTAAAGAAACATCAGACAAAAATTTAAAAGATGATACCACAAAAGTAAAACAGCAAATAACAAAATATTATACATAACAAAAACAAAAACTACATATCACATACTAGTACCCCATATAGTATGGGATGAACTTTTAAAAGAGTTCGTGAAGGTTACAGTCCCTTCTCCAAATTTCTGAACTTATGTGATTTGTGACATTTTTCCAGGCATAAATCTTATCACTGATGTAGGCATGTATACATCAAAAGGGTAAAGAAAGTTTAACAACGTGCTGTTTCATTAAGAAATATTTTCAAGTTATTGTTTTTAATTATTGAAACGCTTTTTAGTGATGCATTAAATCTTCATTGTAATTACATATATTTTCATGAACGGTGGTTGTTGCATTTTCTGTAGTTTTGCTGTCCATAAAAGCTTATATAATATGTCTAGACATGTAAGGCGAGGAAATAAACTGCATTTTACAATAAAAAAAAAACACCACCACGCATATACCATCTTATTTTATCAGACTTGTTGGTCATTAATGAGCGAATTATGAAACACCAGAAGTGACATGCTATTATTAAAAATATTAACTTCCACGTATAAATTTCTACCACTAACTTGACATTTCTTTTTTCTAACTGAGACAGACATTATCAGCGCAAAATTCATAAGTAATACCAACGAAAAACTGATACTTTTTAAAAATTCCAGATATTGTGTATTGCTTTCTATGGAACTTTTGTAGATCCTTATTACGTTTAAGACTACATATATATCATATCAGACTAAGAGTTTTAAAAATTCGGTGTACATAAATTTGACAGCTATTTCCCTTTAAGGTAGCACAAAACAAAGATTGTTCATCCCCAGTCAGACAACTTTAAACTGAAGTAATTCCACTCATCTTTCTTTAAATTTTATAAATGAGGTACCAAAAGAAAGAAGAAGGATTAATCTTTAAAATTGTGATAATTTCATTAAGACATAATTATTACATAATTAATGATCATATAATTAGTTGCAATTTTGTGATGTCTATACTTGAATGAATTTAGCTTCTTTGCTATTCATAGCATCCCAAAACATTTTATAGATTCTTGCACAACACAGTTTGACCTCCAAACGTGTCTCATATTTTTCCTATTGTATTTCATTCTCTAATAAATCTTCAATGAAGTTTGCAACATCAATTCATAAGAGACCACTAAATTCAATTGGGTATAAAATTTGTTCTATTGATGTTTTTGGAAATCTGAGACACGGTTTTGGAGGTCAAGCCGTGTTGTACAAGAATCTATAAAATAGTTTGGGATGCTATGAAGAACAAAGACGCTAAATTCATTCAAGTTTGGACATCACAATATGGCAACTAATTACATAATAATTATGTCATAATGAAATTATCACAATTTGAAAAAATAATCTTTCTTCTTTCTTGTGGTACCTCATTTATAAAATATAAAGAAGGATGAAATGAATGACATTAGTTTAAAGTTGTCTGATTGGGAATGAAAAAATCTTTGTATTGTGCTACCTTAAAAAAAAATTAATAACAAATGTATGTAACATTATGTTGCTTAGAAACACTGTTCGGCGTGTTAGAGCTTACACATTTAAAAATAAAGAATTACGAAAAACAAGAAATGCAAATATGTGACTTTTTAACAAAACAAGGTATTAAAATTTTGAAATTATAAGTTAATCTGCAAACCATAGTGAAATGGAAAATCGCGTTGAAACAACAGATTTGAATCATTAAACGATCAAAGTTCAAGTGACAATGTGACACCCGAATCAAAACACGACCATTGAATAACATTTTCCCGAAAATGTATGCCCTACTGAATAAAATCGTCATAGATAAAAGGATCGACGCCCGTTTCGCCTACAAATGACCTATCATTGACGTTCGAATAAAAAAAAAGTCCAAATAAAGTACGAAGTTGATGCGCATTGAGGACCCCAAATGGTTTAAAACTCATGACAACGAAAAAAACCTAAATTATGCTTTAAATCACAACAACAAAATGACAAACAACAATATACAAAATACTTAATCAATACATGTTGACACAGAGATATGTCTCGGCTCTATATAAATTGAGAGAATAATGTTAATGATGAAATTAGAATGAAATAAGAATGAAAATGAGGATGTGTCAATGAGAAAGCAACCCGAACAATGAGCAAAAACATCTCAAGGCCATATATGGGTCTTTAATACCGCTCCTATGGGCTGGCCTCAGCTGGGCTCTATACAAACATGTGCACCTGTTCAGCAAAAATGGAAGTCACATTAAACTCAGAAGCATATAAATGAATTAGATATGACAAATAAAAAACATATTAGAAAAACAAAATACAAAAGCTTCTACCTTTGGGTGAGGCGCATAAATGTAGTGGGATTAATCATGTGTTTGTGATATTACTACTCTCTCCATATACCTGTAGTCAATAAAGAATGAACAAACGCCAAGCGAAACGCATAATAAAAATCAATTTATTAGAAGTCCTAGGACGATTTTAATAGAGCTAACTAAGCAACATTATAATGAAACATAAACTAACATTGGAATACTACAGGTTACTGACATGCCAGCGGCAGACCACGACGTTTTGATTGAAACTTTATGGCTGTACCTAGTCAAGAAAATGGCAGTTGCTATCTTAGAGTTCATTTCTATGTGTGTTTCATTGTCGTTTTCTTTTTAATTCAGTGTTTCTGTGGTTTAAACTATGCAAAACATTCAACGACCTTTGACTTGAGGTGCAGGACAATATCAATGGAAACTGGAAATGGTGATCTTTATACAAATGCATACAAAAATAGCATTGACTGATCGAAAGCAGTTTCCTTCAAACCTCCCTGACACAAACTCTATCAAGTAATTTAAACACCATATTTCAATTCAATTAACGTTCATTTGATCATATAACTATATGACAAATTTAATTGACTCAACATTATTGGTTCATCTTAGACTGGTCTAATCACAAAATGTAACAAGTAACCTATGTCAAACATGCAAAGTCACAAAACCATGGATGAAGTGTTAAACACAAATAATCTTACGGAAATGCAATCTGCAAGTATTTATACATATGCATAACAAACATCATTGACCAATCACTTAGTGTTTCCTCTGAGCTTACCTTATAATCAAATTCATTTACAAACTATGAAACCGTTTTAAAGTAAATAGGCTATTGATGAGAAAGCGGGTCTAAATATTAGGTTGGGATATACAATGTGACTGAAATGCTTGTATAAATGCATATTAATTATATTTGAACCACCATAAGTGGTTCCCTTTAAACTGACATTATTACCCATTCATTGTTGACACCGCCGATGCAGTATGAAATCTTTGACTTCAAACTATCTGTACCCATGGTTATTCCAGCGCGATTTTCTTAAATGTTATATCACTGTATCAATAGCACTGCTGGTGGACGAGTGGTTTCCGAGATATTAACCACTTATAGTCATTGTCCAATTTTACATTGTTTAGTGTTACTACCAGTAAGAGACCACTTAATCCGTTTTCATGTGCTTTAAGCATGACAATATGTTCCTTTAACAGATTCATTTTTAATATAACTTCTTTTCTATTTCATCATTTCCAAAAACAAAAAAAGTGTTTGACTTCCCAACCATTGAGTGTATAATTAGCTGATAAGAGTTATAGTTCAAGACAGCATGCGCGCACAGGAACTAGTGTCATACTAAAAATACACCTGAAGTAAACAGCATATATGTATACTTTTAATTTAGCCTTGAGTCAAATAACCAAAAGGTTTCAGAAAAAAAGGAACATAGCAGCTTTAATGACATTGCTAATTAATCACCATACAACACTTCAAAATCTGAAAATATGTATTAAAATATAAATTCGTATCCAATTTTAATATTTATAAGATGTTTTTTTTTTTTCATTTTGGTAAAAAATGCATTTCCTTTAAAATGGTCTATAAAGGAAACATAATACTAGAATTAAGTGTAAATACATCTTACTAGTTTTCAGTTTTAATCATACTAATTGGATGTGGATGTAACTATTTGAAATGAGTTCTTATTTATTTTCATTACAAAGTCTCTTGGATGAAATTTAGTATTAACAGCTTAAGTTCGTGACATTTAGTCTAGAATTACCGGCTGAAGGTCTATGTTTAGGTGTACGATTGTCATGTTTATTAGACATTTGATATTATAAAAAGTATATAAAGTACCTGAACAGTTTTAATTATTGTGCAATATATAACACTGTACTTTTGGTAATTCAGATCACAAAGTGAGCGTTCCTGCAAAACATTTGTATAATCAATTGGCATCTGAATATTGTGAAGTATATAGTTGGTTTGACTACAGTGGAATTCAGAACTAGTGTACTCCGTTTCTTTTGGTGACTTTAGGGAGGAGAATGTCCTTATCAATATGGTTCTAGAATATTCTTTGCTATATTTATTGATTAGAAAAATACATTCTTTAACGAGCTGAAGTTCCCAAAACCTTTTCTAAAAATCTATGACGACAACAATTAGACCACTGTCTTCTACTGTAAGAGAACTGTGCATTCTAGGGGAGGGTGGGCGTCTTCAGAAATGTTTAACCCTACCACCTGCTTATATGTCTGTCCCAAGTCAGGAGCCTGCAGTTCAGTGGCTCTCATTGGTTCATGTCTCTCATATTTAGTTTTCGTTAATTGTTTTGTTATCTGGTAGTTTACTCTATTTACGGAATGGTTTCATATTTGTCCTGTCTGGGCCTTTTAAAGCCGACTATTACGTATTGGTGTGTTTCTCTTTACGTCGTACGGTTGCCTATAATTGCTAGCAACCACTTCATGTCATGTCTCTTCGGAAATCATACCACATCTTTTTTTCTTATTCAGAATAGAAAAACATCTCTACCTTCAATCGAATGAGATATATAATTATTGGAAATAGAGACATATTCTTCCCTATTAAAATAAAAATAACAGAAATAATTTGTTGGTTTGTTATTGTGATGATTTACGATGTAAGTATATCTTATTTCCTAATCACATTGAATGTTGATCTACTTATTGATTTGTTCAACAATTTTGTTAAGTCAGCTATTTTGCCGTTCAACTTTGTTTATCTTGGATCATGTGTTTGTCTATTGTCCTTTCATTCCTAATATTCACTTTAGATGAGTAAAAAGCGCTGGATTTTATATAATTCTTTGACAATTCGTACCTTTCTGTACGCATTGTTTAAAAAACAAATTTAGTCAACGTGTGGTTGCCGGTGATCTCAGAAGATAATTGGATGAGGTTAAGGGTCGAAACCTAAATCAGGTCACTGAATGAAGCAAAATATGCTAATCAAATTGACAACTTTATGAAATGTGGAAAGCACTCGAAGGGGATTTTTATTTAACAAAAAATAAAAAAAATATTTTTTAATCATCAAACAAACCGTTTCTTACAACTGTACTCGTGGATTATCGGATTTATCCAATGACGATAGTTAAACTATAGATTTTTACGACAACGCCAGGGTTCGGACTTATGATAATTAAACTATTGGTATTAATTCGATAATCCACTTGTATCAATGTAAGAATCTATATGCATCGATCCACTGCTAGTTTTAAATCGAGGAACAGTATTGTTTTATCATAATAGTTTCATATCTCCACTTGGTTAATGAAGAAACAATTTACAAAATGTATGAATATGATCTTCTACTTAAACGTGCGTAATATGATTTTTTGGGAATCATTACAAAATCCGATTGCAATTAAAGATACGATTTGCAGTAGATAGAGGTTATCACATTACATCACAGCTCATCAAATTTAAATCCATAATAAATTTTTTCTAGAAATCGGTTACAAAAACAAAATCTGTTTTTTAAACAAATATGGCTATATTAATTTTACTGAATAAATATTTAAAAAAAAAATTATATGACATGTTTCTTACTTATTAAAATAAGAAAATATGTTATTACAATAGCGATAGCTCTCTACAAGAGGACACATAATGCAGAATTTAACTACTTCACAGTGAGGTACGAAAAGCCCAAAATAACACATGTTAAACAAATTCAAGCTCGAAAGCCCTTCCAGTTAATCATAAACACAAACGACACAAATGCACAATACTGAGAGTACTAGCATCCACCAAAAAGTAATTCAAAATATAACATAAAATCAACAAAAATATTCGTGCATTAAGTCTTAAATATCAACCCGCACACTTCCATATATCTCCCAATTGATACGATTTTCCCGGGCCTGTAATTTCTATCATGATTTCCTTGATAGAGGGTTGCTGCTCAAAAGGAAGCTATTAAACCAAGAATTCCAAATGGTGAAGTTGAAAGCATGTCTTCCTAAATTTCATCGAAGCCATCAGGAGTTGGTTGACAGTTATGGAATATTCGATTCACATATGATATTACATATGCTCCTTATGTCATAACTACAATTCTGTTCCCTTTTCACGAATGTGACATACTGACATGGACTTTTTACCTGATTTGTAATAACACGACGGGTGTCACATGTAGAGCAGGATCTGCTTGCCCTTTCGGAGCACCTGAGAGTTCCCCAAGTTTTTGGTATGATTCGTGTTGATTAGCCTTCATTCTTCTGTTTGTGTTTATTTTTTTTAGCCATGGCATTGTCAGTTCATTTTCGATCTATGAGTTTGAATATTCCTCTGATATCTGTCACCCCTCTTTTCTAGCAGCTAATGTATTTTGTGTAAAACTTATCTACTTCGTCAGCGAATTAGACATGTCCCAGATGCATCAAATAAGGGCACAAGAACGACATTTCATAACTCTTCGATTATAACTTCAAACAGAAGGCAGCCTTTCCTTTGCAAAACTCATGGAATGCCAATACCTTTTCGTATTCTTATATTTTTTTTATTTTGACACAAGTATTTTTCGACAATTATATATCATTCTTGTAAATGTTTTAATACTTTATTTCAATTATTTGTATTGATAACGAAACCTTTGTCTATGATTATGTATCTAATCAATAAAGTAAGTATTATGATGGGGACTAATGCGGTGGTGAGTATATTACGAGCTAGACGGGAAAATATTAGAGATATCGTTGTGTCACAGTATTGCATCTTTGTATATGGGTATCATCTACTAGTAATGTGCTATGTTCGTGAAGAGCAGACTGAATCATCAGATATTTTACTCAGGAAAAATTTAAATAATCGAGATTTTTACCTTATAAACTGTTTTAAATATAAAAACATCGAATCATAGTCATTTAGTACCACTCATTTAGTAAGATAACAAACAAACATTTAGTATCATAACCATTTAGTACCATGACTATTTCGTATCATATGGGATATTATAATGTATACCGTTTCGTACATATGGGATATTATAATGTATACCATTTCGAATCATATAGATATTTATAATGTATACATTTTCGTTCCATCTGTATGAATATATTGTTTACCATTTTATATCATAAAATTACATTCCATACTAATACTCCAATGCTTTTTCGAATATATAAATGGCTTTATAAATATTTTGATATGAGCGTCACTGATGAGTCTTATGTAGACAAAACACGCGTCTGGCGTACTAAATTATAATCTTGGTACCTTTGGTAGCTATTTCATGCACTCAGTACGATATCGTAGAGTTAAATTTTGATATGGTATGAAATAATATAACATTTATTCATATGGAACTACCTACCATTCTACATACTATGACATTATATTGTAGACAAATTGTTTTGCATCTTCTGTATGTTAGACGAAAGTCGACTATTTAAAGTCCCCAAAAAAATTTATTTCATTTAATGAAAAATTTTCTACAAGTTTAATTTGTTTTGGTTTATACATCATGAAGTCTTTTCCTGTTCAATACGTTATAAAATGCGACCGCACTCAGCCGCCAATTTAATAAACGTGGTATAGTATGATATCCAAATCAACTGGTTTCATACCGTATAGCGGGTTGATTTCGCGGGTGTAACATTTCACCATTTTCTTTGAATAAGGTATACGAAATATTTTTTCGGTTATTTTTTTGGTGGATTCAAAACTTTTATCAATACCTAGTTTATGGTAGGGTTCGTGTTGCTTATTCTTTAGTTTTCTTTTATGTTTCATGTGTACTATTGTGTGTCTGTTTGTCTTTTTCAATTTTAGCCATGGCGTTGTCAGTTTATTTCGATTTATGAGTTTGACTGTCCCTCTGGTATCTTTCGTCCCACTTTTGAATGTGCACTTTTAAAATGGCGGAATTTATTTAAGCGATTTTGTTTTATCCGCAAAAAAAACATACAAAAATGTACTCCCCGGAAAAATTTGATATTAGAAACTGAGAAATCTTTGATGTGGTACATTTACTTTTACTTTTGTGTTGATAGTATTGTTGTTATCTATTGACCATTATACCGATATTATATATATATTTTGTATTTTAATTGATTGGTTGTTTTTAGGGGACAATAATGTTTCTGCTTGACTATGCGGTATGGGCTTTGCTCATTGTTGAAGGCCGTACGGTGACCTATAGTTGTTAATTTCTGTGTTATTTTGGTTTCTTGTGGACAGTTGTCTCATTGGCACTCATACCACATCTTCCTTTTTATATTGATGCTTTTCTCGTGATATTGATTGAGATTGATAAGGCGAGGATTCAATGCTTTAAAATGTGTCGTGAAAACTGGGCAGTGATTTTTATTATTCATATTAATTATGGAAATTGAAACATATAATAATCCTATAAAATAACTAAGATATGACTTCTTAGTAATTTTATTTAATTCTTAGGAATGTAACTCGTCAGTATCATTTAAACTTTTTTGGATTCGAGCGTCACTGATGAGTCTTTTGTAGACGAAACGCGCGTCTGGCGTATGAACAAAATTTAGTCCTTGTATCTATGATGAGTTTAATTACAACCACTGGGTCGATGCCACTGCTGGTGGAGATTTAAGCTGGATTTGGCAAAACTTTTAGGAATTTTGGTACTCAATGCTCTGCAACTTCGTACTTTATTTGGCCTTCTTAACTTTTTTGGATTCGAGCGTCACTGATGAGTCTTTTGTAGACGAAACGCGCGTCTGGCGTATATACAAAATTTAGTCCTAGTATCCATGATGAGTTTATTACAACCACTGAGTCGATAACACTGCTGGTGGAGATTTATTTCCCATAGGGTATCACCAGCCCAGTAGTTAGCACTTTTTGTCCTGACATGAATTATTATTAATATGGTTATATTTATAGATTAACTGTTTATAAAATTTTGAATTTTTGAATACTAAGGTTTTTCTACCTCAGGCATAGATTACCTAAGCTGGATTTGGCAAAACTTTTAGGAATTTTGGTTCTCAATGCTCTTCAACTTCGTACTTTATTAGGCCTTTTTAACTTTTTAGGATTCGAGCGTTACTGATGAGTCTTCTGTAGACGAAACGCGCGTCTGGCGTTTATACAAAATTTAGTCCTGGTATCTATGATGAGTTTATTTGCAACATGTGATAATTAATGAAATTAATATTAAAAATATAGCAAGGACAATGTGCAGGTTGATTGCTTAAATAAAGGTACTTACAGGTATATCTTCATTAGTTTCAAAGTTACATAAAGTATTTTAAAGTATAGTACAGTCCGGAATGCGGTTCGATAAAATTGCTCCCCTTGTTTATTTCGCTCTCCTGTCAAATCATGTAATTTCGCTACCTCCAATGGTAGACGCTACAACGATGGGTGTCGTCAAGAAAGGTACGATTAAAGGAATCAGCTAGGAATTAGACGATCACCATTTGTATAGGTGAGTTGTTTAATAGTTGCTTTGTGATAAATGCATGTTTTGGATTAATTGATAATCAGGAATAGCTGGAAAGGAAAGAAACGTGTTGCTACGTGAACCCGGAAAGGCCGGGACGAATTTTTTAAAAAAAAATCTAGAGACGATCGTTCTGAGTGTGCCACCTACACATTTAAACGTGTACACAAGCACAATATTTCCTATCTATGTAATGTGTTTTCATAATTATGTGATATAGAGCAAAAAAAGGTAGCAGTTTTTTGTGTCTTGTTGTTAAGCATTTCCAGGGGAGATAATGTTATTTTTCACGGTGTGTTTGATAGGTTAGTTACATTGTAACATTATTTAATACACACTCAGAAAGTGGATTAAAATAGCCTCCCACACTAAATTAACTGAATTTTAATTATTATATTTACCGTAATGCTATTATATAAACTGCGGAGGTTCATATCACTTATATTCAACGTTTGTATATCGGATTTGTTTTACTATTGATGTTGAACGGTTCATAGTAAAAAAAAAAATCTGATAAAACCGTTGAATGTAAATGATATGAACCTCAGAAGTGTTATATATTGTCCTTTTATATAAGACCGGAGGTTCATATCATTAACATTCAACATTTTTTATCGAATGTTTGTTATTAACTATCAATGTTCAACGGTTCAACGGTTCAACATCGGTAGTTAAAAAAATCCGATAAAAATGAACGGTTCAACAATCCGATAAACATGTTGAATCTTAAAGATATGAAACTCTGAAGCCTTACATTATAGGACTATCGTTTATTAGTTCTTTATCCTAACTAAATGCTGTTTTTTTGTCGTGTCTATTAAAAAAGGGGGAGGGGCTTTTTAAACACCAAAATACCTTACAAATTTCAGGATTCGACACTAACGCATCCTACAATATTTGTTTACAGAATGAGAATTGAATTCCGATCCGTTTGTACGGGGAACATGTGGTTGCAACCCCCTCTTTAATTGCCTGTTCGATTTTTTTTTTTTGCAGTGTCGAAAAGGGAGATAGACAGCAGTTTGTTTTATCAAGAAGTTATGTACGTTCTGCTATACATTTGACAGTCAGTAATTATTCTGAAGTACACATGTCGACCAGAGGCATGGAACAGAGAGTAGAGGTTTTAAAGTACCAGATGCTTATCTGAGATTCCAATTTGAACTAAAGAAAGCAATATATAAAGATATGTAGGAGAAATAATCTATATGAATAAAGTTATGTTACAAAAGGAACTTGTTTTTTTTATATACAGAATTTGTCAAACGTCTCCATAACAGAAGAGATGTGAATGCATCCTTCATAGTCTTGTAATGCTAATGGTAATAATTTGTATAATTTCTGAGATGATATAGCAGTGCTATTGGTTTCCCCTTTCTCCTTCTTCAAAGAACTTGATCATCTGAACTCTTTCTTTTTTTTTAAATTGGAGCCCTGTTCAAGAACAGTTAAAAGAGCATATGCTTAATTTTCGTTATCTTTTAGAATCATTTTTTTTTTAAAAATAAAACAGGTTGTACATTCTACATAAAATATGCCAGTCAACCGCAAATGTTAACACCCAAAAAAGGTCTTTAGTATATTCATTTTTCAACTTACAAAATATGCCAAAGGTTTAAGCATACCAAACATTACTCTTGTACAAAACTGTAACAGATTATCAAAGACTATCTAGTAAGTACAATTTTAACCCAAGCCGCTGCTCTTTTAAGCACCGTCTTAGCAACGACTTGGTTGATTGTAAGAGTTCGGTGCAGAGACTGAAGACTTGAGACAATAACATGGAGATAAGTATGTATAAGAACAACGTTTTCAAGAATATAGGCGGGAGGGGGGGGGGGGGGGGGCTTTCGTCGGGGAAATATGTTTGATTAAACATAGGGAATCACTGGAGCGAGCTCCCCTTAGCTCAGTCTTAATTCCTTGTTGATGGATTGTTTCCTGGCTTGCTTTAGTAGAGTATTGTCTGCATGTTTCACACTCGAGTAATATATATACGCATGTGCAGTACATGAAATATGAAGACACCGGTGTACTACTATAGTACTTGACTTGTTACAGTGAGCAAGTATGAGAAAAATAGAGTGAGCCACCGTTTACGGTAAAAATTAATATAAGGGAACTTTGATATTCTTGAAAACTAGGGAGAGGTGTTTGAGAAAATTGAGTCTAATGTAAAAGGGTTAAATAAGTAAAGACTCTTAATGTCTTGCAAATTTTCGACTGTAGGTAAACTAAAAAGAAAAGAAAAAGATATAAATAGTAAATTCAAATCGTATGAATAATATTGGCGAACAAAAAAAGTATCACATTATGTCGCCGGACAATTGTAAGATGCTATAAAATAGACTAAAAATGTATCGAAAATATAGCACAAAAGAAACCATGAAATAACTCGGTGTAATCCCAATTTAAGATGCAAACACATCAAAAGAAAAACAAAATCACATCATATCTCTACATGACACAAAACAAAAACCAACTGCAATCAACAAATAAGACACAGAGAATAAAAAAAAATCCATTCGCGGGCAACTACCGACTTATTATACTGTATGATCGAACACAAACATAGATCCTGCTAACATGTTTAACCCCGCCACATTATTTATGTATGTGCCTGTCCCAAGTCAGGAGCCTGTAATTCAGTGGTTGTTGTTTGTTTATGTGTTACATATTTGTTTTTCGTTCATTTTTTTGTCGAGCCTGCAACTTTTGTTGCAGAAAGCTCGACATAGGAATACTGATCCTCCGGCGGCGGCGGCGGTGTTAGCTCACTTCTCAAAAGCTATATATTTTAGAAGGTGGAAGACCTGGATGCTTCATATTTGTATATAGATGCCTCATGTTACGAAGATTGTCAGTCAAATGTCCATTGTCCCTGACCTCATTTTCATGGTTCAGTGACCACTTGAAAAAAAAGTTCAGATTTTTTGCAATGTTAAATTCTCTCTTACTGTAAGTAATAGGATAACTATATTTAGTATGTGCGTACTTTGCAAGGTCCTCATGCCCGTCAGACAGTTTTCAATTGACCTCAACCTCATTTTATGGATCAGTGAACAAGGTTAAGTTTTGGTGGTCAAGTCCATATCTCGGATACTATAAGCAATAGGTTTGGTATATTCGGTGTATGGAAGGACTGTAAGGTGAACATGTCCAACTGGCAGGTGTCATCTGACCTTGACCTCATTTTCATGGTTCAGTGGTTATAGTTAAGTTTTTGTGTTTTGGTCTGTTTTTCTCATACTTTATGCAATAGGTCTACTATATTTGTTGTATGGAATGATTGTAAGGTGTACATTTCTAGCGGGCAGGTGTCATCTGACCTTGACCTCATTTTCATGGTTCAGTGGTTATAGTTAAGTTTTTGTGTTTTGGTCTGTTTTTCTCATACTTTATGCAATAGGTTTACTATATTTGTTGTATGGAATGATTGTAAGGTGTACATGTCTAGCGGGCAGATGTCATCTGACCTTGACCTCATTTTCATGGTTCAGTGGTCAAAGTTAAGTTTTTGAGTTTTGGTCTTTTTATCTAATACTATATGTCATAGGTCAACTATATTTTGTGTATGGAAATATTTTATGATCTATATGTCAGTCGTGCAGGTTTTATTTGACCTTGACCTGGTTTTCAAGGTTCATTGCTCAGTGTTAAGTTTCTGTGTTTTGGTCTATTTTCTTAAACTATAAGCAATAGGTCAACTATATTTGTTGTATGGAAGCATTGTTAGCTGTACATGTCTGCCTGGCATATGGTTCAACTGACCTTGACCTCATTTTCATGGTTCATGTTAAGTCTATGTGACCGTCGTAATAAAGCTTTAGATTTAGGAGTATCAGCATAATATCAATGATTAGTAAAGAAGGCGAGACATTTCTGTGTGTGCACTCTTGTTTTTATATAAATAAGGCCGTTAGTTTTCTCGTTTGAATTGTTTTACTTTGGTATATCTGAGCCTTTTATAGCTGACTATGCGGTATGGGCTTTGCTCATTGTTGAAGGCCGTACGGTGAATATGACACCGACGAAATAAGACGCAAACTAAATTACAAGAAGTTGCAAGATAAATAAATGACGTATAAAAAATAATTCCGAACGACAATTGGTTAACACAAACAAAAGGAGTACAACGATATAAATTTATGCTACCCCAAAAACTCAACTTCACAATGGTCAACCAATACGGGTTACTGTATAACTAAGGTATAACAAAATGTGTAACAACACTTTTTTAAATAATACAGAAATTATGACTGTCGGTGTAATTGTAATTGTTAAAGAAAAAAACATGTCAAACATGCAAATATCATTTAAAAAAATTAGTTTTAATCACTTAAAAATCATGTGATGTTACATATATAGGACGGGTGTGTTCGATTCAAAAAATAATTAACAAAACCCCGTCATATAACATCCAACTTTGAAATTGCGTCCAAATGTCAAATTTAGGTGTGCCACTTTGGGAATGGTCTTAAACGATTGGCAATTCATTTCTCAATTTTTGTAATTTTTCCCAGATTTTTTCTATGTCCAGCAAAAAAAAGTAGCAGTTTATAAGGAGACCCCCTAAATGACGTAACAGCTTGACTTATGGTCGTTTTAAAAACGATTGTTTGCAAGTTGCATTGTCAACAATTGTACAATATGAAAATTAAACAACGTGAATGCAAATATTTATAATGACTGTACGGAAAGTAACTTTTGTGACATCTTGACAACCGTATACAAAGTTCATTTCACTTTTCTACCTTCTAAACACAACAGGTCGAATTCTTTTGTTCTATTTAAACCGCATATCGGACTGTAGTAATATATTAAAATATTTCATTTTACATTTTTTTTTAATTTATTTCTATGATCGTATGTTATTGTATTTTGTATATGCTTACTCTTTGTGCCATATTTACATGTGACAAAGTGTTTTTACTGAAGGAATACAATGCTACGCTATATCATAGAATTAGTTATTATATAGAAAGTCTGATTAATTGTAACATTGAATGGGGCCCTGTCGAATTATAACATATTCCTACCTTCTTCGGAAATTCAAAAAAAGACTAAATGTAATTCATAAATTGATAACCATTATGTATACCTCATGAACAAAATAATACAAAACAACGTCAAGCTCACTTAAAACGAATAGAAGAAAGTACCGTTGAAACTTTGCCTTTAAGTCTTTTAGTGCCTTTTTCTTCTCATTCTTTGAGGAAAAGCTTGTTGTGGAATATATTGTAGCCTGTGCCAAGAGATCGTTGAGGCTACACTGCTGGTGTGGGGTTTCTGGTCGTACAAACGGGATATCTGTTTCCTCCTCAATAACCATATATAACGTATCCACAATAGCTTGTGTGAGTTTAGAATCGTCGCTAGCGGTTGCTTTCTGCAAATCGGACATCAAGCTAATTATTGTGTCGGTTTGTTTTTCATTGGACGGATTATTCATCCGTGTCTTCATTTCTTCTATTTCTTTCATGGATATCTCTTCTTCTTGTTTTGAGTTTTTACATTCTTTATTCATATCGAAATACAATCGGAGAGCTGCTTCTGGGGTTTTAATAATTTCTTCGATCTTCCCTTTGATTTCATTGGCTTCTGTCTCAGTAATATTAGCTATTAGATTGCTATCTAGGAAATAGTGCTTGAGATATCTTTTGTCTAAGCACTCTATCATGTAGGATAAAACACTCACAAGTGCTAATAATATTGTAGAATGACGATCAAAGAGAGCAGGATCGATTTGTCCACACTGATGGTAAAAGGCAGTTTTCCAGTGAAACGTGGTAAGTACTGAAAAATAATGTTTAAGGTATCCTTTCTGGAGGGATTTAAGGAGTAGGAAACATAATCTTTGTTCAGAACTAAGGTTTGAAGCTAGGATAATTTCCGCTTGATTGAAGCCGAGACAAAAATCGATGTCGGCAGAAGGGTTGACAATTGCCGGCTTAGCTACAACGTACACCTCCGACTGGCAGATTTTTTCCACAGCTTCCGCGCTGGGCCACAGAACTTTGTCGCTGGTAAGTATCCGAACTCGCCATTCTTCCAGACATTTCAGTTTTCCCTTAAGAGGAAATGCAGCGATGAAATCGTTGCTGGATTTATAATTAAATTTAATCCGGAATACATTTTTTCCAGATGAATCCTCAATGTAATGTCTGTCGTTTGCCTCTGTGCCCTTTGGATGAAAAGACGTCAGCTTGGCTACATTGTGTACTGCATTATCAGAATTGACTGCCTCTATTAAACCAGCGAAGGTTTGATACATGGCAGTACCAGACTTGTTGTGTGGTTTTATTTCAGCAAGTACGGTTATAAGGTTGTTAAGAAGAGATTTCATACTTGGAGATAAATCACTTAAATCCATTACCGATTGGAAATATTTTTTCGTAGCTCTAATATCTGTATCCTGTTTTCTTATATATATTTCTTCATTAGCTCCCCCAACCATCTGGAAGCCAACATAATGTTCTTCGCACATGCCAGGTTTAGCGTCACGGTTGATGCCGACACGATTATAATGTAACCCCTTAGAAACAAGTGGCATTGTAAATACCTGCAACAGACCGCACATTATTTTAAAAGCCTCTCTATCGACTTCTTTTAGAATACGACTGTGGATGTATTTCCCGTTTACCAAATTGTGGGTAAATGAATGTTTAAATTTGTCACCTCTAACGTGAACAAAACAAGGTAGATCCTCTCTATGTTCTAAAGCCTCTACGGGTATGGAAACCCCTGATATAATCAGGTAGTCAAAGTCGCCTTCGTTCATGTTTGACCGCAGCCTCGTTTTTTCTGCCGTGCTCCCCACTACCATACACCACTCTTTGCCAAAATGAGAGGCAAATTTTGTAATATATTTGCAGTACCTGCTTTGCCGTGCATCATTCGGTACTTGTTGGCTTTGGTCCTCTAACATTTTGTAGAAATTCTGGACAGACCAGTTTTCATTCTGCATGTTACTCTAAAAAATACAATTAAGATATCTAATGGATAGAAAAATAAATTTGAATTAATCAGGATTGACGATCTTCTCCTTTTCATATGTGACACAACATCAATTTTCTTCGTCATTTTCATTTTCATTTTTTTCCTATCGGTTATATTCAATAAAAATGCCTTTCGATACCATCTTTGTCATGAATTTTTTTTTTGAGGAGTATTGTGGAAAATGTGTTTTCTTCTTAGAATTGATGTGTTCCCCTCGGATTTACTTTGTAAGCAGATTTTTTTATCTCAATCGGTTTATGGCTTTTTAGCACCGGTAAAAAGTAAAATCACAAAAATACTGCGGGAAAATCAAAAAGACAAGTCCCTAATCAAATGGCAAAATCAAAAGCTCAAAGACATCAAACGAATGAATATCAACTGCCATATTCTTTTCACGGTACAAGCATTTTCTTATATGGTGGATTAAACCTGGTTTTAAAACCTCTCACTTGTATGACAGTCACATCAAATACTATTATTTTGACTATAATATGTGAACAAGCAGACATTATGGGTAATATGTCAAAAATAATTTTAATCATTATAAAAACAAACAAATATTGAACAAAGAAGCACAAAATGACATATAGACCAAGCAAAAACAACTGTTGCCTTTTCGTATATGTTTTTGTTATGTATGGTCGATATTAACCGTCTTATCGTTATGTATGGTTGATATTAACTGTATTATCGTAATGTATGGTTGATATTAACCGTCTTATCTTTATGTATGGTTGATATTAACCGTCCTATATTTGTGTATGGTTGATAATAACCGTGTTATCGTTATGTATGGTTGATATTAACCGTCTTATCGTTATGTATGGTTGATATTAACCGTGTTATCGTTATGTATGGTTGGTATTAACCGTCTTATCATTATGTATGGTTGATATTAACCGTATTATCGTTATGTATGGTTGATATTAACCGTATTATCGTTATGTATGGTTGATTTTCACCGTATTATCGTTATGTATGGTTGGTATTAACTGTATTATCGTTATGTATGGTTGATATTAACTGTATTATCGTAATGTATGGTTGATATTAACCGTCTTATCGTTATGTATGGTTGATATTAACTGTATTATCGTTATGTATGGTTGATATTAACCGTATTATCGTTATGTATGGTTGATATTAACCGTGTTATCGTTATGTATGGTTGATATTAACTGTATAATCGTTATGTATGGTTGATATTAACCGTATTATCGTTATGTATGGTTGATTTTCACCGTATTATCGTTATGTATGGTTGATATTAACTGTATTATCGTTATGTATGGTTGATATTAACCGTATTATCGTTATGTATGGTTGATATTAACCGTCTTATCGTTATGTAGCCGTATTATCGTTATGTATGGTTTATATTAACCGTATTATCGTTATGTATGGTTGATATTAACCGTATTATCGTTATGTATGGTTGATTTTCACCGTATTATCGTTATGTATGGTCGATGTGAACCTGCCTTCCGTTGTCTATGGTCGATATGAACCTTTCTATCTCTATCATGGTAACCCTTTCTTACTGTCTGGAAGATTTTATAACAGATCTTTTGTATGCTGTAAATATTACAAAAAGTTTACTTCCGAGACGGTTTTTTAAATTCCTTCAAATCCTCGATAAATAAAGGCAATAGTAGTATACTGCGGTTCAATAATCATAAATCAATATAACCGAAACGACTCCGGATGGCAACCAAAAACAGAGGGAAATCCATCAACTATAAGAGGAAACAAATAACCAAAAACAAAATCAATTCAGGAAAATGAACAACAGAAATATGGAACTGCTACAAAAACAAACGCCAATATACATAGACACGTAAAAGTGAGAATCAGTAGTGTTGCAATGTCAATTATTTAACAAATTCTTCGCTGGAAAAACTGAAGTCTGGCTTTCAGCATGACATTAAATTTTAGAAGCGGATAGAATAATGATAAGAAAAACAAAAAAACTCCCAGGAAAATTGAACACGGAAAGTTACTTATCAAATGGCAAAATCAAAAGCTCAGAGATATCAAACGAATGGTAGTCACAGTTCTTGAACTTCATTAACACCCTTACTGAACCACTAGAGTACATAATAGTTTATTCTCATAAGAAAGATGCCCATTACATGCTCATTCCAAGTCCATGTAATATATATAAAAACCCGTCAGTAAGAATTATTATATGATGTCAGAGAAAATATTTAAGACGGTCATAAAACTCATGTCAGTAACGAATATAACATTAATAGGTTGCGTATTTTTTTGTATTGTTTACAATTTATCTCTATCTATAATAGTACTCAAGATAATAACCAAATACGACAAAATTTCTTTCAAATTACCAATTCAGGGGCATCAACCCAACAACCGGTTGTCCGATTCATCTAAAAATTTCAGAGAAGATAGATCTTCACTTGATAAACAATGTTTCCATGTCAGATTTGCTCTTAATGCTTTAGTTTCAGAGTTATAAGCCAAAAGCTACATTTTACCCCCATGTTCTATTTTTAGCCATGGCGGCTATCTTGGTTGGTTGGCCGGGTCACCGGACACATTTTTTAGATACCCCAATGATGATTGTGGCCAAGTTGGGTTAAGTTTGGCCCTGTAGTTTCAGAGAAGAAGATTTTTGTAAAAGTTAACGACGACGGTCAACGACGGACGACGGCCGCCAAGTGATGAGAATTGAATAACAGCAGCAGGCTTATGCATATGAGTTTGTAAATGCTTATCCCATATGCAGGTGCAGTTGGTATTTTGTTCCTATGGTGGGGGAAAATTGATCATTTCCAAATTAAAAGCGTCTTTTTTGTCATTGATTTTGGTTCTGAGATGACCGCGTATGTCAATTGAGAGGGAACAGCCTTATAATGGGACAGACTGAAAGCTGAATGATCAATACCTATTAGGATAAGACTGCACACACTGAAATATATCGCCTTCTTTACTAACAATTGATTGCATGGTGATAGTCCTAAATATAAGGCTTCACTACCAGTAACATATAAATTTAACATGATCCAAGAAAATGAGGTGAAGTTCAGATGAATCATGCTGTGTACACCTTACAATCAACCAATGTATTAAATATAGTTTACCTATTGTTTATAGTATCCAAGGAACATGAAAATGAGGTCAAGGTCAGATGATACCTACCAGACAGACATATACACCTTACAATCCTTCAAAACAACAAATATAGTTGATATATTGCTAATAGTTAAAGAAAAACAGACCATATCAGAAAATGTTTACACTGAGAACTGAACCGTGAAAATGAAGTCAAGGTTAAATAAAACCTACAAGACTGACGTATATATCATACAATATTTCCATATACCTAGTATCGTTGATCGATTGAATATAGTATAAGAAAAAGAATTTAAAAAAACCTCAAAAACTTACCTTTGACCACTGAACCATGTAAATGAGGTCACGGTCAAACGACACCTGCCAGTCGGACATGTACACCTGACAATTATTCAATATACCAAATATATTAGAACTATTGTTATAGTATCTAATATATGGACTTGACCACGAAAACTTAACCTTGTTCACTAATACGGTCGAGGTCAAATGACGGGCATCAGGTTCGCAATACTACATATAGTTATGTTTTTTTTCAAGTAGTCCCTGAACCATGAAAATCAGCCAAAAGGACAATGGACATATGACAGACGGAAACCGTGTAACATAAGGCATCTATATACAAAATATGAAGCATCCAGATCGTTAAACTTCTAAAATATAAAGCTTTTAAGAAGTAAGCTAACGCTGCCGCCGCCAGATTACTATCCCTTTGTCGAGCTTTCTGCGACAAAAGTCATAGGCTCTACAAAAGCTTCGTGTCTTAAATGATCAGCTATTTTCTATAGTTATACAGTCCTAAAGTTAAGGTGATAATATTTATGTACCTACCATTATTTTTGACAGCCGTTGTATTGATTTGAAAGTGAAAGTTTGATTTGTATGAATCACGATCTATTTTTAACGAGATTTTAAGTATTGAAACTTTTCAAAAAATTAATACGTTGTAACAAAGATAAATGTGACCTTTATTTTATTGTATCTGGTTGCAAATGATCTCGATAATTTGAGATTAAGGTCCAGTGACAATGACTGACAGACACAGACTGACCATGATAATCACTATATGAAGTTATACAACTCATAGTATCCTCGGTAAAAGTGACAAAAAGTATTTAACATGTTTAAGTAATTGCCAATTATTTGACAGAACTTATACATACAAGGAAGTATCGCTTCCGCAATACTCAAAACTTCAGGATAGATTTATCATTTTGTATAACGTATTTATAAATGTATTAATAACAAAGTAAACATTGAATATATGTTACTACCTGTCATGATAAGGTCTTCAATCTAAATAAATATCTGTAATAAAATATTTACAATAAAGGAAATTAGGTATCAAACCAGAGGCGGATTTAGGGGGGCCGGGGGCCGCCCCCCCCCCTTTTGGGAAAAAATTTGGTTGCTTATATAGGGAATCACTGAAGCGTGACTGGAGCGGGCCCCCTCTTAGGTCAGTCAGTGGGCCCCCACTTATGAAAATTTCTGGATCCGCCACTGCAAACCATAACACAATACAGTACATGCACAATACAGTACATGCACAAAACACGAAACAAAAACAAAAGGAAAACCAATTGTATTACTGTTTTTATCTATAAGTCACAGTAAAACCTTCAGCAAAGGAAAAAACATAAATTTCAGCTTACTGCAAGTTTAAGAGGCCATAGCACCGTTTGTTGATACTAGCGCTGGAAGAAAACTAACATATTTCTTTCATGAATTTGTACTGGTGAAAAGATGAAACTCACTTTTATTAGATAAAGTCATCTATATTCACCCTAACAGTGGATTTTAGTAATCTGTAATTTCTGAGAGAACTTCTCGAAAAAAACAATGTTTCGACAAGACAAACTAATTTTTTAACAAACTTTATTTTCTGTGCACGTGCAAAACCAGGTTTCATCCACCAATGTCTACATAAGAAAATGACTGTACCAAGTTAGGAATATGACAGTTTTTATCCATTCGTTTGATAAGTTTGAGCTTTTGATTTTGTCATTTGATTTGGGACTTTCCTTTTTGAAGTTCAGTTTTTTTGTGATTTTACTTTTTTTATTTAAACATCTTTTTTTCTATTACATTGACGAAAAAGAAATTTTCATTTGCAATTTAAATTTCAATCTCCTAATATTTAATTGAAGCAAACTAATTTGTTGTTTTTGTTTTCACTCTTCCAACTTTTTCTCTAGAAATATAGATTGAAAAGTGAAATCACAAAAATACTGAATTCCGAGGAAAATTCAAAACGGAAAATCCCTAATCAATTGGCAAAATCAAGAATAATACACACCAAACGAATGGACAACAACTGTCATATTCCTGACTAGGTACAGGCATTTTCAAACAAATGTAGAAACTGGTTGATTGAACCTGGTTTTATAGTTTTAAACCTCTCACTTTTATGACAGTTGCATCAAATTCCGTTATTTTTAAAACGATGCGTGAACCAGCAGATATAATCGGTAAAATAGTCAAAATATGGCTACAGCAGTCATCACTGTTTTTGGACAATAGTCCCAATACGGTCTGCTTTGTCGATACCTATTAATAAAACAGTGTATCTAACATGATCATTCTTTATCTATAATCATATAGCCCTAAAAGTAAAGGTGATATTTATCATGTTTATGTTCTTACCATATTTTTTGACAGACTTCTTATTAAACTCAAAGCGAAAGTTGTTATCAAAGTTGCATTACAGGTTACAATACACCATTCGGTTGTATGGGCGCAGCCATTTTATGAGCATAACATGGTATTCAGAATTAAGAGTATGACTAACCCTGATTGGTTGATAAGTGCGCCCGTAATTTTTTATTATTAGAGACTTCGTGCATTCTGCATGATATGATAGGCCACACAAAATATTTTCTTTACCCCTATCGGACACGAGACGTCTTTTCAACGCTAGGACGAGACACGTATTTTTAGGTGCAAAATTGATAGGCATGGGAGATAAGTACAAAATACGCTAAGAAAAGCAACGCGAACCTATATTTTTTGGACCCAAAAATACTGTCCGAATAACTTTTCTGTAATTCTAGCAAAGTTTCGTTAAAAAAATTAACTTCCTAAAGTCTGTATCTCAAAAAAGGGCTATCATTGTCGCCTATGGGAACATTACTTGTTTATTTCAATCTACAAATGTATCAAATCTGTACTAAATGACGATCTATTTTTAGTATAATATTCGAACTTTTACAAAACTTACTACGTTGAAACAGATATATGTATCTGACTGCAGATAATAGGAACGGGGTACATAAAGGGAAAAAAACTTGTAGTTCACAGGTCCAGTCATAATTTATCTGTAATCCGATGATCGTATCAAATTTTCAAATTATGATCATATGTATATATGGACGTAAACACACCAAATATAATTACCTAGAAGAACCACTTAAGATTCACTTAACTGGGATTTTCGAAGCAGATGTCAGAAAGATGTAAAATATTGGCCATGTAAATTAAGACAGTAATTTGGGAACCCTTTATCAAATGTGTGTGTACTGCATTATTAAATGATTAAATGAAAGTCTTTAAGATAATAAAATGGTTGAATCTAACCATCTGGTAGGCAAAGGTAAACAACTCTAGCATGTACTGAAAACGAAGCTAACATTGCAGTTTCCAATATAACAAACGAAAAGGTAAACCCTTATATTTTAAGAAACAATAAAGTTTCAGCTGCCACAGTTACCGTTCAACAAAGTTACTGATCCAAATTTGTACTTTCGTGAAATTTCCAATCGTATGTTTTTAGGAAACTGCTATTTTTGTTGTTTTTTAATGATAGGAAAATATCAAAATAGTTTATGTTGTCCTTTGTTTGTTTGTTTGTTTGTTTTTTATTTTATTTATAAATTTTTTGTTCGTCAAGAAGTACAGATCAACATAGACACATCTGGTCACAACAAATTCCTAACTTAAATTGTTCACGGAGTCCTAGTTGATGCGTCCGTGTAATATGTGTATTTGTAGTCGTAAAAATAAAACTCTCCTTATATTATTCGGTTCATGTATATTCATCCCTTACATTACATAAATAAATAGAATACCGGTTTTAAATGATAATGCCTTTTGCACTGTAAAAAAAAAACAAGTAGTATAGGTGGAACGGTAGTATTTCCTGACCCATAAGTATTGATGCTAGTATTTTTAGAATTTTCACCACATTCCGACACTGCCCAAAATTCTACTTACACAGTAAACTGTTTTTTTTTCGGCCCCGCAACGAAGTTGTCGGTGCCATATAGTTTTACCCTTGTCCGAAATTCCGTCATTCCGAAATTCCGTCATTCCGTCATCCGCAACAAACCATTATACGGTGTATTTTTCTAAACGCCTTCAGTTATTGGGCTGGTTTTTGGTTTGTGAGTTAACCATGATGAGTTACTGATCAAGTTTAAGTTTCGTTCCGCTCCGCTAATTTTTGCTGAAATTACGGGCTTTCAAATTGGACTTTAATAAATATTTGAAAATCACAATTATACGGAGTTTTTTTTTCTAAACGCCTTCAAATATTGGGCTGATTTAAGGTTCGTGAGTTAACCATGATGAGTTACCGATAAAGTTTAAGTTTTGTTCCTCTCCAATAATTTTTGACAAAATTAAGGGTTTACAACTTTGAAAATTGTTGAAAATCACAGTTATACGGACTTATTTTCTAAACGCTTTCAGATATTGGGCTGATTTTTGATATGTGAGGTAACCATAATGTGATACAGGTCAAGTTTAAGTTTTGTTACGCTTAGCTAATTTTTGTTGAAATTACGGGCTTTGGACTGTGATAAATTGTTGAAATAACAGTTATACAGACTTTTTTTCTAAACGCTTTCAGTTATTGGGCTGATTTTTGGTATGTGAGTTACTCATGATGAGTTACAGATCAAGTTTAAGTTTTGTTCTTCTCCATTAATTTTTGCCAATTAGGGGTTTACAACTTTGAAAATTGTTGAAAATCACAGTTATACAGACTTTTTTTCTATAGGCCTCCACATTTTGAGCTGAGTTTTGTTAACAGTTAATTTATAATTATGAACATATCAATGTGAGACTACCATCATGTTTGTGTCCACATGTGTTATTGAAATTGCAGATTTTTCAATTTTTTGGGACGGGGCCATTCGTGTCGCTTTGTCACATCTAGTTCTTTTATTTTGCTACCTTTAAAAACAGAGGCCACTATTGCTTTTATGTCTTTTATCATGCAGTGAATACAAATTGTTTTTAAATCTCAAATATCTATATGTAAAATTATTGCATATTTTCTACATCTGATTCATCCCTCAGTTTGGGAAAGTATGTTCAGTTAATACTGTATTTTTTGTCCAATCACACTGTTCAGATACATTGACTAAAGTACGGTACACAAAGGAGAGGCGTAAGATATCAGAGGAACACTTAAACTCATAAATCGAAAATAAACTGTCAACGCCAAAGAGCAACCTAAATTTCGGAATGCCAATACTACAGTGCTACCTATACCGGTGTTCAAAAGTCATAACTCGATTAAGAGAAAACAGGTCCGGGTTACAAACTTAAACTGCGGGAAACACATCAACTATAACAGGGAACAAGGAACATGACCACTGTAGTGAACAAAAGGAAACGCCAACTTACAGAGAAATGAGCTACTAGTATTTGATAACATCTTCCTGTTTCTTGACTTGGTACAGGACATTTTAAGGAAAGATGGTCGATTGATCATGGTTTAATGGCTATCAAAACCTCCAAAATAGTGAGGCGCATAACTCTAAGTGTACCGCTTCATATTTGCATTTCTGGAAAGTAACAATTACCAGGAAACCCCATTCACATAATATATTGTGCATTGCATTGCATATGATGTATGTTTGGTATTAATTGACAGTGTGATTTATCTGCACTCAATAATAGCAACAGCAGTATATATACCACTGT
Organism: Mytilus edulis; assembly: GCF_963676685.1. NCBI lineage: Eukaryota > Metazoa > Mollusca > Bivalvia > Mytilida > Mytilidae > Mytilus > Mytilus edulis. Next base: position 70,982,346 of record NC_092349.1, on the reverse strand, counting down.
TCAAAAGTCATAAACAGGTCCTATCACTTTACAATAACTGTCTGAATCCGACCCTAGTCCGAAAACGAGTAAAAGGTAGATTGAGATTATTTCAAAGTTATACATTGAGTTTTGTTCTGTAACAATATGAACAACAAGAAGTAGCAAGGCAAGAAACAGTCGTTTTGATTCTTTTTGCCCTTTCCATTTCTACTGTATCATTTGTATGTACAATATTGTTCCCTTTTGAAGTTGTCAATAACAAATTACAAAGGCTGCGAAATAAATAGCTGAAACTTTAATTATCTTAAGTTTGACTGTTCCTCTACTCCCCTCTTTTAAACTTGTAGAACTGTCTATATATCTGGTTCTCTGTCCAGTTTTCTTATTGTATAATTTTAAGAATTTAAAAAAACTTGAAAGGAAGACATTTATGATGATTGGAAAGACATAGAATGTTAACATGGTTAATGAGTTTAAAACATGCTGATTGAGTATTCAAAATGATTTACATAATTTATGATTTATTTTGTTCTCTCAATCAAAACTCAAATATTTCTTACCAGAAAGATGAACACAATCACAATTTATTATAGACTCCTACTGTCTACGAACTCACATTTTTCATGCATGTCATTAAAACTAGTAGATACGATAAGTATAATATATATTAAAGTTGTTATTTGCTTTGAACTAGCTGTAAGTAACAGCAAGTGCTCTTTGGGTTGTACTAAGTGTGCTTTTTTGAGGGGATATATTTAATCATCATAAATGTCTTCCTTTCAAGTTTTTTTAAATTCTTAAAATTATACAATAAGAAAACTGGACAGAGAACCAGATATATAGACAGTTCTACAAGTTTAAAAGAGGGGAGTAGAGGAACAGTCAAACTTAAGATAATTAAAGTTTCAGCTATTTATTTCGCAGCCTTTGTAATTTGTTATTGACAACTTCAAAAGGGAACAATATTGTACATACAAATGATACAGTAGAAATGGAAAGGGCAAAAAGAATCAAAACGACTGTTTCTTGCCTTGCTACTTCTTGTTGTTCATATTGTTACAGAACAAAACTCAATGTATAACTTTGAAATAATCTCAATCTACCTTTTACTCGTTTTCGGACTAGGGTCGGATTCAGACAGTTATTGTAAAGTGATAGGACCTGTTTATGACTTTTGAACAGTGGTATATATACTGCTGTTGCTATTATTGAGTGCAGATAAATCACACTGTCAATTAATACCAAACATACATCATATGCAATGCAATGCACAATATATTATGTGAATGGGGTTTCCTGGTAATTGTTACTTTCCAGAAATGCAAATATGAAGCGGTACACTTAGAGTTATGCGCCTCACTATTTTGGAGGTTTTGATAGCCATTAAACCATGATCAATCGACCATCTTTCCTTAAAATGTCCTGTACCAAGTCAAGAAACAGGAAGATGTTATCAAATACTAGTAGCTCATTTCTCTGTAAGTTGGCGTTTCCTTTTGTTCACTACAGTGGTCATGTTCCTTGTTCCCTGTTATAGTTGATGTGTTTCCCGCAGTTTAAGTTTGTAACCCGGACCTGTTTTCTCTTAATCGAGTTATGACTTTTGAACACCGGTATAGGTAGCACTGTAGTATTGGCATTCCGAAATTTAGGTTGCTCTTTGGCGTTGACAGTTTATTTTCGATTTATGAGTTTAAGTGTTCCTCTGATATCTTACGCCTCTCCTTTGTGTACCGTACTTTAGTCAATGTATCTGAACAGTGTGATTGGACAAAAAATACAGTATTAACTGAACATACTTTCCCAAACTGAGGGATGAATCAGATGTAGAAAATATGCAATAATTTTACATATAGATATTTGAGATTTAAAAAAAATTTGTATTCACTGCATGATAAAAGACATAAAAGTAATAGTGGCCTCTGTTTTTAAAGGTAGCAAAATAAAAGAACTAGATGTGACAAAGCGACACGAATGGCCCCGTCCCAAAAAATTGAAAAATCTGCAATTTCAATAACACATGTGGACACAAACATGATGGTAGTCTCACATTGATATGTTCATAATTATAAATTAACTGTTAACAAAACTCAGCTCAAAATGTGGAGGCCTATAGAAAAAAAGTCTGTATAACTGTGATTTTCAACAATTTTCAAAGTTGTAAACCCCTAATTGGCAAAAATTAATGGAGAAGAACAAAACTTAAACTTGATCTGTAACTCATCATGAGTAACTCACATACCAAAAATCAGCCCAATAACTGAAAGCGTTTAGAAAAAAAGTCTGTATAACTGTTATTTCAACAATTTATCACAGTCCAAAGCCCGTAATTTCAACAAAAATTAGCTAAGCGTAACAAAACTTAAACTTGACCTGTATCACATTATGGTTACCTCACATATCAAAAATCAGCCCAATATCTGAAAGCGTTTAGAAAATAAGTCCGTATAACTGTGATTTTCAACAATTTTCAAAGTTGTAAACCCTTAATTTTGTCAAAAATTATTGGAGAGGAACAAAACTTAAACTTTATCGGTAACTCATCATGGTTAACTCACGAACCTTAAATCAGCCCAATATTTGAAGGCGTTTAGAAAAAAAAACTCCGTATAATTGTGATTTTCAAATATTTATTAAAGTCCAATTTGAAAGCCCGTAATTTCAGCAAAAATTAGCGGAGCGGAACGAAACTTAAACTTGATCAGTAACTCATCATGGTTAACTCACAAACCAAAAACCAGCCCAATAACTGAAGGCGTTTAGAAAAATACACCGTATAATGGTTTGTTGCGGATGACGGAATGACGGAATTTCGGAATGACGGAATTTCGGACAAGGGTAAAACTATATGGCACCGACAACTTCGTTGCGGGGCCGAAAAAAAAACAGTTTACTGTGTAAGTAGAATTTTGGGCAGTGTCGGAATGTGGTGAAAATTCTAAAAATACTAGCATCAATACTTATGGGTCAGGAAATACTACCGTTCCACCTATACTACTTGTTTTTTTTTTACAGTGCAAAAGGCATTATCATTTAAAACCGGTATTCTATTTATTTATGTAATGTAAGGGATGAATATACATGAACCGAATAATATAAGGAGAGTTTTATTTTTACGACTACAAATACACATATTACACGGACGCATCAACTAGGACTCCGTGAACAATTTAAGTTAGGAATTTGTTGTGACCAGATGTGTCTATGTTGATCTGTACTTCTTGACGAACAAAAAATTTATAAATAAAATAAAAAACAAACAAACAAACAAACAAAGGACAACATAAACTATTTTGATATTTTCCTATCATTAAAAAACAACAAAAATAGCAGTTTCCTAAAAACATACGATTGGAAATTTCACGAAAGTACAAATTTGGATCAGTAACTTTGTTGAACGGTAACTGTGGCAGCTGAAACTTTATTGTTTCTTAAAATATAAGGGTTTACCTTTTCGTTTGTTATATTGGAAACTGCAATGTTAGCTTCGTTTTCAGTACATGCTAGAGTTGTTTACCTTTGCCTACCAGATGGTTAGATTCAACCATTTTATTATCTTAAAGACTTTCATTTAATCATTTAATAATGCAGTACACACACATTTGATAAAGGGTTCCCAAATTACTGTCTTAATTTACATGGCCAATATTTTACATCTTTCTGACATCTGCTTCGAAAATCCCAGTTAAGTGAATCTTAAGTGGTTCTTCTAGGTAATTATATTTGGTGTGTTTACGTCCATATATACATATGATCATAATTTGAAAATTTGATACGATCATCGGATTACAGATAAATTATGACTGGACCTGTGAACTACAAGTTTTTTTCCCTTTATGTACCCCGTTCCTATTATCTGCAGTCAGATACATATATCTGTTTCAACGTAGTAAGTTTTGTAAAAGTTCGAATATTATACTAAAAATAGATCGTCATTTAGTACAGATTTGATACATTTGTAGATTGAAATAAACAAGTAATGTTCCCATAGGCGACAATGATAGCCCTTTTTTGAGATACAGACTTTAGGAAGTTAATTTTTTTAACGAAACTTTGCTAGAATTACAGAAAAGTTATTCGGACAGTATTTTTGGGTCCAAAAAATATAGGTTCGCGTTGCTTTTCTTAGCGTATTTTGTACTTATCTCCCATGCCTATCAATTTTGCACCTAAAAATACGTGTCTCGTCCTAGCGTTGAAAAGACGTCTCGTTTCCGATAGGGGTAAAGAAAATATTTTGTGTGGCCTATCATATCATGCAGAATGCACGAAGTCTCTAATAATAAAAAATTACGGGCGCACTTATCAACCAATCAGGGTTAGTCATACTCTTAATTCTGAATACCATGTTATGCTCATAAAATGGCTGCGCCCATACAACCGAATGGTGTATTGTAACCTGTAATGCAACTTTGATAACAACTTTCGCTTTGAGTTTAATAAGAAGTCTGTCAAAAAATATGGTAAGAACATAAACATGATAAATATCACCTTTACTTTTAGGGCTATATGATTATAGATAAAGAATGATCATGTTAGATACACTGTTTTATTAATAGGTATCGACAAAGCAGACCGTATTGGGACTATTGTCCAAAAACAGTGATGACTGCTGTAGCCATATTTTGACTATTTTACCGATTATATCTGCTGGTTCACGCATCGTTTTAAAAATAACGGAATTTGATGCAACTGTCATAAAAGTGAGAGGTTTAACACTATAAAACCAGGTTCAATCAACCAGTTTCTACATTTGTTTGAAAATGCCTGTACCTAGTCAGGAATATGACAGTTGTTGTCCATTCGTTTGGTGTGTATTATTCTTGATTTTGCCAATTGATTAGGGACTTTCCGTTTTGAATTTTCCTCGGAATTTAGTATTTTTGTGATTTCACTTTTCAATCTATATTTCTAGAGAAAAAGTTGGAAGAGTGAAAACAAAAACAACAAATTAGTTTGCTTCAATTAAATATTAGGAGATTGAAATTTAAATTGCAAATGAAAATTTCTTTTTCGTCAATGTAATAGAAAAAAAGATGTTTAAATAAAAAAAGTAAAATCACAAAAAAACTGAACTTCAAAAAGGAAAGTCCCAAATCAAATGACAAAATCAAAAGCTCAAACTTATCAAACGAATGGATAAAAACTGTCATATTCCTAACTTGGTACAGTCATTTTCTTATGTAGACATTGGTGGATGAAACCTGGTTTTGCACGTGCACAGAAAATAAAGTTTGTTAAAAAATTAGTTTGTCTTGTCGAAACATTGTTTTTTTCGAGAAGTTCTCTCAGAAATTACAGATTACTAAAATCCACTGTTAGGGTGAATATAGATGACTTTATCTAATAAAAGTGAGTTTCATCTTTTCACCAGTACAAATTCATGAAAGAAATATGTTAGTTTTCTTCCAGCGCTAGTATCAACAAACGGTGCTATGGCCTCTTAAACTTGCAGTAAGCTGAAATTTATGTTTTTTCCTTTGCTGAAGGTTTTACTGTGACTTATAGATAAAAACAGTAATACAATTGGTTTTCCTTTTGTTTTTGTTTCGTGTTTTGTGCATGTACTGTATTGTGCATGTACTGTATTGTGTTATGGTTTGCAGTGGCGGATCCAGAAATTTTCATAAGTGGGGGCCCACTGACTGACCTAAGAGGGGGCCCGCTCCAGTCACGCTTCAGTGATTCCCTATATAAGCAACCAAATTTTTTCCCAAAAGGGGGGGGGGCGGCCCCCGGCCCCCCTAAATCCGCCTCTGGTTTGATACCTAATTTCCTTTATTGTAAATATTTTATTACAGATATTTATTTAGATTGAAGACCTTATCATGACAGGTAGTAACATATATTCAATGTTTACTTTGTTATTAATACATTTATAAATACGTTATACAAAATGATAAATCTATCCTGAAGTTTTGAGTATTGCGGAAGCGATACTTCCTTGTATGTATAAGTTCTGTCAAATAATTGGCAATTACTTAAACATGTTAAATACTTTTTGTCACTTTTACCGAGGATACTATGAGTTGTATAACTTCATATAGTGATTATCATGGTCAGTCTGTGTCTGTCAGTCATTGTCACTGGACCTTAATCTCAAATTATCGAGATCATTTGCAACCAGATACAATAAAATAAAGGTCACATTTATCTTTGTTACAACGTATTAATTTTTTGAAAAGTTTCAATACTTAAAATCTCGTTAAAAATAGATCGTGATTCATACAAATCAAACTTTCACTTTCAAATCAATACAACGGCTGTCAAAAATAATGGTAGGTACATAAATATTATCACCTTAACTTTAGGACTGTATAACTATAGAAAATAGCTGATCATTTAAGACATGAAGCTTTTGTAGAGCCTATGACTTTTGTCGCAGAAAGCTCGACAAAGGGATAGTAATCTGGCGGCGGCAGCGTTAGCTTACTTCTTAAAAGCTTTATATTTTAGAAGTTTAACGATCTGGATGCTTCATATTTTGTATATAGATGCCTTATGTTACACGGTTTCCGTCTGTCATATGTCCATTGTCCTTTTGGCTGATTTTCATGGTTCAGGGACTACTTGAAAAAAAACATAACTATATGTAGTATTGCGAACCTGATGCCCGTCATTTGACCTCGACCGTATTAGTGAACAAGGTTAAGTTTTCGTGGTCAAGTCCATATATTAGATACTATAACAATAGTTCTAATATATTTGGTATATTGAATAATTGTCAGGTGTACATGTCCGACTGGCAGGTGTCGTTTGACCGTGACCTCATTTACATGGTTCAGTGGTCAAAGGTAAGTTTTTGAGGTTTTTTTAAATTCTTTTTCTTATACTATATTCAATCGATCAACGATACTAGGTATATGGAAATATTGTATGATATATACGTCAGTCTTGTAGGTTTTATTTAACCTTGACTTCATTTTCACGGTTCAGTTCTCAGTGTAAACATTTTCTGATATGGTCTGTTTTTCTTTAACTATTAGCAATATATCAACTATATTTGTTGTTTTGAAGGATTGTAAGGTGTATATGTCTGTCTGGTAGGTATCATCTGACCTTGACCTCATTTTCATGTTCCTTGGATACTATAAACAATAGGTAAACTATATTTAATACATTGGTTGATTGTAAGGTGTACACAGCATGATTCATCTGAACTTCACCTCATTTTCTTGGATCATGTTAAATTTATATGTTACTGGTAGTGAAGCCTTATATTTAGGACTATCACCATGCAATCAATTGTTAGTAAAGAAGGCGATATATTTCAGTGTGTGCAGTCTTATCCTAATAGGTATTGATCATTCAGCTTTCAGTCTGTCCCATTATAAGGCTGTTCCCTCTCAATTGACATACGCGGTCATCTCAGAACCAAAATCAATGACAAAAAAGACGCTTTTAATTTGGAAATGATCAATTTTCCCCCACCATAGGAACAAAATACCAACTGCACCTGCATATGGGATAAGCATTTACAAACTCATATGCATAAGCCTGCTGCTGTTATTCAATTCTCATCACTTGGCGGCCGTCGTCCGTCGTTGACCGTCGTCGTTAACTTTTACAAAAATCTTCTTCTCTGAAACTACAGGGCCAAACTTAACCCAACTTGGCCACAATCATCATTGGGGTATCTAAAAAATGTGTCCGGTGACCCGGCCAACCAACCAAGATAGCCGCCATGGCTAAAAATAGAACATGGGGGTAAAATGTAGCTTTTGGCTTATAACTCTGAAACTAAAGCATTAAGAGCAAATCTGACATGGAAACATTGTTTATCAAGTGAAGATCTATCTTCTCTGAAATTTTTAGATGAATCGGACAACCGGTTGTTGGGTTGATGCCCCTGAATTGGTAATTTGAAAGAAATTTTGTCGTATTTGGTTATTATCTTGAGTACTATTATAGATAGAGATAAATTGTAAACAATACAAAAAAATACGCAACCTATTAATGTTATATTCGTTACTGACATGAGTTTTATGACCGTCTTAAATATTTTCTCTGACATCATATAATAATTCTTACTGACGGGTTTTTATATATATTACATGGACTTGGAATGAGCATGTAATGGGCATCTTTCTTATGAGAATAAACTATTATGTACTCTAGTGGTTCAGTAAGGGTGTTAATGAAGTTCAAGAACTGTGACTACCATTCGTTTGATATCTCTGAGCTTTTGATTTTGCCATTTGATAAGTAACTTTCCGTGTTCAATTTTCCTGGGAGTTTTTTTGTTTTTCTTATCATTATTCTATCCGCTTCTAAAATTTAATGTCATGCTGAAAGCCAGACTTCAGTTTTTCCAGCGAAGAATTTGTTAAATAATTGACATTGCAACACTACTGATTCTCACTTTTACGTGTCTATGTATATTGGCGTTTGTTTTTGTAGCAGTTCCATATTTCTGTTGTTCATTTTCCTTAATTGATTTTGTTTTTGGTTATTTGTTTCCTCTTATAGTTGATGGATTTCCCTCTGTTTTTGGTTGCCATCCGGAGTCGTTTCGGTTATATTGATTTATGATTATTGAACCGCAGTATACTACTATTGCCTTTATTTATCGAGGATTTGAAGGAATTTAAAAAACCGTCTCGGAAGTAAACTTTTTGTAATATTTACAGCATACAAAAGATCTGTTATAAAATCTTTCAGACAGTAAGAAAGGGTTACCATGATAGAGATAGAAAGGTTCATATCGACCATAGACAACGGAAGGCAGGTTCACATCGACCATACATAACGATAATACGGTGAAAATCAACCATACATAACGATAATACGGTTAATATCAACCATACATAACGATAATACGGTTAATATAAACCATACATAACGATAATACGGCTACATAACGATAAGACGGTTAATATCAACCATACATAACGATAATTCGGTTAATATCAACCATACATAACGATAATACAGTTAATATCAACCATACATAACGATAATACGGTGAAAATCAACCATACATAACGATAATACGGTTAATATCAACCATACATAACGATACTACGGTGAAAATCAACCATACATAACGATAATACGGTTAATATCAACCATACATAACGATAATACGGTTAATATCAACCATACATAATGATAAGACGGTTAATACCAACCATACATAACGATAACACGGTTAATATCAACCATACATAACGATAAGACGGTTAATATCAACCATACATAACGATAATACGGTTAATACCAACCATACATAACGATAATACGGTTAATATCAACCACACATTACGATAATACGGTTAATACCAACCGTACGTAACGATAATACGGTTAATATCAACCATACATAACGATAATACGGTTAATATCAACCATACATAACGATAATACAGTTAATATAACCATACATAACGATAATACAGTTAATATCAACCATACATAACGATAATACAATTAATATCAACCATACATAACGATAAGACGGTTAATATCAACCAAACATAACGATAATAAGGTTAATATCAACCATTCATAACGATAAGACGGTTAATATCAACCTTTCATAACGATAACACGGTTATTATCAACCATACACAAATATAGGACGGTTAATATCAACCATACATAAAGATAAGACGGTTAATATCAACCATACATTACGATAATACAGTTAATATCAACCATACATAACGATAAGACGGTTAATATCGACCATACATAACAAAAACATATACGAAAAGGCAACAGTTGTTTTTGCTTGGTCTATATGTCATTTTGTGCTTCTTTGTTCAATATTTGTTTGTTTTTATAATGATTAAAATTATTTTTGACATATTACCCATAATGTCTGCTTGTTCACATATTATAGTCAAAATAATAGTATTTGATGTGACTGTCATACAAGTGAGAGGTTTTAAAACCAGGTTTAATCCACCATTTTTTATATAAGAAAATGCCTGTACCGTGAAAAGAATATGACAGTTGATATTCATTCGTTTGATGTCTTTGAGCTTTTGATTTTGCCATTTGATTAGGGACTTGTCTTTTTGATTTTCCCGCAGTATTTTTGTGATTTTACTTTTTACCGGTGCTAAAAAGCCATAAACCGATTGAGATAAAAAAAAAATCTGCTTACAAAGTAAATCCGAGGGGAACACATCAATTCTAAGAAGAAAACACATTTTCCACAATACTCCTCAAAAAAAAAATTCATGACAAAGATGGTATCGAAAGGCATTTTTATTGAATATAACCGATAGGAAAAAAATGAAAATGAAAATGACGAAGAAAATTGATTTTGTGTCACATATGAAAAGGAGAAGATCGTCAATCCTGATTATTTCAAATTTATTTTTCTATCCATTAGATATCTTAATTGTATTTTTTAGAGTAACATGCAGAATGAAAACTGGTCTGTCCAGAATTTCTACAAAATAATTAATACCCTGCCACTGTCACGTCCGGTATGTGTTTGTATTATATGTCTTTCTTCTCTGCATCGATCGCGAGCCGATGAATGACACCTTTCAGGTGATTATTATCATTTGTTTTATGTAGTACTGTTACATCATTAGCACAGGTTAAGGCTAGGGGGAGGGGGTAGGCACCAACAAACTAGTTGAACCCGGCCATATTATATATATGCGTCTGTCCCAAGTCAAAATCCTGTAATTGAGTGGTCGTTAATTAGTCTTTTTGTTTGGTTTGTTTTACATTTGTAATTTCGCGGTTATGCGGTATGGGATCAGCTCATTGTTCAATGCTGTACTGTGACATATAGTTTCTTTGGCATATGGTTGCTGGTGGAGATTGACCATTGACAATATAACAACATATTCTATTTTTATATTTAATCTTTGGTGAATTCTTTAAGGGATTTTGAATGACCTTTGTGACAAGAAATAGAAGACGCGTCAGTTTGACTTACAAAACTTGATGGAACAGAAATTCACAAAACCAGATTTCACCACAAACCATTTTGTTTCAAAATTGCCACCTCAAGCAAACTGAACAAAAAAACAATATCGCGAAATAAGCTTTTAAATGTTTAGTCCATCAGCTGGTAAGGCAAAATTTCAGTTCTGTGTTACACCCCAGGGTACAGCAATTTTTTGGTATAAGTTTAAAGAGTAATGTCTGAAGAATATTTTAAGAGGTGTTAGACTTTTGAAAAAGTGTCCAAAAGGGGTTAAAAGGGGTCTAATTTAAGAGTATATCAAAAATTGTGTTTCACACATATATACAGAAAAAAGAAAAAATAACCAAGTATTCGGTACAATTACCTCTATTAAATTGAACAAATCATATCTTATTAATACGGAGGCTAATTTTTATTTAATTTTTAAATCGTATAGGACCAAGAAAAAAAGGGGGAGGGTAATAACCAAAATTCATGATGTTGAATGAACCAAAGCATACATACTAGTTTTCTTGATAAAAAAAGGTATATTTTTTACATTAAAACATAGAACATCAAGTAACTAAAGACAGTTGAACAAAATTCAAAGGTCAGAAAGGGAAAAACATGGAATCATGGCGGTTGGTCTAGCCAATTGATGCTGATCAAATCGTTCTTAACAATCCAATCATGATTGTTTGGCGATGGAACAGTGTTGTGTTATAGAGCAGATTTCCAAATCTTTGCCTGAAAGTTGAATCGTTTGATGTGCTTTAACATTGCATCTTTTGTTGGGGCAGTAGATGACAATGAATGTTTTTTGCATTGCAAAAAAAAATCTGAATTTCATTGATGCTATTATAATCGTATTCATATATAGCACACAAAAACCTCTCGAGTGTTTTTGACAGTCCTTCGCCTACCTCTTTTAAAATTTTCACCAAGACGGGATAGACCTTCTGAAAACTCCACAGAACGATTCAAAACGCCAAATGCTTTGCTTTTCCCCTTACCAGACAAAGCACTAACTGAATCACAACCACTAAAGGCGTGAAATCCTGTCAGTGTTCTACAAAAATTCTCCCCAAATTTTGCGCACATTGATTGCACATTTAATAATCTGCATTTGGAAGACGTACCTATCAGAAGAATAATATTTGAACTGATGCGATTCTGAAAATAGCAGGCCAATACTTCCACATCAGATTGATTTTATTACAATGGAATCGTAACCTTTGTCAGCTGCGTGTTTTGCATGAAGAAACATTTTTTTGTCGGCTTCTTCCTGTTTGCTTAGAAGCTCAGTGCATTTTACACTTGTCACTATTTCATTTTCAACAGTGATACAAATAAATCAATTCCTTCAAGTGTAAATCTATAGGATTGTTTAATCCGTTCCGACACAAAGAATTTAACAAGAGCAACTTTGTTTCTACCAACTGACAACAATTTCCTCCATTGCCGAGGACACGATTGTGATGGTCTCGAAATTATTGTTATGATTTGCCCTCCCAAGGACCTGCGATCCAGTTCTATTTTTTTATGGATATTGTGGGATACTGATCAGTGACAAAATCAATGCGGGGAGCTCTTTTTGAAACTGAAAGGATGGTTTTAAAAGCAACATTTGCCAAATCAGAAAAAGTACTTGGTATCCTTGTGATGGATTGAATGACTGCCATGCAATCAAATATCCACATGCTTTCCTCAGGAATAGCTTGCATTTGACGATTGACTTTTGAACAAGCCGTTCACTGATAAATTGTCTGATGCCAACATTTCCTTTTTATAGGCGTCGCACATTAATTCAGAGGAAGAAACGGTGCCCGAGGACAAGCCTGATAGCTGCTCATATGTCTCAAATGGGTTTGTCTACCTTTGCAGTGTTTGAACCAATTTCAAAACGTCAGTTTCATCTCATTTCATTCGAGTTTTGTCAAGTTCTGTTTGTGTCGATGTTTCAGGATTAACTATTCATGCCAAATCTCGACATTTTGATGATATTGAAGCTCTGTCATGTGCATTTAGCAACCAACGTTTAACAGAACCTTTATTCAAACTGAAACCAACAATGCCATCTCTTATTTTGGTATCTCTGTTCAACGTTTGCTCGATTGTTTGGTCAACTGGAGATCTAGAAAATCCATGAGAGCTTCTCTGAACACAAAAACCACCAGATGAAAGATATACATGGGCATCAGGATATGTATTTTGCAGATTTTGCATGTGATGCATATATACTGACATGTATCGGGAATAGTTTTGACGGTCATATGCGAAAAACCATGGTAACATTTTTTCAACACATGCCAAATGAAGTTCCCACTTACCTTCCCTTGTTGCTCTTATACATACCAATAAAAGTTCGACCATTTCTATGTAAAAATTCCAGAACTTTTTCATTAGTCCCTCACTTAGATTGCAATATACACTAAATGCCTCAAATAGTTTACCAACAGAAGGTGAAATTAGCAAGGTTTTTAAGTTGTTTTCTGTTAATTTTGTCTGATTTGAACTAAGATTGACAAAGCAGATGCTGAAAATTAGGATCGAGAAATTCATTCTCATCATTTGAATTAAGACAAGAACCAAATGCTTCCCAACGTAATCGTTCAAAAGCTTCAGATACAATTTTGAGCAATCGCAGCGCTCGATTATAATGTTTACCTTCAAATACACCAGTCAAAGAACCTGACCCAATAACTCCAGACTAAAACAGGAGATCGCCCAGCCCTGCATCGTCAAACCGTTTCCCAATGACTGCTATAAAAGCACATGTAGTGTGACAATATGTACACAATTTATAAAACAATAGTGAAGCAATATATCCAATTAAAAAGGAAAGAAAAATGATAAAAAGCACTATCAAATGAGGAACAATGTAAATATTACGAAAAGCAAATAAATAGTAACCAGATGGTATGTCAAATCGACATAATTGTGTGCCAAAGAAAGTAAAAAAGTCTAAACAAATTCCCCAACTGACTATTTGACCTACGTTCAAAGCAATGTTTGTCGATTGAAAGACTTAACAATCTTAACTCAATCACCACATAGCTAAAACATAAAATGTAAACAAGCACACCTTTATTGAGTTCGATAGAGTGCACCTTTTCAAAACGCAAAAAATTAACTTTAATTTGTATTTTTTTCATAAATATTTTGTTACACATTTACTTTATAAAATAATTTGTCTCAGAAAAACAACATAATCGACAACTAAATGTTTGATTTCAGTTGCAAATTGATAAGCTTAAAGTGCGTATGTGTGAATATATTGTCAACTGAATCGAAGACGGTAATTTGATGATTTCCGGTATTTCACGAGTATTTGCACGTACATATGTTTTATTGAATAATTCATATTTTAGACGATATATACATACTGCAAATAGTTTAAACATTGCATACTGGTCAATTTTAAAGTTTAATTCACAAAAACGGATAATTGTATTACGAATTTCTTTATGAAATGAGAAAATATGCCTTAATTTTAACCCCAAAAAATAGCATTGTTTGTAATGTAAATACACACTTTTTTTAAACAAAAAATCTTTAGTTTTACATTAAATATGATAGTTTTATATCTGTGTTAGTTGTTTTAACCTATACTTTATTTTTTTTTCAATCGCTTTATATTAAAAGATTTAATCAAAAATTACTTAGTCGTGATAGTTAAATAAGGGGACCATTGTCAGGGACATTTTTAAACCTCTTTTGGACACTTTTTTTTGGTCTAACACCTTGTATTTTATCAATAAGATACTGAAGTTGAATTCTATCCAAAAAAATTGCGGTACCCTGGGGTGTAACACAAACTCCTTAACTAGAGCGCTTTTGAAAACTAGCTGATGGACTAGTTGTATAACAAATATAACAAGCTTTATTTGATAATACTAAGGTTACTAGTATCTAAAATAATTCATATACGATATCAAAAGAAAATAAACTGAAACCTTTTTAATAAATAAACATAACAAAACTACAATAAAAGACATTGCAAAAAAATTAATATCAATATATAGGTAGTATCAATGGTATAAAAATTAGAGCCGATCAATGCCTAACGTATAATGCCCTTTACCTTAGATAAGTAAGTATTTTAAGCGTATCTCAGTGTTTCTATTATAATGTAAGAAATGTACCACTTCACAATTCTTCACAATTTCTCCAAAATAATTATTAAATTCGTAAGAGCAAGATCAATACATACACAGAACAAAATTTGATTTAATTTCTACACTCAATTGACAAAATTTATACATGGAGTGAACACACTTAACAAAATCATTATAGTCACTGAACAAAATTCCTACACTCACTTAACAAGATGCGTCCACTCACCTAACAATATCCCTAAACACAATAAGAAAAAATCAACACGGTATACACTCACTTAACATAATGTCGGCACTCACTTAAATCGGTCTCTCTGGTCATTTATCAAGATCCATACATTCACTAGATTAGATCCATACACTGACTTCACAATCTAACAGTCGTTATAAAAAATTCGAAGCAAAGGAAAAATGCATGCTTTTAATGCTTTGCTACGCCACCGAGTCAACATTATAAGGGTTAGTTGACTGATTAATTAAACCTTTGAAAGTGGATGAGTCGAACAAATACATATGACAATCTTCTTGAATGTTAAAAGTCAATTATTTTTCTATAACGATACAGTATATTTGATAGCTGAAAAATAATAAACAAATATCACGGTCACTTAGAACGAAATTCAGGAAGGAATGTAGCAAACGCCTTTGCTTTTAATTCTTCTGCTGCCTTTTTCTTCTCTTTCTGTGAGCGAAAGTTTGTTGTTAAATATCTAGAGCCCTGTGCCATGAGGTCGTCTATGCTATCATGCTCCTGTGAGGTATTGGGTCTAACAAATGGAATATCTGTTTCCTCCTTAATAACCATATATAACGTATCCACAATAGCTTTTGTAAGTTTAGAACCTTTGCTGGTTTCCACTTTCTGTAAATCTGTCATCATGCTAATTATATTGTCAGCTGGTTTTTTATTTGAAGGATCATTTCTTCTTTTCTTTATTTCTTCCATTTCTTTTAAAGATATCTCTTCTTCTTGTTTTGACCTTTCGCATTCTTTATTCGTATCGAAATACACTTGGAGAGCCGCTTCTGGATCTTCAATAATTTCTTTAATATTCTGTCGGATTTCATTGGCTTCTTTCTCAGTAATATGAGCTATTAAATTGCTCTCTAGGAAATAGTGCTTGAGATACCTTTTCTCCAAGCACTCTATCATGTAGGACAACACACTTTCAAGGGCTAATAATATTGTTGAATGGCGGTCAAAGAGAGCAGGATCGATTTGTCCACATTGGTAGTAAAATGCAGTTTTCCAGTGAAAAGTGGTAAGAACTGACGAATAACGTTTAAGGTAACCTTTTTGGAGGGCTTTTAAAAGTAGAACACATAGTCTTTGGTCAGAACTTAGACTAGAGGCTAAGATAAGTTCCGCCTGATTGAAACCTAGACAACAATCGATATCAGCAGAAGGGTTGACAATTGCCGGCTTAGCTACAACGTACACCTCCGACTGACATATCCGTTCGACTGTTTCTGAGCTTGGCCACAATACGTTGTTGCTAGTCAGTATCCGAACTCTCCATTCTTCAAGACATTTCAGTTTTCCCTCAAGAGGAAATGCCGCAATAAAATCTTTGCTTGACTTGTAGTTGAATTTAACTCGGAATACTTTTTTGCCGGACGAATCTTCAATGTAATGTCTGTCGTTTTCCCCTATACTCTGGTTGCTTCTTTTCGGTTGAGCAGATGTCGATTTGGCGATTGCAGAATCAGAGGTGGCTGCTTCGATCAACCCACCAAATGTTTGACCTATCGCGGTACTAGAATCGTCGTTTGGATATGTTTCAGCAAGAATACCAAGTATGTTGGTAAGGAGAGATATCATACTGGGAGATAAATCACTTGAGGTCATTACCGATTGAAAATAATTGTTCGTCGCCCTCATGTCTGTTTCCGGTTGTCTCATGTATAAATTATCGGCATCTTTATCAACCAACTGCAAGCCAACGTAGTGTTCCTTACACATGCCAGGTTTAGCCTCACGGTTGAAGTCAACATCATGAGAATGGTTACCCGAAGAATCAAATGGCATTGAAAAGACCTGAAACAGACCCCTCATTATTTTAAAGGCTTCACCGTCAACTTCCTTTAGAATACGACTGTTCAGATATTTCCCGTCTACCAAACTGTGAGAAAATGAATGTTGAATTTTGTCACCTCTGACGTGAACAAAACAAGGTAGATCCTCTCTGTGTTCCAAAGCGTCTACGGGTATTGATATTCCTGATATGATAAGATAATCGAAGTCTCCTTCATTTATGTTTGACCGCAGTCTGGTTCCTTCAACCGTGCTTCCCGCCACCATACACCTCTCTTTCCCGAAATGAGAGGCAAATTTAGTAATGTATCTGCAGTATCGGAACTGTCTCGCATCGTTTGTCACTTGTTTGCAGTGTTCTTCTAACGTTTTGTAGAAGTACTGCAGCTTTCTCTGGAGGTACACATAGGCACTCTGCATATTTCTCTATAACAAAAAAAGAGATATATATCTTTCAATTGTAAGAAAATAAAAGGGTAAGAAATATAGGCAATAGTAGTATACTGCTGATCGAAATTTATAGATCGATAGTGAAAAAACAAATCTGGGTTACAAACTAAAGGAAACGTATCAAATATAAGAGAACTACGACACAACAGAAACACAACACAAAAATTTAACACACACAAAAGCGAACTATACTGTAACAATGGACATTTTCCTGACTTGGTACAGGACATTTTATGAAAAAATAGTTGAACCTGGTTTTGTGGCATGCTAAACCTCCCGCTTTAATGGTAATGTTAATTATAACATTAAAAAAATAACATTACACGTCAGGGCTACAATAAATAAATGGGAGAAAATATAGGACAGAGAAGCACACGAATAATAGCCATCAAAAGGTACCAGTTTAAAAAAAATATATACGCCAGACGTGTTGTACGTCTACACGAAGCTATGCTCAGATAAAAAAAAAATGGAAACCAAACAAGTACAAAGTTGAAGATCGTCGAGGACCAAAAGTTCCAAACAGTTGTGACCAATACAGCCAGGATTATCCGCCTGGGACAAACACATCATTATTACCAAGAATTATGCACAGTTTTACAAACAGTAAATCTTATAAAATGACTATATAATAGATATACATGATTAAACTGAAGTTGTGACTAGTAATAGAATAAAAACGAATGCATTACAAAATCACAGCCGTGTTAACCAAAGCCATTGCAACGCCCAAAGTGACGTCACATTTGAATTTCTAAAACGTGTTCCGAACATTAAGGAACGGTTTCGGTACTTATACATCTTTGGATTTCAAATATTTGGTTCTGAGCGTTCCTGATAAAGGTAAATCCAGAAAAACGTCGGACGCATGAAATTACGAAACGTGTTGTTCTCAATTTTTCAATTTGAAATATTCATGATAGAGGTTCTTTTAAGACATAATCAGAAAGTATTTGATTTCGTCCAAGTGATTGATTAATTATGGGGATGACACCACTTTCAGCACTCATGGCTAAATCATGATGACCAGTTTGTATCCGTAGAAGACCCCGGAATGTCCAGAGAGAACCATCGACTTTCAGTAGGAAACCTGCCAATAGTGAAAGCAAAGACCAATGACAACAGCCAAAAGCGAGGTTCGAAATTATAACCTAAGAGTTAAAATACTTTTGCATACTGCAGATAAACTAAGACCCGTGAGACTAATATATCAAATGAAGAATATCAGGGTTAACATCAATGTGACAGTATCCCAACGACACTAAACACTCTAGAGGTAAACATACCTGATTTTCAGAATCCTCCATTTTTTCTTTAATCGACCCGCGTGGTTAACAGGGTATACAGAAAAACTACAAATAAAAAAATTCTCAGCTCTATAATATCGAAATATCAGACAGTAATTACAAAGTTGAAAGTCAAACAATACTCATTGAATGGAGAATGTGTATACGATAAATTGCCAACGATACAAATATTCCGAAATAACTTCACAAATAATAAATGAGGGTCTTGTTGAATAATTGGCATTTTCCTGCAAGATGCCAATTATTGTACAAGTAACAAGTATACAAATAAATTTTTGCTATATTTGTACTTGTACAAATAAAATCTACTGTTACTCCACTTCCATCACGTCCATGTTGAGCAAGAGGTTATATGAATATTACTGTTTCATAAGCAGTTCATTTTGGGGTCATCTGCGCGGTACGCGTTTAAACTAAGTCGATTTCTTTGAGAAATTAGAGACAATGATTAACTAAATTATAAATCAAGTATCTCAGTCAAGTATGGTGAGTAATTTCAGGATAAACTCAATATGTGTACATCTTATCATCTTTTACATCCTCGACCATTAGTGTTTATGATTAATGCCACTTTAAACACCTTTGCCTTAATCGTGACAGTCACATTTTTTTTTGTAAAGGCAGTTTTATTAAACCAAAACCAGAATTGAATCCACCTGTCAGTTAATTAGTTAAATTTGATTGTCAGTTTGTTTTCAATGCAAAGGTCTGTGGTTCTCTCCTGGAAGTCTAACTGTCTCTACCTGAAACGTGACAGCCACGAATAAGGCGAGATTGCTTAAAGTGGCATTAGTAATAGACATTAATGGTCGATCATTCAATCAATTAAACTTAAATATTAGAAATAACATAATGATATTTAACTTCCTATTTTTTCATGATGGGATAAGGGAGACAAATCGAGCATTCTTTGAAAACAAAACTGACATTCCCAATTTTCAAAACTTAAAAATTTATTATTTGTTGTTGGAAATGTTTTTTTTCTCAAGTTCATCAATAATTAAATTGAAAAAAAAATCAATTATACGCAGGAACAAGACTTTTGTCTTGATAAACAATGTTGTATTTTCATTTTCATTTTATATTTTCTTCAGAAAAAAAAAGGATTTGTTTAAAGTAATCTAGAATCACACAATTTACACAAATAAAAAAAAACCATACCCACAAAAGATGAATGTTCGGTCTCTTTATACCTTTACAGTCTTAAATTAATCCCTCGTTTTAAACTCAATATAGGCAGTCCCGAATACCATGAATACAAAGGTGTCATTATTCATTGTGCACCATCCTCCTTGACAGATTAAAAGTATTGGGAAAACCCACCTTACACGTCACCTGTAATGTAGATGATCTATTTTTAGCCTTTAACTGCTAATAACTTACTACGTAGTAAATAACAAGTACAAATGTAGAGGTCACGAAATAGGTCTATAAATATCAACTCAGAAGACAAATATATTCTGTAATCCGAATACTGTAATGTTTTACCATAATGAACTTATGGACAAAAACAAATCATAACAAAATCGGATTCCAACGTTTCCAATATCACAAAATAAGGTTGATATATTTACAAAAAAAATCATCTAGTAGCTTTGGTAGCAAAAACAGTAATACTTACTATATATAACTGGTCTCCTTTTTTGTTTTTGTCAAAAAAAATCGCTGGTTTATTTTTAGTTCTACGCTTCGGTTGTCCCTTTCATTGAAGTTAGTAAGGATATGAAAATATTTAATTTATGTTCAACTTTCTTTTTTTAAGGAAAGAAGCACTAGCTGTTCAAAAACGAAAGTAAACGTACTATACACAACTATCTAAATTTCTATAGATATTAATCTGATTTTCTAAATATTCTATCTTACAATTTTAAATATAATTTTTAAATTTATATGTATATATCCTAGTGGTGATTTTTTTTTAAATTCTAATCAAGAAACGTGTTAAAATGAAACTTATGAAATCAGTTTATGTATATTTATCCTGTGCATCGCTTGAATAAATCTATAACAGAATAACGATTTTAAAAATTCAGCTCTTTTCTAAATCAATAAAGGTCAAAAGCATAAGGGGAGATTTACCCCACAAAAATAAATCTGATACTTAAATTAATATAAATGTGTGTACCAATACTTACCAATAGTACACCTTGACAATTGTTATAAATATTTCAGATCAAAAGTTGCTGAACAAGGCGTGTTACATGTGTTACATCTTAAAAGCAAAAGTTACTGGAAAATCCACATCAGTAATTGAGATTATTGCATAGTATATATGTTTGGATATATTGTATTATACGATCCATATTGATTTATATGCTCTAAATGGTAATTTTAAAATAAAAACATAGGAATTTGATATTGGTATTCAATCACGTTCACAACGATCTATTTTTATAGTGTTTAGATTTTAAGAATGATGTTATTTAGGATAAATAGGGGGAAAATATAAAAGGTTTACGAGAGATTAAAAAATCAGATTCCAATCAAGATAGAAAATGAAAATTAGAACTCGAAAGTTGCTTGGTACCAGTGGACTTAAACCGTATGAGAGAAAAATAGTCTTAGATATGAACTTTAATGATTGTTTTCTGACAGTTTGCGCTATAGACATGATAAAAAATATTAGATTTTAACTTTGATGAATGGTTTTGCAACGGCTTTATTTTTTGGTATTATTTTTTAGTATACGTAATTGCAATCAATTATAACTGGTTGTACTATGTAAGTCAAAATTGATAGCCGTCAAATAAACACTATATTTTTTTAAAGAAAACATAACAGTAAGACAATGTGGTATAAAAGACAATGAGACAATTATCCAGAACTGTTCAAATAAGTAGATAAAAGTTTTAGGCTACAATATAGTCTTTAAAAAAAACACATGTCGTTTAGTCATCTGCTGAAGGCCCCGACATGATAAGTGTGAAAAAATTCAAACGAGAAAATTAAAAGCCTTAAACATACAATTACAATACACGAAAAACAAATATGACACTAGAGCAGTGGTGTAACAGGACAACATAAGAACTAACTGTAAAAAGCAGTTGCAGGAACAAAAACCAACTAAATAAACATAAAACCAATAGACACAAAGGAACGATATGACAGTAATCTCTGCTACTGTAAAAACTAACAAATAAATTAGAATTTAGATCATTAAACATCGTATTGATTAAATGTAAAGACACCATTAACAGTTCCGGAGCACATGAGATCACCCCAAGTCTTTATTTTAGTTGGAGTTGCTTAGTCGTTAGTTTCCTATACTGTTTTGTATGTACTATTGTTGGTCTGTTTGTCAGTTTCTCCTTTTTATACGCCTTTTTTTTTAAATCTATATATATGTTTTAATTCAGCATAAACCTATAATCACACAAACAAAATTGAGTCCAGAAAAAAATCAATGTTTTGAAACTGAAAACTGGAGTTGTAATACAAGACTGGGGCCGTATGCATAAAACATCTTAACTTAAGTATTCCTTAAAATTATATTTCACTAAGAATTTCCTATTAATAGAAATTTACAAAAATTGTTAAAAAATGATTATAAAGGGCAATAACTCCTTAAGGGGTAAACTGACAATTTTGGTCATGTTGACTTATTTGTAGATCTTACTTTGCTAAACATTATTGCTGTTTACAGTTTATCTCTATCTATTATAATATTCAAGATAATAACCAAAAACTGCAAAATGTCCTTAAAATTTCTAATTCTGGGGCAGCAACCCAACAACAGGCTGTCTGTATTGTCTAAAAATTTCAGGGCAGATAGATTTTCACTTGATTAACAATTTATCTCCCGTCAGATTTGCTCTAAATGCTTTGGTTTCAGAGATATAAGCCAAAACTACATTTCGCCCCTATGTACTATTTTTAGCCATGGCGGCCATCTTGGTTGGTTGGCAGGGTCACATCACACATTTTTAAAACTAGATACCCAAAGGATGATTGTTGCGAACTTTGGTTAAATTTGGCCCAGTAGTTTCAGAGGAGAAGATTGTTTAAAAGAATACTAAAATTTTAGAAAAATGGTTAAAAATTTACTATAAAGAGCAATTACTCCTTAATGGGTCAACTGACAATTTTGGTCATGTTGACTTATTTGTAGATGTTACTTTGCTGAACATTATTGCTGTTTACAGTTTATCTCTATCTATAATAATATTCAAGATAATAACCAAAAACAGTAAAATTTCCTTAAAATTACCAATTTAAGGGCAGCAACCAAACGACGGTTTGTCCGATTTATCTGAAAATTTCAGGGCAGATACATCTTGACCTAATAGATTAGTTCACCCCATGTCAGATTTGCTCTAAATGCTTTGGTTTTAGAGTTATAAGCCAAAATCTACATTTTACCCCTATGTTCTATTTGTAGCCATGGCAGCCATCTTGGTTGGTTGGCAGGGTCACGCCACACATTTTTTAAACAAAATACCAATTGATGATTGTGGCCAAGTTTGGATTAATTTGGCCCAGTAGTTTCTGAGGAGAAGATTTTTTTTAAAGATTACTAAGATTTACGAAAAATGGTTAAAAATTGACTATAAAGGGCAATTACTCCTTAGTGGGTCAACTGACAATTTTGGTCATGTTGACTTATTTGTAAATCTTACTTTGCTGAACATTATTGCTGTTTACAGTTTATCTCTATCTATAATGATATTCAAGATAATAACCAAACACAGTAAAATTTCCTTAAAATTACCAATTTAGGGGCAGCAACCAAACAACGTGTTGTCCGATTCATCTGAAAATTTCAGGGCAGACAGATCTTGACCTGAAAAACAATTTTACCGCGTGTCAGATTTGCTCTAAATGCTTTGATTTTTGAGTTATAAGCCAACAACTGCATTTTACCCCTATGTTCTATTTTTAGCCATGGCGGCCATCTTGGTTGGTTGGCCGGGTCACCGGACACATTTTTTAAACTAGATACCCCAATGATGATTGTGGCCAAGTTTGGTTAAATTTGGCCCAGTAGTTTCAGAGGAGAAGATTTTTGTAAAAGTTAACAACGACGACGGACGACGGACGACGACGGACGACGACGGACGACTGACGCAAAGTGATGGGAAAAGCTCACTTGGCCCTTCGGGCCATGTGAGCTAAAAAAACGTGCACGTACAGAGTAAACAAACGAAAATAGTACCATGAACTACATGTGTGTAAAAATTGAGTACTTTTCGGTATTTAACAACGAGATTGGGAAATAGTATATATAACTACTCACTGTTATCTCTTGATTTGTTGATTATACGTGATTTGAAAATCACGATGATCGTTAATATTTACTTATTATTTAGCAATAAATAAACGAATAATTAGTATTTTATTACTGATATACATATTGATCAATCAAATTGTAGGTAACATATTAATGTTCTACCAAAAAACGCAAACTTTCGACTGATTTTTTACTATTTTTGAAAAGTTAAGGTAGCTCTATATGTACCTTAGACTTAAGTGTTATCTTAGGCGTTTCCTTAGTATAAGGAGTTTTATGCATACCACTTAAGTTTGTGGGCGTGACTAAAAACAACTAAGATTTTACTTATGAAATACTTAGTTTAAGATTATTTATGCATACCACTTAGATAAAAAGGGCGGAGTTTCCTTAACTTAAGTGTTTACTAAGGAAAATCTTTACTTAGGTAGCCTTATGCATACGGGCCCTGGTACCTTGAGTATTTTGTAAAAAAGGAGGAGGTTTTTTTACATGTCCCGCTGTATCTCAAAAGCAGTATATGGTTATTGCTTAAAACTTTCTCAGCTGCCGGGCCCCTCTTTCGTGGGAAAAATTTGGTTGATTATATAGGGAATCATTGAAGCATGACTGAAACGCCCCCTTAGGTCAGTCAGCGGCCCCCCTATGATTATTGCATTAAACTTCCACACCAGACGTCGGGCGTATCATGCGCTCATGGCACAGCTGTTTATTATTAAACCATGGCGTTTTCAGTTTATTTCCGATTTTCAATTTTAATATTCCTCTGTTATCATCCGTCCCTCTCTTAGAGAACTCTAGCAATAACTACAATTTGTACATCGGTGGATTGTTGCAAGGAATATTGTATGTCCTAAATATGACTGTCAATGTTAGTGACATTTCCTATCATGATTTTCTTGATAGAGAATTGCGGCTCACGTGGAAGCTATTAAACCAAGAGTTCTCAAAAGGGGAAGTTGAAATCCTTCGTAAATTTTACAGACGCCACCATGAGTTGGTTGGCCGTTATGGAATAACTGCTTCACTGATGATTTCGGATATATTCCTTACATCGTAGCTATAATCCCCTTCCCTTTCATGAATGTGACCTACAATGTACCGAATACGACTATTTACCGGATTTGTTATAACATGAGCAACACGACGGATGCCACATGTGGAGCAGGATCTGCTTACCCTTCCAGAGCACTTGAGATCACCCCCAGATTTTGTCGGGGTTCGTTTTGCTTATTCCTTAGTTTTCTATGTTATGTCATGTGTACTATTGTTTGTCTGTTTGTCTTTTGTTTTTATTTTTAGCCATGGCGTTGTCTGTTTATTTTCGATTTATCAGTTTAACCGTCCCTCTGGTATCTTTCGTCACTCTTTTAAATTTCCCATCACTTATCGCGATGAGAAGCCCTCATCGGAAAAATCAAATTAAAACTATCATTCATCGATGAGCAAACTTTTGAATATGGCAGGAATGTTCATGAATTTTTTATGATGGTACTGTTCAAAAGTCATAAACAGGTCCTATCACTTTACAATAACTGTCTGAATCCGACCCTCGTCCGAAAACGAGTAAAAGGTAGATTGAGATTATTTCAAAGTTAAACATTGATTTCTTTCTGTAATATTATGGTCAACATTGAACTATAACCGTTATATTGTGAAGTGGAAAGATGACTTACAAAACTACCACAAACTTAAAGTATGTCTTAAACCAAATAATTCAGTCACTGTATGTGATGTACAATTTCTTCATAACGCATGCACAATGCAGAAAAATCAACAGTGAATCCTGCAGAAAATTCCAAAGTTGATGCTACAGCTACGTCTCGGGCAGATATGGGGGTCTCGGGATGATACCCAGGCTGATATGGAAAAGGCCATGTATTAATCTCTATATAATAATCTATGATGAGTTTATATACTCCCGCAGATAACATCAATGATGCTCTTTCTAACTAAAAGTAACAAGAAAGGAAACCTAGTCGTTTTGATTCTTTCTGTCATTTCGATTTTTACTGTATCAATTTATCATTTTTCTCTTGAAGTTGTCAATAACAAATTAAAAAGGCTGCTGTAAAACGAATAGCTGCAATTGTAAAGCTTGTAAAACAGTCTCTTTCTGTCCTTTTTTTTATTTCTACTGTATCGTTTGCTGTGCAATTAAGGAATAGCAGTACTGTAGTTGAAGAGTTGCCACCGTCAATTGTAGATTTGACGGTCGCAAATGCAGTTTCACTGGCGACACGTAGCGGAGACAGTAAAACGGAGATTTGCGACCGTCAAATCAAAATTGACGGTGGCAACACTTCAACTACAGTACTGTTATTCCGATTCTAATGCATTACAAAAAGAAAAAATACGAAAAATGTCTGAATTTGACAAATAGAAAAAAATCCACGCAACTTCATGAACGATTTTGGCACAAAGACGTCATGGCTAAACGTGACGTCATACAAATGAAAACTTAAAAACTGGAGGTTATTACGTTACATGTACGCTTCAAATTCGGATAAATTTACATTAAAACGGCGAACTCGAGGTAGGTGTTGTTTTATTTTCGATTATATAGAAGTAATCGAACATTTGTTAATTCAATCAATTCAAAATGGCGGGTCCCTCCTTAGTTACGCCTGGTTAACTGTGGATTTGACGGCAACTTTTAGCCAATGAAAAAAATTGTTACATTCAAATTGCATTAGAATTTATTATTTGTCTCCCTATTAGAACAGTCTATATATCTGGTTCTCTGTCAAGCTTTATTATTGTACAATTTTAATATTTCAAGAAAACTTGCTAGGATGAAATTAATGATGATTGGAATGACATAGAATATTAATGAATTAAATGCATGCTGATTGAATATTCAAAATGATATACATAATTCATAATTTCAGTTCTCTCTCAATCCATGAGAACATGAGAACGGATTCTATGGTGTTGTCAGTCATCTTATTTTCAATTAATGAACCTGAATGTCCCTTTATTATATTTCTACTATCTTTTAAACTTGACCTGTAAATATCATGTTTAGTATCAGAAAGACGAACTTTATCATAACTTTTTTTTAGTATATATACGTTGTTATTTGCTTTGAACTAGCTGTAAGTAACAGTAAGTACTCTTTGATGCTTTGTTGAGGGAATATCGTAATACCCTGCCACGTCCGGTATGTGTTTTTATTATACGTCTTTCTGCTTTGCGTCGATCTGATGAATAAATCCTTTCATGTGATTGTTATCATTTGTTTAATGTTGTACTGTTACACCATTATCACAGGTTAAGGTTTGGGTGGGGAGGGGTAGGCGCCAACAAACTAGTTGAACCCCGACACATTATATATATATGTTTGTCCCAGGTCATAATCCTGTAAATAATGGCAACAGTAGTATACCGCTGTTCAAAACTCATAAATCCAAGAAAAAAAAACAAAATCGGGGTAACAAACTGAAACTGAGGGAAACGCATTAAATATAAGAGAAGAACAACGACACAACATTAAAAGGTAACACACACAGAAACGGACTAAGGATTAGAAAAAATCCTTTGAGAATAACAAATATAACATTAAAACCAAATACATGAATTTGTGATAGATAAGTACCGTGACACGTCTTATAGTAATGTGAATTCACACTCAAAAATAAGAGAGAAAACAAACGACCATACAGAAACACAACGTTAAAATGTAACACACACAGAAACGAACTATACTATAACAATGGCCATTTTCCTGACTTAGTACAGGACATTTTTAAAGGAAAAAATGGTGGGAAAAATGGTGGGTTGAACCTGGTTTTGTGGCATGCCAAACCTCCCTCTTTTATGGCCATGTGAAATATAACATTAAAATGACAACACAACATTACAGGACTACAATATAAATGAATAGGAGAACACAATTGACACAGAAACACACGAATATTAGCTAACAAAAGGCAACAAGTTTAAAATTTTAATACGCCAGAAGTGCATTTTGTCCACACAAGACTACTAGTGACACCCAGATACAGAAGTTTGAGTGGTCGTTAATTAGTTTTTTGTTTGGTTTGTTTTACATTTGTAATTTCGGGTTTATGTGGTATGGGTTCAGCTCATTGTTAAATGCTTTACTGTGACATATAGCTTCTTTTGCATATAGTTCCTGGTGGAGATTGATCATTGACAATCTTACTATATCCTCTATTTTTCATATTTAACCTTTGGTTCATTCTTTGGGGATTTTGGAATGATCTTTGAGACTAGGAAAAGAAGACGCATCATTTTGGCTGACAAAACATGATGGAAAAGAAATCCACAAAAACAGTATTTCACCACAAACCTTTTTTTGTTCACATTGCCACGTCAGGCCAACCGAAAAAAAAAAACAAAATATCGCAAATAATATTTTATATGTAGTATAACAAATATAAAAAGCTTGATATGACAATATAAAGATATGATTATCTAAATTAATTCACATCCGATTCAATAGAAAAATAAACTGGAATCTTTTAACAAAAAAACATAAAAAGCTACAATAAAGACAATGCAAATAGTTTAATATCAATATATAGGTAATATCAAAGGTATACATATAAATGAGGGCCGATCATTGCCTTACTTAAACTGCAATATGCCCTAGATGAAATGGTAAATTAAGCGTACCCCAGTGTTTTTATATTGTAAGAAGTGTACCTTTGAAAATCCTTACAATATCTTATACATAATTATTTAACAATTTCTAACAAGATCGATAAAATTAACTAACAAAGGTTCTACTCATTTGACAAGATTCATACACGGAGTGCACATAATTAACAAAATCCTTAGAGTCACTGAACAAAATCCCTACACTCACTTAACAAGATCCGTACAATCACCTAACAATATCCCTACACACAATAAGAAATATTTAACATGGTGTACACTCACTTAACATAATTTCATCACTCAATAAACTAGATCTTTTTGGTTATTTATCAAGATCCGTATATTCACTTAATTAGATCCATACACTGACTTCACAATCTTACACTCGTTTTACCAAATCAGAAACCAAGGAAAAATTCATGCTTGTAATGCTGCGCTTCATCACTGAGTCAACAATATGAAGGTTAATTGACTGATTAATTCAAAATTACAAAGAGGTTGAGTCAAAATAATAAATATTACTAACTCCTTGAACGCTTATCATCAATTAATTTTATAAAACGGTACACAGATATAGGAAGATGTGGTGTGAGTGCCAATGAGACAACTCTCCATCCAAATAACAATTTATAAAAGTAAACCATTATAGGTCAATGTACGGCCTTTAACACGGAGCCTTGGCTCACATCCAACAACAGCTATAAAGAACCCCGAAATTACTAGTGTAAAACCATTTAAAAGGAAAAACCAACGGTATAGTCCATATAAAAAACGAGAAACATTGAATAGCCGAAAAAGTTCTAAAATAAATCACGGTCATTTAGAACTAAAATCAGAAAGGACTGTAGCAATAGCCTTTGTCGTTAATTCTTTCAATGCCTTTTCCTTCTCATTTTGAGATTGAAAGTTAGTTGTTAAATATTTAGAGCCATGTGCCATAAGATTGTCCAAGCTATAGTGCTCCTGTGGGGTATTAGGTCTAACAAATGGAATATCTGTTTCCTCCTCAATAACCATATATAAAGTATCCACAATAGCTTGTGTGAGTTTAGAATCTTTGGTTTCCACCCTCTGTAATTCTGTCAACATGCTAATTATATTTTCAGCTGGTTTTTTATTTGAAGGATCATTTCTTCGTTTCTTTATTTCTTCTATTTCTTTTAAAGATATCTCTTCTTCTTGTTTTGACCCTTCGCATTCTTTATTCATATCGAAATACACTTGGAGAGCCGCTTCTCGATCGGCAATAATTTCTTTGATCTTCTGTCGGATTTCATTGGCTTCTGTCTCAGTAATATGGGCTATTAGATTGCTCTCTAGGAAATAGTGCTTGAGATATCTTTTGTCTAAGCACTCTATCATGTAGGACAAAACACTTTCAAGGGCTATCAGCATTGTAGAATGACGATCAAAGAGAGCAGGATCGATTTGTCCACACTGGTGGTAAAAGGCAGTTTTCCAGTGAAAAGTGGTAAGTACTGACGAATAATGTTTAAGGTAACCTTTCTGGAGGGCTTTTAAAAGTAGGACACATAGTGTTTGGTCAGAACTAAGGCTAGAAGCTAAGATAAGTTCCGCCTGATTGAAGCCGAGACAAAAATCGATATTGGCATAAGGGTTGACAATTGCCGGCTTAGCTACAACGTACACCTCTGACTGACATATCCGTTCGACTGTTTCTGAGCTTGGCCACAATACGTTGTCGCTTGTCAGTATCCGAACTCTCCATTCTTTAAGACATTTGAGCTTTCCCTCAAGAGGAAATGCAGCAATAAAATCTTTGCTTGATTTGTAGTTGAATTTAACTCGGAATACTTTATTGCTGGATGAATCGTCAATGTAATTTCTGTCATTTTCCTCTATACTCTGTTTGCTTCTTTTTGGTTGAAAAGAAGTTGATCTAGCGATCGCAGAATCAGACATGGCTGCTTCGATCAACCCACCAAATGTTTGACCCATCGCAGTACTAGAATCGTCGTTTGGTTCTGTTTCAGCAAGAATACCAAGTATGTTGGTAAGAAGAGATTTCATCCTGGGAGATAAATCACTTGAGTCCATTACCGAATGAAAATAATTGTTCGTAGCCTCCATGTCTGTGTCCAGTTGTCTCATGTATAAATTATCGGCATCTTTATCAACCAACTGGAAGCCAACGTAGTGATCCTTACATATACCAGGTTTAGCCTCACGGTTGAAGTCAACATCGTGAGAATGTTTACCCTTAGAATCAAATGGCATAGTACAGACCTGGAACAGACCCTTCATTATTTTAAAAGCTTCACCATCAATTTCTTTTAGAATACGGCTTTGCAGGTATTTCCCGTCTACCAAACTGTGAGAAAATGAATGTTGAATTTTATCACCTCTGACGTGAACAAAACAAGGTAGGTCCTCTCTGTGTTCCAAAGCGTCTACGGGTATGGATATTCCTGATATGATCAGATAATCAAAGTCTCCTTCGTTTATGCTTGACCGCAGTCTGGTTCCTTCAGCTGTGCTTCCCGCCACCATACAACACTCTTTCCCGAAATGAGAGGCAAATCTATCAATGTATCTGCAGTATCGGAACTGTCTCGCATCGTTTGGCACTTGTTTGCAGTGTTCTTCTAACGTTTTGTAGAAGTACTGCAGTTTTCTCTGGAGGTACACATAGGCACTCTGCAACAAAAAACGAGATATATATCTTTCAATTGTAAGAAAATATTACAAGGGTAAGAAATAAAGGCAACAGTAGTATACCGCTGTTCGAAATTGATAAATCGATAGAGAAAAAACAAGTCCGGGTTACAAACTAAAGGAAACGTATCAAATATAAGAGAACTACGACACAACAGAAACACAACACCAAAATTTAACACACACAGAAGCGAACTATAATGTAACAATGGCCATTTTCCTGACTTGGTACAGGGCATTTTATGAAAAAATGGTTGGTTAAACCTGGTTTTGTGGCATGCCAAACCTCCCGCTTTAATGGCAATGTTAATTATAACATTAAAAAAACAACATTACACTTCAGGGCGTCAATAAATAAATGGGAGAAAATATAGGACAGAGAAACAAACGAATAATAGCAATCAAAAGGTACCAGTTTTTAAAAAAATATACGCCAGACGTGCGTTACGTCCACACAAAGCTATCCTCAGATGAAAAAAGTTTGAAAGCAAAACAAGTACAAAGTTGAAGATCGTCGAGGACCAAAAGTTCCAAAAAGTTGTGACCAATACGGCCAGGATTATCAGCCCGGGACAAACAGATCACTTTTACCAAGAATAATACATAGTTTTGCAAACAGTAAATTTTATAGAAAGACTATATAATAGATATACAGATATAGATTAAACTGAGGTTGTGACTAGTTATAGAATAAAAACGAATACATTACAAAATAACAGCCGTGTTAACCAAAGCCACTGCAACTCACACAGTGACGTCACATTGGAATTTCTAAAGCGTGTTCCGAACATTAAGAACGAATTTGGATAAAATTCAAGATTAGATTTGTATGGCATATCTAACTTATATTGATAACAGTGAAAATTATAATACTAATTAATATGTAATTGTAGTAGTAATTAGATAATTAGTTGTATTATCTAGCTTTGTCGGTGTTTCTTGTGATCAAACTGATCAACGGTTTCGGTACTTATACATCTTCGGATTTCAAATGTTTGGTTTTGAACGTTCCTGATAAAGGTAAATCCAGAAAAGCGTCGGACGCATGAAATTATTAAACGTGTTGTTCTCAATTTTTCAATTTGAAATATTCATGATAGAGGTTCTTTTAAGACATAATCAGAAAGTATTTGATTTCGTCCAAGTGATTGATTAATTGTGGGGATGACACCACTTTCAGTACACGTGGCTATAAAATTATGACCAGTTTGTATCCGTAGAAGACCCCGGAATGTCCAGAGAGAACCATCGACTTTCAGTAGGAAAACTGCCAATAGTGAAAGCAAAGGCCAATGACAACAGCCAAGAGCGAGGTTCGAAATTATAACCTAAGAGTTAAAATACTTTTGCATACTGCAGATAAACTAAGACCCGTGAGACTAATATATCAAATGAAGGATATTAGGTTTAACATCAATGTGACAGTATCCCAACGACACTAAATACTCTAGAGGTAAAAATACCTGATTTTCAGAATCCTCCATTTTTTCTTTAATCGACCCGTGTGGTTAACAGGGTATACAGAAAAACTACAAATAAAAAAAGTTCTCAGCTCTATAATATCGATATATCAGACAGTAATTACAAAGTTGAAAGTCAAACAATACTCATTGAATGGAGAATGTGTATACGATAAATTGCCACAATACAAATATTTCGAACTAACTTCACAAATAATAAATGAGGGTCTTGTTGAATAATTGGCATTTTCCTGCAAGATGCCAATTATTGTACAAGTAACAAGTATACACATAATTTTTTGCTATATTTGTACTTGTACAAATAAAATCTACTGTTACTCCACTTCCATGTTGAGCAAGAGGTTATATGAATATTTCTGTTTCATAAGCAGTTCATTTTGGGGTCATCTGCGCGGTACGCGTTTAAACTAAGTCAATGATTAACTAAATTATCAAGTATCTCAGTCAAGTATGGTGAGTAATTTCAGGATAAACTCAATATGTGTACATCTTATCATCTTTTACATCCTCGACCATTAGTGTTTATGATTAATGCCACTTTAAACACCTTTGCCTTAATCGTGACAGTCACATTTTTTTTGTAAAGGCAGTTTTATTAAACCAAAACCAGAATTGAATCCACCTGTCAGTTAATTAGTTAAATTTGATTGTCAGTTTGTTTTCAATGCAAAGGTCTGTGGTTCTCTCCTGGAAGTCTAACTGTCTCTACCTGAAACGTGACAGCCACGAATAAGGCGAGATTGCTTAAAGTGACATTAGTAATAGACATTAATGGTCGATCATTCAATCAATTAAACTTAAATATTAGAAATAACATAATGATATTTAACTTCCTATTTTTTCATGATGGGATAAGGGAGACAAATCGAGCATTCTTTGAAAACAAAACTGACATTCCCAATTTTCAAAACTTAAAAACAAATTGAAACACTCAATTTTAACTATTATAGTTTTAGATGGTCTTCATAGCATAATATTTTTTCTCTTCTTTTCTTCTTTTCTTATGAAAGATGCAGTAAATACACACATTCTGGTCTCTATCCATACTTATTTAACGAGTTCTAGTTTTTCTTTTTTAAAAATTATATTCATATATTGATTTTATGTAGTCTTAAAATAACATATGACGTTGTCTGCGAAATGCCTCAGAAAATGTAATAATTTCATAATAGTGTGGCCTCGTTCACTATTTTAATGTAGGAAATACAACTCTAATGCGAAAGTACACGTACGTTGTACAGGCTACTACGTGATCTATAAATTGTCAATCTTTTTAAATAAAACTTAAAGATACATCTGTGTTTATCCTAGCGTAAAACGAAAATGGTTATATTTATCGAATTGGAAGGTATGTAAAGGATGATATCTTTTATGAGCGCATTAATTTGATCGCATGGATACGTAAAGAATTTATTATTTGTTGTTGGAAATGTTTTTCTCTCAAGTTCATCAATAATAAAATTGAAAACAAAAATCAATTATACGCAGGAACAAGACTTTTGTCTTGATAAACAATGTTGTATTTTCATTTTCATTTTATTTTTTCTTCAGAAAAGAAAGGATTTGTTTAAAGTAATCTAGAATCACACAATTTACACAAAAAAAACAAACATACCCACAAAAGATGAATGATCGGTCCCTTTATACCTTTACAGTCTTAAATTAATCCCTCGTTTTAAACTCAATATAGGCAGTCCCGAATACAAAGGTGTCATTATTTATTTGTGCACCATACTCCTTGACAAATTAAAGGTATTTGGAAAAACCACCTTATTGAAGATGATCTATTTTTAGCCTTTAACTGCTAATAACATACTACGTAGTAAATAACAAGTACAAATGTACTGAGGTCACAAAATAGGTCTATAAATATCAACTCAGAAGACAATAACTACAAATCTATTCTGTAATCCGAATACTGTAATGTTTTAACACAATGAACTTATGGACAAAAACAAATCATAACAAAATCGGATTCCAACGTTTCCAATATCACAAAATAAGGTTGATATATTTACAAAAAAAATCATCTAGTAGCTTTGGTAGCAAAACCAGTAATACTTACTATATATAACTGGTCTCCTTTTTTGTTTTGTCAAAAAAAATCGCTTGTTTATTGTTAGTTCTACGCTTCGGTTGTCCCTTTCATTGAAGTCAAAGGATAAGAAAATATTTAATTTATGTTCAACTTGCTTCTTTTAAGGAAAGAAGCACTAGCTGTTCAAAAACGAAAGTAAACGTACTATATACAACTATCTAATTTTCTATAGATATTAATCTGATTTTCTAAAAATTCTATCTTACAATTTTAAATATAATTTTCAAATTTATATGTATAAATTATATCCTAGTGGTGAATTATTATTTTTTTTAATTCTAATCAAGAAACGTGTTCAAATGAAACTTATGAAATTAGTTTATGTATATTTATCCTGTGTATCGCTTCAATAAATCTATAACAGAATAACGATTTTAAAAATTCAGCTCTTTTCTAAACCAATAAAGGTCAAAAGCTTAAGATGAGATTTACCCCACAAAAATAAATCTGATACTTAAATTAATATAAATGTGTGTACCAATACTTACCAATAGTACACCTTGACAATCGTTATAAATATTTCAGATCAAAAGTTGCCGAACAAGGCGTGTTACATCTTAAAAGCAAAAGTTACTGGAAAATCCGCTTCAGTAATTGAGATAGTTGCATAGTATATATGTTTGGATATATTGTATTATACGATCCATATTGATTTATATGCTCTAAATGGTAATTTTAAAATAAAAACATAGGACTTTGATATTGGTATTCAATCACGTTCACAATGATCTATTTTTATAGTGTTTAGATTTTAAGAATGATGTTATTTAGAATAAATAGGAAAGAAAATATCAAAGGTTTACGAGAGATTAAAAAATCAGATTCCAATCAAGATAGAAAATGAAAATTAGAACTCGAAAGTTGCTTGGTACCAGTGGACTTAAACCGTATGAGAGAAAAATAGTCTTAGATATGAACTTTAATGATTGTTTTTTGACGGTTTGCGCTATAGACATGATAAAAAATATTAGATTTTAACTTTGATGAATGGTTTTGCAACGGCTTTATTTTTGGTATTATTTTTTAGTATACGTAATTGCAATCAATTATAACTGGTTGTACTATGTAAGTCAAAATTGATAGCCGTCAAATAAACACTATATTTTTTAAAAGAAAACATAACAGTAAAACAATGTGGTATGAATGCCAAAGAGACAATTATCCAGAACTGTCCAAATATGTAGATAAAAGTTGTAGGCTACAATATAGTCTTTATTAAAAAAAAACACATGTCGTATAGTCATCTGCTGAAGGCCCCGACATGATAAGTGTGAAAAAATTCAAACGAGAAAATTAAAAGCCTTAAACATACAATTACGATACACTAAAAACAAATATGACACTAGAGCAGTGGTGTAACAGGACAACATAAGAACTAACTGTAAAAAACAGTTGCAGGAACGAATACCAACTAAATAAACATAAAACCAATAGACACAAAGGACCGATATGACAGTAATCTCTGCTACTGTAAAAACTAACAAATAAATTTGAATTTAGATTAAAAGTCTTGATCATTAAACATCGTATTGATTAAATGTAAAAACACCATTAACAGTTCCGGAGCACATGAGATCACCCCAAGTCTTTATTTTAGTTCGAGTTGCTTAGACGTTAGTTTTCTATACTGTTTTGTGTGTACTATTGTTTGTCTGTTTGACTTTTTCTCCTTGTTATACGCCTGTCAAATTTTGATTGGACGTATCATGGTATATACAAATGTCCGGTGTCCGTCCGTCTGTCCGGTGTAAACATGTCGCACCGTAACTTGAGAACGACTTATCCAAATTTCATGAAACTTAATATAGTTGTTTCTTATGATGGTCAAATGATCTATATACTTTTTTGTGAAAATAAAATTAAAACTTTTTGAGTTACGGCACTTTGTAACTAAAACAGGGGTGTGGTTTTTTTTTCACATGTCGCATTGTATCTCAAAAACGATTTTTGATTATTGCTTAAAACTTTACACACTTCTTAGTTATATTAATCTTAAGATCTGTATACTTTTTGGTGATGATTCAAAATTTCATTTTTGAGTTATTGAGTATTTTGTAAAAAAGGGGGAGTTTTTTTTTACATGTCGCGCCGTATCTCAAAAATGATTTATGGTTATTGCTTAAAACTTTACACACTTCTTTGTTATATCAATCTTAAGATCTGTATACTTTTTAGTGATGATTCAAAATTTAATTTTTGAGTTATTGAGGTTGCAGTCTTGTAATTGACTGCTCCATAGGCTTACATGCTAAACAGCTGATCTTTGAAAATAAAACAATAATAGAAAAAAAAATTCATGTTCATATCATGTATGTACTAATGTGAAATTGTGGTTTAATCGAGAAAAAAATTGGGTTATGCGACGAAGAATAAAAAGTTACGTAACCTGAAGTCAAAACATTTTTTTTTTCTACTTTCTGTTTGCTATTTTTACTAGGCCTCACCACTTCCAGTAAACATGATATCCTTCCACTTTCCTGGATTGATATCCCGAAAAAAAGCAAGATTTTTTTAAATCTATGTATATGTTTCAATTCAGCATAAACCTATAATCACCCAAAAAAATTGAGTCCAGAAAAAATTCAGAAAAAAATGAACTATTTTGTTTCCCTCAATGTTTTGAAACTGGAAACTGGAGTTGTAATACAAGACTGGTACCTTGAGTATTTTGTAAAAAAGGAGGAGGTTTTTTTTACATCGCCGTATCTCAAAAACAATTTATGATTATTGCTTAAAACTTTACACACTTCTTTGTTATATTAATCTAAAGATCTGTATACTTTTTGGTTTTGATTCAAAATTTTATTTGAGTGATATTTAGTTTTTTGTAAAAAAAAAAAGGCGGGGGGTCACATGTCTCGCTGTATCTCAAAAACAATATATGGTTATTGCTTGAAACTTTCTCAGTAGCCATAGGCGGATCCAGGCTGGGGGGCGGGCTCCTCTTTCTTGGGAAAAATTTGGTTGATTATATAGGGAATCATTGAAGCATGACTGGAGCGCCCCCTTAGGTCAGTCAGCTCCCCCCCCCCCCTCCTATGATTATTGCATTAAACTTCCACAACAGACGTCGGGCGTATCATGCGCTCATGGCGTAGCTGTTTATTATTAAACCATGGCGTTTTCAGTTTATTTTCGATTTTTCAGTTTTAATATCCCTCTGTTATCTTCCGCCCTTCTCTAAGAGAACTCTAGCAATAACTACAATTTGTACATCGGTGGATTTTTGAAAGGAATATTGTATGTCCTAAATATGACTGTCAATTTTAGTGACATTTCCTATCATGATTTTCTTGATAGAGGATAGCGGCTCACGTGAAAGCTATTAAACCAAGAGTTCCAAAAGGGGAAGTTGAAATTCTCCCTTCGTAAATTTTACGGACGCCACCATGAGTTGGTTGGCCGTTATGGAATAACTGCTTCACAGATGATTTCGGATATATTCCTTACGTAGTAGCTATAATCCCCTTCCCTTTCATGAAGGTGACCTACCGAATAAGACTATTTACCGGATTTTTTATAACATGAGCAACACGACGGATGACACATGTGGAGCAGGATCTGCTTACCCTTCCAGAGCACTTGAGATCACCCCCAGATTTTGTCGGGGTTCGTTTTGCTTATTCCTTAGTTTTCTATGTTATGCCATGTGTACTATTGTTTGTCTGTTTGTCTTTTTTTTTCATTTTTAGCCATGGCGTTGTCTGTTTATTTTCGATTTATCAGTTTAACCGTCCCTCTGGTATCTTTCATCACTCTTTTAAATTTCCCGCCAATTATCGCGATGAGAAACCTTCGATCATCGGAAAAATCATTCATCGATGAGCAAACTTTTGAATATGGTAGGAATTTTCATGAATTTTTTATGATGATAATTATCAGTCGGTATTATCTCTTTTTCGTTAATTATCCTTGATAATTTATATATATTATTTGAAGACAATGGCTTACATAAACTGTTGAATGTCGTGTGACGATCTCCAGATGTTTCTACATTCGAATTGTTCAGATCAAATCCAGTATTTTTTTGGTGGATTACTAAGTATGAAAAGAATATTCGTACAAAAAAAGAAGGAAAAGTGTAATATCAAAAATAGGTATACACAGACAGGCTATTTATTTGTAAAACTGACACACACTAAATATACAATGAAATTTCACAAAACGTTTATGGTAAATTACATTTGTAAAAAAACATAAAATATAAAAAAAGTTGAATATAAAATAAATTATATATTCGAGTATAGGGATTAAAGTAAACTACAATTACTTCCAAACTATTTAAAACAAAAGGTACCGAAAAGGGAAAACAAAATTGTGATATAAATGATTAGGTTAATCTAGGTACATATTTGTCAAATTAACCCGTTTAGCGAACTTAATTTAAAACGAAATACCACAATAAAGATATTATATTATTGTCAATTGCGGGAAACAATACCCTTTATATGACATCATCGTTCATTATTAAAATATGAGTACCTTACTGGTTTCTTATCTTAACTAGATAAATATATAGTTATACAAAATCATTTCAATATCACAAATTGCAAATAAACAAGGAAAATACAAGAGCATTTAAGGTCGCAAGAGAATACTTGTACTTGCATTCAACAAAAGAAAAGCAACAAAACAGTGCTATCATTTCAGATTTTGTGCTTCAATTCAAACTCAGTAGTCCAAAATGAAGACAATAACAATAACAGGCTATACATCTAACATATTTTACATACAATTAAACTACAAATAAAAAAAAAGAAACCAACTATTTACATTCACTTACAATCATACACGATAGACAAGCGCTTTGAGTGCCATGAGTTCCATCTAAGAGTCATATAAACATAATAAAGGTAAGTCGACCTTTAACTGCAGTAGAGACAGCATCTAGCACGTTTACCATCACTTTAAACCAAAAATTGAACCAAGTGCGGAAAACCCAGCAGCCCTGACCTTATCTAGGGCCTTCTTCTCTTCCTCTCGCGTGTTATATTTTGTTGCCTTATGTCTGACACCTTCTTTTATGAAGTCAATCGGGTTCTTTGGGGTATCTGGTCGTTTTAATGGAATATCTGTCTCCTCCTCAATTACCATAAATAAGGTATCAAAAATAGCTTTTGTGAGTTTAGAACCGTCACTGGCTTCTTTCTGCAAATCTGACATCATGGTTATTACTTTTGGTATTCTTATTGCAGTATCAAATTTACATTTCTTCAATTCTTCCATTTCTTTCATAGAAATCTCTTCTTCTTGTTTTGAACTTTCGCATTCTTTATTCATATCGAAATACACTTTGAGCGCTGCTTCTGGGTCTACTTTAATTTCTTTAATCTTCTCTCGGATTTCTTTGGCTTCTGTTTCAGTTATATGGGCTATTAAATTGCTCTCTATGAAATAATGCTTCAGATATTTTCTCTCCAAGCAATCTATCATGTAGGACAATACATTTTCAAGGGCAATCAATATAGTCGAATAACGATCAAAGAAACCTGGATCAATTTGTTCGCATTTGTGGTAAAAGGCAGTTTTCCAGTGAAACGTTGTAAGTATTGAAGAGTACTTTTTAAGATAACCTTTCTGAAGAGCTTTAAGAAGCAGGACACACAATCTTTGATCAGAGCTGAGACCAGAAGCTAAGATCATTTCAGCTTGGTTGAACCCGAGGCAAAAGTCAATACCGGTACATGGGTCAACAATTGCCGGCTTGGCTACAACGTACACCTCCGACTGACAGATTTTATCAACAGCTTCGGAGCTCGGCCAAAATACTTTGTCGCTATTCAGAATTCTACATTCCCATTCTTCCAGACATGTAAGCTTTCCATCAATAGGGAATGCAGCAATAAAATCTTTGCTTGATTTGTAGTTGAATTTAACCCGGCATACTTTTTCGTTTGGTGTATCGTCGGTGGACTCAGTGTCCTGTTTTCTTCTTTTCGGCTGAGAACACTCCGGATCGCCGTCTGAGGCAACTATTAACCCTACAAGGATCTGTCCTATTGTTGTACTAAATATGTCGTTTTGTGTTGTCTCACCAAGCATCTTGAGAAGGTCGGTAAGGCGAGATCTCATACTGGGAGTTAAATCATCACCAACTACCTCGAAGCCAGCATAATGTTCTGTACACATGCCAGGTTTAGCTTCACGGTTGAATTCGGCG
Organism: Mytilus edulis; assembly: GCF_963676685.1. Taxonomy (NCBI): domain Eukaryota; kingdom Metazoa; phylum Mollusca; class Bivalvia; order Mytilida; family Mytilidae; genus Mytilus; species Mytilus edulis. The sequence goes on along the minus strand of NC_092349.1, from coordinate 70,941,313 downwards.
TGAAGAGTTTGTCTCCCCTTGGTAACACGTGGTACTGTAAGGACATGGAATAGACCTCTCATTATTTTAAAAGCATCTCTGTCGACCTCCTTTAGAATACGACTGGGCAGGTATTTCCCGTCTACCAAATTGTGAGAAAATGAATGTTGAATTTTGTCACCTCTTATGTGGACAAAACACGGTAGATCCTCTCTATGTTCCAACGCGTCTACGGGTATGGATACTCCTGATATAATCAGGTAATCAAAATCTCCCTCATTTATGTTTGACCGCAGTCTGGTTCCTTCTGTAGTGCTCCCAACCACCATACATTTTTCCTTACCTAAATGAGATGCAAAGTTTGTGATGTATTTGCAGTATCGGCGCTGTCGGGCATCGTTCGGAACATCTTTGTTTTGGTCCTCTAACGTTTTATAAAAGGACTCTCGCTGTTTCGAGACATCCTTATTATCACTCAGCATATTACTCTGAAAAGATAAACGGAAAAGTTCGTAAATTTTGTGCGCCTTTGTGACGTCTTTATCAGATAGAGGGGATCGCCTGTATTCCTTTTTTCCAAAATGTATCGATCAAGTGTCTTTGTGATCGTCATTATGCAGTATTAACTAGAAATAATATTTTTCCGTAAGTACTACATCACTATTCCCTAATGATTCAGTTCTGATTATCAATTATAAGAATTTAGTTTGCATAGCATTATCATGTTTTCAACCAACGCTTAACGCGGGAACGCAAGTGACCACGCCCTTAAACGCACGAATGGTGTTCACTAAAACCAGAGTTTTTGACGGAAATGCAACGAACTCAAAAGTTGTCTATTCAAAATACAATACACATCAATTAAGATATTTTCTTAGCACAATGTAAATTAAGAAGGTGGTTTGGTAACCCGAAAAATAGGATTCAACATTTCTTTATTATAGAGGACACGTGTGTACCGCATTACTAAAGAGTTGATAGAAAAGGTTTGAAAACTTTCAACAAATTTAACCATCTGATCGGGGAACAACTCATGCATGCAACGAAACGGAAACTAACTTTCCAATCTTAGATATAACAAAATGAAAGTGAAACACTTATATTGAATGAGAATAATAATATTTCAGCTAGAAGCTATAATAGTTTAAAAACAGGTAGATTTCTGACAAAATTACCATTCTTTTTTTCACTTTGAATTCTTGAAATGTTTTCCTCGTATGTCTTCAGAACACTTCTGGTCTCACTGTAGTCAAAAGAAAAGGGAAAAATGAATATTAAAAATATTTAAGGATGACGCTTTGGTAGTGCTTTTTTTATTTTGCTATTTATTTTTGTAAAGACGCAATGATCAATTTGTAGGTAGAACAGACATGTATAATTATGTGTAGGTGAGTTGGAGGTTGTTTAATCTAATAGGATAAGAGTCTTTAATAATCAGCTATTTTCTAAATCAATATATATGCATAAAAACACAAATGTGTTTTAAAAAAAATAGGTTGTTATATGACCAAATATATTAACTTTACGTACTTACCCTTATACACCTTCAAACCTGCTGTTTTCAAATCGAAAACTTATGGCTAAAAGCAATTTACGTTTAGGAGATATCTGCACATATGTCGTATACTAAAAGCAATATTTACTGGGAATTCCACTTTCCGTCATTACATGTGATATATCTTGGGATTCGGATATTGTTTGAACTTATATTTGGTTAAATGCTCTAAATTTGTCCTTTAATTATAAGGAATTTTCCTATCATGTAAATAATGATCTATTTTTAGCGTTTTAAAAACCTGAAGATTGACGTTATATTTATATTTAAGTCGCATTATAGGTTACATAAAATGTGAAAGACTTTAAAAAACGTTGTAACAGATACATATACATGTAAGTATGTGTGTATAATATATATTATGTCTCAAATTATGAAAAAAGAGATAGACGTTACAAAAGCGGAACACAAGTCGGAATTCAAAATTACATACACATCTATTAATTTTCTAAGTAGAAAGAAGTAAAATGTTAGCAATGTAAATTAAGACGGTGTTCTGGTAACCGACTTTACCTTACTTTATTATAGGGATGTGTACTATATTATCAAAATATGAATGAAAGATAATACAAATTGTTTGGATGCTTTCAACATATTAAACCATTTCACAGGTAAAGGGAAACAACTCAAAATGATACTCAAGATGAACATTCCAGTTTTAATTTAACACACTTATATTTAATGTGAAAAATTGAAAACAACACGTTTAATAATTTCATGCGTCCGAAGAGCTTTTCTGAATTTACCTTCATCAGGAACGCTCAAAGCCAAACATTTGAAATCCGAAGATGTATAAGTACCGAAACCGTTGTCAGAAGAGCTATATGTCAAAAATACCTAAAATAAATAGCCAAATTCATTTAAAGCCAACTTTGCCTGAGAATAATAATGTTTCTGCTAGAAACTATTCAAAACAGTTAACTTTCGACATTGACGAAACTACTGGGGTCGATTTCACAAAAAAACTTACGACTAAGATTGAATTAAGTATACTGAATTGTTTATGACTTACGATTAATCTTAGTCGTAAGTTTTTTTGTAAAATCGACTTTTTTGGGAAAAATTTCCTCGAATACAAATATTTTTGTTGTCCCTTTGGTTGTTTTTTATTTATTTTTTTATTTTTTTTGTAAAGTAACAAAGATCACAAAATTTTAAAAATGCAATGATCTGATCGAAAAAAAATCAAAACTTATCTTATCCTACATCCAATAGAAAAAAACAAAAACATATATATTTGTTTGTTTGTTTAATCTAAATGAAAAAAATAAAGACGTTTATTATGACCATATATAACATTCCGTACTTACCATAGACCTTCAATCTGCTATTTTCAAATCGAAAGCTACTGAGTAAAGCACTTTACATTTAAGAGATCCCCTGGACATGCGTTGTATCGTCAAAGCAATAGTTATTGGGAATTCCACATTCCTTCATTACATGTGTTATATTTTGGGATTCGGATATTCTTTTAAATGCTCTAAATACGTTCTTTAATTATAAGGAATTTTCCTATAATGTAAATAATGATCTATTTTTAGTGTTTTTAAAAACCTGAATATTGACGTTATATTTATAAATAGCAAAGAACTTATAGAGGATTACAAAAGTTTTAAAAACGGATTCCAATCTAGAGGGCAAATGCAAATTAGGGTATTAAAGTCGCTTGGTACCTGTGGACTTGAACTGCATGAAAATGTTGACTGAACCTCAAAAGATAGTTTTAGCTACGGTTTACGGTTTTCAAATATAGAATTTCACTTTGATTAATGATTCATTGCTATAAATATTGTTCCTTTCTATAAGTAAAATATGACCTGCACGTATTTCTTATTATTATTGCTGACACAGGACGTCATCGTTGCCATCAATCCACAAGTCATCGTCACAGAAGTATACGATTTTTCAAACTTTCTTTTTCCTTTTTTACTTTGTCTCCTCTTTGTTCACCTATGAAAGCTAGTATTATATTGTATAAACTGTTTGTTTAATATGCATGTCCATTATATTATACTATTATTGTAACTTTATATTGTATTATGGAAAAGACTTCATAAGTATGATTTACTTGTGTCTAATCCATTTTGCTTTAATTCAGCAAATAAAATATGTTTAAACTAATAATGATAAATTCCTTTATTGTGTAACGAGAAGACCTAAGATAAATAGTTTGAGGTCATTCATAAGTTTTACGATATATTTTTATGCCCCACCTACGATAGTAGAGGGGCATTATGTTTTCTGGTCTGTGCGTCCGTCCGTCCGTTCGTTCGTCCGTCCGTCTGTCCCGCTTCAGGTTAAAGTTTTTGGTCAAGGTAGTTTTTGATGAAGTTTAAGTCCAATCGACTTCAAACTTAGTACGCATGTCCCCTATGATATGATCTTTCTAATTTTAATGCCAAATTAGAGTTTTTAACCCAATTTCACGGTCAACTGAACATGGAAAATGATAGTGCGAGTGGGGCATTCGTGTACTGAGGACACATTCTTGTTTCTATTCTAAATAAAAATTGATCTAGTAAGAAAGACAACTACTACTGTTAATAGAAAACAATCAGATCGATACACAGTGTTCAACAATACTACCTCTATATACATTCTAGTTTGATCCCGGAGTACTCTTTGGTGTCTCGTTGACTTGAGCCAAACATCATACTGTTTCGATTGTACCAATAAGTAACTTCTCGTTACAGATTTAGTTAATTAAAAGCCAAGACAATCACAAAAGGTTCCATGGAAATAATTGCAAGACAACATCAAAAGATATTATTGCTTTGTATGAGATTGTGAGTGAAAACTAACGAAGTGCGAAAAGAATTTTTTTTTCAACACAAAGTATATTCAGTAATCATCAGCTATTACATTGGAATTGTCTCCCTTTTCCCGACAAAGACTAAGCAAAACTTGATTTTACGTACATATTTTGTTGTACTGAATTATTGAAACGTCTTGGAATTTGGGTTTCAAACGTACAATTCGTGATATTTGTAACAATTGCAACAAACTTTTCTACGACGTCTGATTGAGTGTTCTGGAGAATACAATTGTTTTCTAAAAAAAAATAAGATCAATTAAAAACCAATTGTTCAGAGAACAATTGAAAGTCTTTCCACACCAAAGAAGTTATGATAAGAAGGTAGTTTCTTCATACTGATGCGATTAATAATGGTTTAAATATATTTTTGAGTGATATAAGGCAAATAATATGCTACTTCCGGTGAAATTAATGTCACTTCCGGTCTCATATGATAGCTTCTTTCACACTGATTCCAAAAATATATAGTTTTTATATACTTTTGTATGTAGAATGGGAGATAATTGGTCACTTCCGGTTTGTTGGAAGTCGTTTTTAGTCGTCAGTAATCAGTTTATGTATCTATATAACAAAATATATGGATTCTGAGTACTTTTTAATGTAAAAATTGCAAAAAAGTCTACTTCCGGTTTTCTCAAGGTCACTTCCGGTAGTCATTTTTCAAGGTCATTTGTCAACTTACCTTTTGTAAAAGGTCAAATGCTTTTATAATGAACTTAGTTGAAGTTATAATCAAATAACCTCATATCATGACATTTCAGGGGCACCAACTCCTATAAGATGCCATTAAATTGTATAAGACTAAATGTAGCATATCTTCATTACAATAAAGCAGACATTTTGCACTTGTTCTTTTATATGTATCTTTCAAAGTGTCAGAGAAAATGCAAAAACAAGGAAAAGTCACAATTGAGAACTTGACCTTGACCTTTGACCTTGACCTCATTTTCTAAGTTAGGACCTAGGGGCCACAAACAAAAACATTCCAGGGTTATACAGTTAACTGTTTATGAGTTAAAAAAAACATACCGACAAATTTATTTTGTAAAGGTAGATAACTCCTATAAAATGTCATCGAATCGCTTCGATCCAAATTAGCCAAAAATTGCTGAGGATATAACGAACAATTTGTAAAAGGAATTTTGTCGCTATCTTTTTCTGTTACAAAGGAGATGCACACAGATGATAAACAGTGAATAGGGAGATAACTCTTACAAAGAAAATTGTTCGTCTTAGCAGGGTGAGATTTAAAACCGTATAAACTATACGATAAATTATGCAAAATATCTAAGCGACATATTGCGAAACAAAAATTTCAGAATGTGGCGGAAAAAAAAATAATAATAATCAGAAGAAAAACAATAAGTCTTTCCACAGAAAAGTGGAAAGACTTAATTATTTGTAGTTTTTTGACAGGTCGATGCCATATACTTTTTCGGGGCTCTATAATGTATCACAAATCACTTTCCTTCTTGAAATTGTTATAAAGAAATCACTTGTAGATATATCTTAATACTCGAAAAGTTTTTTAGTTTAGCGTACAATTTTTGTCGGGAAAGGAAGAAATCATCATTTATAAAGATCAAAACACCAAAATCTTCTTAAATCTTTAATTGTAAAATACAAATCGTCATTTGAATGTGGAAAAACTATGCTTGTAGGTTCAATATTATAAGATAATTTGAATTTTTAAACTCTAATTATTTTTCGTTTAACCCATTTATGACTATTGAACAGCGGTATAGTACTGTTGTTTTTAGTTGAAAATTTGTAACTAAACTCATCATAGAAACCAGGATTGAAAGTTTTTATTTGGGCCAGACGCGCAGTTCGTCTACAAAAGACTCATCAGTGACGCTCGAATGTAAAAAAGTTCAAAATGCCAGATAAATTACGACGTTGAAGAGCATGCATTGAGAACCAAAAATTCCTAAAAGTTTTGCCAAATACAGCTAAGTTAATCTGTTTTCTGTGTATTTTTTGTTCCGATCTGATTAGTTTTGCCATTTTCTGTGTACTTTTTGTTCCAATCTGATTAGTTTTGCCATTTTCTGTGTACTTTTTGTTCTGATCTGATTAGTTTTGCCATTTTCTGTGTATTTTTTGTTCCGATCTGATTAGTTTTGCCATTTTCTGTGTACTTTTTGTTCCGATCTGATTAGTTTTGCCATTTTCTGTGTATGTTTTGTTCCGATCTGATTAATTTTGCCAGTTGCAACTGATTTATAGTGTTAGTTAACTTTATTATGCTACAGTGTTACACCATAGTCTAGGTTAGAAGAGGGTTTGGCACCCGAAAATATCGCATAGTCCTTTTAGTTTAGTTGGGAAATTAAAAGGAATATGATGGTGATCTTAACTTAGTAAACTTCCGCCCTTTTTTACTTCTTATATATTTATATACGTTCAAGAAAATATTCCGTTTAATCTTGCGTAGAAAAACCCTATCGTTACCTAGATATCAGAAGTTATTGTATAAAAATGTGAAATCTATGTTACGACGTGTGAGCCTTATTTTTTAGTTCTATTTTTTTTTTTTATCAAAGAAAGAAAACTAATTGGTTAAAAAAAACAAGTAAGGAGTAAATAGAAAATAACCCCAATAGTTTTGTTACAGTAAAACTTAAAAAACTTCAACACGTTTTTTTCAACATTGAAGAGATCTATACATATGTTGGGAAAATCAGTTAAAAAATAAAACACATTTAACAATACAAAATAAAACCCAATTGTTTTATGTACTGACAAAAATCAAACAGATGTTTAATTCATTTGATTCCACAAATATGAAATTTACAAAACTTATATATGGGTACTAAACATCTGGATACGTCTATGCATCTTAAAAGTAAAATTACAAAAATACCGAACTCCGCGGAAAATTCTAAACGGAAAATCCCTAAGTAAATGGCAAAACCAAAAGCCCAAACACATCATACGAATGGATACCAATTGTAATATTCCTGACTTGGTACAGGCATTTTCTTATTTAGGGAATGGTGGATTAAACTTGGTTTTATAGCTAGCTAAACCTCTCACGTGTATGACAGTCGCATAAAATATTACGATTTTTGTCGAGCCTTCGACTTTAGTCGAAAAAGCGAGACTAAGCGATCCTACATTCCGTCGTCGTCGGCGTCGTCGTCGGCGGCGTCCACAAATATTCACTCTGTGGTTAAAGTTTTTGAAATTTTAATAACTTTCTTAAACTATACTGAATTTCTACCAAACTTGGACAGAAGCTTGTTTATGATCATAAGAAAGTATCCAGAAGTAAATTTTGTAAAAATAAAATTCCATTTTTTCCGTATTTTACTTATAAATGGACTTAGTTTTTCTGCGAGGAAACATTACATTCACTCTGTGGTTAAAGTTTTTAAAATTTTAATAACTTTCATAAACTATCCTTGATTTGTACCAAACTTGGACAGAAGCTTGTTTATGATCATAAGATAGTATCAAGAAGAAAATTTTGTAAAAATAAATTTCCACTTTTCCGTATTTTACTTATAAATGGACTTATTTTTTTGGCCAGAAACAAAACATTCACTCTCTGTGGTTTAAGTTTTTAAAATTTTTATAATGTTCTTAAACTATCCTGGATTTCTACCAAACTTAGACATAAGCTTGTTTCTGATCATAAGATATTATTCAGAAGTAAATTTTGTGAAAAAAAAATTCACTTTTTCCGTATTTTACTTATAAATGGACTTAGTTTTTCTTCCAGTTAACATTGCATACAGTCTGCAGTTAAAGTTTATAAAACATTTATTAGATTCATAAACTATCCTGGATTTTTTACCAAACTTGGAAGCTTCTTTCAATCAAACGACAGTATCGAGAGGGAAATTTTTATTGATGTTTTTCCTCATTTTTGTTGAGTCTGCAATTAACAGCAAAAGTAGGCGAGACATTGGGTTCCGTGGAACCCTTACGAATTTTTATATTGACAACGATGTGTGAACAAAAATATATTATACCTAGTATAGATTTGTAACATTCAGGACATCCGATACAGTTTTTTCATTGTATCCCACGGTGATATTGTTACGACAATTTGAATACAAGCTATTTTTTCCTAATAAATTTAAACATATGATTAAAAAAAAACGCAAATGGATTTGAGTAAAACCATTTTAGAAATAGAATTTTCTCCATTTTTGACAAAACCGGCAATTTTTGGCTGCATATTATCTAGTTGAAAAAAAATTATCGGTGATTTATCCTTAAAAATTGGTACAAATGTGTCATTTTCAAAAATAAAGCACACTATACTTCATTAATCCAGACATAGATTGGTTGGTCAAATCATCATATAGTATTTGCAATCAAGCGTATGCATATTGAAAAAAGCACAAAAAATAGAAACATTAGGAAAACCACTTACAAAATGGCGCATTAACGAAAGAAATATTAATTAACACTAATCAAGGTTCGTCTTTCCTATAACTCATTCAATACTCTTCAAAGCGAGCTATATTCTTGGTGATTCGTTATTTGCTGAAAGTTCCTTTCCATGTTAATCATTGTTCATGCTACCGATGTTGAAAGTTAGTTACAATATTCTTTTGATAACCAGTGACCCGTTTGACCTTTCACAGCAACAAGCAGTAGTGAATTATAGCCAACAAGATGAATCATAAGAAAAGTCTTTAATTTCCTCTCAAAAGTGCCAAAAATATATCAATACTACCAAAGATATCATCTTTTTGTACAACGATGAAAAATAATTCTTTCGGAAAGAAATGAATTTCCTAATTGAGATTGGGATTGTCATGGCGAAGTAAATACACACATCAAATTTGTACAATTTCATTGGACGTTTCGGCGTCAAAGAAAAAGATCGTCCATCATGTTTTATAGATATTTTGATCAATATTTCGTTTGATATGTGCAGAGTCAGATTTTATTATGTTCTTTAAACAGGCTATAGATTTATCACTGTCTTTCTCCGGGGTAATGATGTCAAAAGCAATTTTCTGTTTTGGTTTTGGTCAATACCAGATATCTTATCATGATTTCATTTCTTTGATGGATACATTTTAGTTAAATTAAGACAAGTATTGCATTTTTTTCTATTTTGCTCGACTGTTTTGTGCATTTTCTGTACACAATTGTCAGTTATCCCATCTCATGGAAGCTAAGCCAGAAAAGCATAAACTGGTTGATGCATTCTGTTTTCCTTATTTTTTTTCGTGTTGTCGTTCAAAACTGTTACACATTATCCTAGAGATGTTCATTCTATAAAAAGTTTCATGTTACGATGTTTGAAATGTAATTGTTTTCTTTCCTGCTTTTATTCGCCATTTAAAGTTAGCAGCTTTGTATGTTGTATTTCTCTCAGCTTTTCCTTAAGTTCATGTTTCGAGTATGAACTTGTTAATGTTCTAGTCATAATATTCAAATTATATTGTTTGATGTACAGATGCAATAAGAAATTGTAATATTAAATTAACTTGACCACATTATATGGAGGACAATGGTATAGCTAGTACACATATATATGCAATTTTGATAATATCTTCTATAAAACAAAATGCTTCGAAATGTGTTCATTAAAACTTTTATTGCGCTGAGGTACGTCCATTATTTATTTTTCATTATTCAAAATTCAATAATTAATAATTAAATAGTTCATTATTCACTATTCAATGTAAAGTGATGAATAATGAAAAGTGAAATAGTTATGTTTCATTATTCAATTTGAAGCGGTGAATAGTGAAATAAAAATTAAAGAAATGACTGTGACACTATAGCTATATCTCGTATTTCTAGATTCGTATTTTTGGTGTTCTCTAACAAATATTCAAATTAATATCAGAAAAAATAAATAAAAACACTCTTTAAATTTCAAATTGATTTATCTAGTTCCTAGTTTCGGAGGATAAACTAGTGGGTTTTCCTAACTATATTAAACAGAAAATCCTTGGTTCAATGTATGGACGACCTGAATATCAAAACATATATATCAAAATTGAAATATTCTACGTGGTCTTATTTTTAATTTTCACTGGACCTTTGCTATTCTTCATCCTTTAATTATAGATATAACAAGTCGATTGTGCAGCAATGACCATAAGAGCGGTTACGGAGGACCTAAATGCCAAAATATGCGTGAAAATTAAGAAATAGCCCATTTTAAATAATGAAATGGATATTTTGAATAATGGAGTAGACTGTTACAACCCGTCAGCCCCTAATCATAGATATACTTCATACCTTATTCGAAAGCTTATTAAGACAGGAACAAACGGTATTTAGTCAATATGTTCCGCAACGCATATTAGAGGAGTAACGAAGGATCTATATCGAAATACGCTTGAACATTAAGAAATAGCTTATTTTGAATAATGGAATGGACTGCTGCAATCTGTCAAACCTAGTCAAGGCAAAATGTATACACCAAATTTTTCTCTGGGGTCCGGGCCCGTCTAGCCTCTATAGAGGTTCAAAGTTGCCCATTTACGTATTTTCCATTCCAACCACACATTCGATACTGTTCGGCATATCCCTACAGCAAAGTTCCGAAGTGAACCTAGCTCATTTCAAAGGTATTCTCCCAGGCTTTTCCCCACTTAAATATTTTTCTGGGATCTGGGCCCGTCTGGCAAGCACAGAGGTTCAAAGTTGCCCTTTACGGTAATTTAAATACCCAGAAACCAAGTTCCCTTTCACTCACATTTGTATCTTCTACATCCATTTGGTATAAATTTTATATATTACAGTCTTATAATATCGTCGAATTTTGGACATTGCAGAACCAGGGGTGGGGGATGTCTCACAGTCATCTAAGCAGTATCCAGTAGGTTTTCACTATACACTACATTTTTTGGGGCTTTCCATAAATATTTATATTTATTTTTCTAAATGTTTCTGGAGTGATCGGTTTTTGTTTTATATATTTATTAGATTACATCTTTGATGAATCTTTGATGTCGCTTTATTGAAAAAATTATATATAAAAAAAGACAAATATTCAACTTATATAAAACGTTAAGCCCCAGTCCCACTAGACCACGATCGCACCACGCTCACCGCGATCTAAAATAAATTTAGATCGTGGTGAGGTCGCAGTATGAGCGGTATGAAAATGTAAATTTTCGTTGCTTTCACGATGCTACTACGTCCTCTCTACGCTTCTACAAAGATCCCGCTACGATTATACCACGTTCTCACCGCGCTTATTCTGCGACCTCATTACGCTTATCAAGATCTTTCTACGCTTTTCACGTTCTCACTACGACCATACCACGAGTTATCCGATTGCAACATGATCTTACTGCGATTATAACACGTTCTTACCACGATTTTACTACGTTCATAGCACGATCTTACTACGTTCTCAGCAATAACGTCAACATCGTGTTCCATATCAATACAGTTCAATTCCTTCTATTTCTGATTAAATCGTAGATTTCTCGGAAACAATACAGTCATGCCACCAACATCTACCAGAACACGTGGGCATGGTGGTAGGAGTTGATGTAGAGGCAGAGGGAGCAAAGTAACGAATCCTGATCAAGCAGAGATGTCGGACCGACCAATCCAACCTAAATTACAACCTATTGCTGGTCCATAAAGCTCAATGACGATATTTTAGTGAACGATAGCAGAGATGACATAGATGTATCAATATATATAGGAAGATGTGGTATGAGTGCCAATGAGACAACTCTCCATCCAAGTAACAATTTATAAAAGTAAACCATTATAGGCCAAGGTATGGCCTTCAACACGGAGCCTTGGCTCACATCAATCAGCACGTTATAAAGGACCCAAAATATTACTAGTGTTAAACCATTTAAACGGGAAAACCAACGGTCTAATCTATATAAAAACGAGAAGCATGGTTTAGCCGTTAGAGCAAATGGATAATTACATTCAAACAAACAAAATCTAGGGCGCTTTTTTTTATATATTTAATGTGAAAATGACAAAGAGAATGATGGTCGTAGTGTGAACGTAGTCAGGTCGTAAGAAGAGCGTGATGAGGACGGCAAGGGCGTGCTAGAATCGTACTATGGTCGTGAACAGCGTGGTATAGTCGTAGTAGAAGCGTAGTTGGGTCGCAGTGAGAACGTGATGGTCGTAGTGAGGTCGTAATAACGTCGCTGTGCGATCGTAGCGCAGTCTCTCCGAATAAAACCACGCTTTCGCTACGCTCTCGCTACGATTGTTCAGCGACCTTTGCGATCTTACTACGATCTTAGTACGCTCTCACTACGCTTCTACTACGACCTGATTTCGCCACGACCGCACCACGATTGTTTTGAACATGTTCAAAGTTGGCCACGCTCTTCACGATCTTGAAGACCTCACCACGACCGTGATACGACCTTACTGCGATCTACACGATCGCACTACGATCATCAAAATTTGCATTTTATTCACAGATCGTAGTGCGATCGTGGCCTAGTGGGACTAGGGTATTACGCACACTGTTCCTACAACCCCTAGGATTTGTAACACAATCTTCGAAATTTCCTCCGCAAACAAAATAAAAATGTTAGCAAACACGAACCACTATAAAACAAATTCAATGTATGTTTTAAATTATGTTTTTATAGCTCTTGATCATATACTAAGTAATATCTAGTATATTTGAGGATTAAAATAACAAAGCTATGTGAAAAAAACGGATGTCCAACGTTACATTTATGAAAAACGGTTTTGACTCTTATGTATAGTGATCATATTTCTTATTCTCTGATATTTTGGAAACTTGGCAGGAACAACGGTATGTGTCGGTTCTTTGTGGCGTTAAAGCCGTTATTTTGCCAAATTTCATTTGACTCGGTGACCGCATATTAAGCTTGAATAAGAAAAATGTCCAACGACGTTTTTCGGTAACTTAACGACTGAAAGTGAATTTTATAAGTAGATATATCGGAAAACGAATAAAAAGAGTAAGACAATAACAACATCTACCAAAAGTACAAATATTTACCTCATTGTTCGTGAGTTCAAATATTGCAGATTCTATAAAATCTTCTCTACACAGACGTTTTTCAAGCGGTAGCCATTTTGTCCAAGTTGATATTTCATTTTTCAAAGCAGTTAACGCGTATTTTTAAACTGATATTTCAATAAGTTATTTATAATTGATCAAAACAAAAGTTAGATACACGAAGAGTACAAAATGCCAAAATTCTTTTCTTATTAACTACATATTTGGGTCTTTAAGGAATAAATTTTTTCAACACATTACAAAACGGTAGCCATTTTGTCCAAACGTCGAAAAACGTCGAAAAATCCGAAAAACGCTAATTTACGACGTTACATGTCCTAAAGTTTCATTTAAATGTTCATGATAATTAAACAAATCGTTTGGTGAAATTTGGAAAAAGATGTTGATGGCTGTCGAAAAAAAAAGAATAGTGCATGTTGCTACATGTATAGACTCCGACCGGGACATAGATTCGACATAGGTTAAATGTTGCCATTTTTATTGATCGTTTATTGGAAACACCAAGACAATCCTCTAAATGTAAAATGCGAATTTTAATTTATGTTGCGGAAGGACTTCGAAATAGATCTTTTAAAGTAGTCTCTTCGGTAAGGTGCATTCACCAATTATATTAAAAGACTTAATACAAATCCACGGAATGTTTTACCTTGCAATTTGTCCTGCTTTTCATGTTATAACTGAAAGTTATTCCTGTACTACATGTACTAGCGAAGCCGGAACTTTTCGTCAATATTAACTTGTGCATGAAATTGAGGTCATTGAAAGACAAATCCAAAACAGCGACGGAAACCGTTTCATTGAATTAATAAAACCCGGGATTATATTAGCCGTTTTTACGGACAATTCAAGAGAAGATTACTTTATTTTAAAATGTATATCAGAAGTTAAACAATTTAAGCAAGCAACTTTAGAAGACTTGGAAAATAATTCTCAAGCCAAGATTCAAGTATTGGAAGGGGTGTATTTCGATAAATTATGTGCCAAGAAAAATACAATTCTATTCAAATTAATCAAGGTTAAAAATGTTTCGATTTACTTGCAGAGTGTAAGATATATTTGTATTGGGGTTGAATTAAGATATAGAAATTTTACAATAACAGATGATATGCACCATGAAAGTTAAACATCCTATGATAAAAGTTTTGCACATTATTTATGGAAACCGTATACATGTACTTCCGTCCAATTTTTCCTTCCTACATTACTTGCGACAGTAAGCACTGCATTTTAGGGGAAATAACTTAAAAGGTAAACATTATTAAATCGATTTCCACAACTTAAAGTAATTTATGATAAAATGATATCACAAAAAGAACAGAACCAGAATCAACCAACAACATATAAAAAAAAACGAATAAAATTTGTTAAATTAATCAAAGTCAAAAACCCTCTTTGACGCAGCATTTTTAGTGTAACGTCGTGTTGTAGGAACATCGTGCACAACGTTATAAGGGTTTATTTTCGAGGACAACGAGAATTTACGACAGCTTGAAGGGATAAACAACGATTTCAGGCGTATCTTGTAAGTGAATAATTAATTATCAATGTTTCTTAGCTTAATTTAACAAAATTAAACCATTTTGGCTGCTAAAAGCGAATTAATTATTTCATTATTTTATTTTCATTACTGATTGAACAAAAAAAATCTTACTTTAGATTTTTTATATATCTCGTAGCAAGTGTCCCTTTAAATTATGTTAAACTAAGATTTAGGGATTTTTGGAACGTTTAAGTCTCATGCTGTTTTTTGGTTTTTAGACATATCATCAAAATTGGTTGCTGGAAAAAAAGTGGCTGCTATTTTGATTGGCTGCTAAAAGTGGCTGCCAGCTTGAGTCTAGTCTCTATCAATAAGCTTTCATTTGGTGTATATATTTTTTCCCTTAATTAGGAGTTGACGGTTTGCAGTAGTCCATTCCCTTATTCAAAATAAGCTATTTCTCACTATATACCTTTTGTGCTTCTCTTAATAAGCTTTCAAAGGAGGTATAATGTATATCTGTAATTAAGGACTGAAGGGTTACAGAAGTTCATTCCATTATTCAAAATATCCATTTCATTAATCAAAATTGTCTATTACTTAAAATGTTCACGCGTATTTCGATATAAAAGTCCGTAGGTACTCCTCTAATATGCGTTGCGAAACATATTGACTATATACCTTTTGTTTCTTTCTTAATTAGCTTTCCAATGAGGTATACGGTATATCTATGATTAGGGACTAAAGCGTCTCTGCAATCTATTCCATTATTCAAAATAAGCTATAAATTAATGTTCAAGCGTATTTCAATATTTATGTCCTCTAATATGCGTTGCGGAACATATTGAATATATACCTTTTGTTCCTCTCTTAATAAGCTTTCGAATGAGGTATAATGTATATCTATAATAAGGGGCTAAAGGGTAGCAGCAATCCATTCCATTATTCCAAATATCCATTTCATTATTCAGAATTGGCTATTTCTTAATTTTCACGCGTATTTTGGCATTTAGGTCCTCCGTAACCCCTCTAATGATCATTGCGGCACATATAGTTTATACTCAGTTTATTCCTCTATCAATTAGCTTTAATTTGGTGTATAAAGTTTTCCTTGATTAGAGGCTGACGGGTTGCAGCTGTCTATTCCATTATTCAAAATAAGCTATTTCTTAATGTTCAAGCGTATTTTGATATTTAGGTCCTCTGTTACTCCTCTAATATGCGTTGCGGAACATATTGGCTATATACCTTTTGTTCCTCTCTTAATAAGCTTTCGAATGAGGTATAAGGTATATCTATAATAAGGGGCTAAAGGGTAGCAGCAATCCATTCCATTATTCCAAATATCCATTTCATTATTCAGAATTGGCTATTTCTTAATTTTCACGCGTATTTTGGCATTTAGGTCCTCCGTAACCCCTCTAATGATCATTGCGGCACATATAGTTTATACTCAGTTTATTCCTCTATCAATTAGCTTTAATTTGGTGTATAAAGTTTTCCTTGATTAGAGGCTGACGGGTTGCAGCTGTCTATTCCATTCTTAAAAATAAGCTATTTCTTAATGTTCAAGCGTATTTTGATATTTAGGTCCTTTGTTACTCCTCTTATATGCGTTGCGGAACATATTGGCTATATACCTTTTGTTCCTCTAATAATAAGCTTTCGAATGAGGTATAAGGTATATCTGTAATTAGAGCTGAAGGGTTACAGAAGTCCATTTCATTATTCAAAATATCCATTTCATTATTCAAAATATCCATTTCATTATTCAAAATTGGCTATTTCTTAATTTTCACGCGTATTTTGGCATTTAGGTCCTCCGTAACCCCTCTAATGGCCATTGCTGCACAACTAACTTGTTCTTTATCTATAATCAGAGATTTGAGAATAGCAAAATAAAAAAAGACAACGTACAGTATTTTAATTTCTACATGTATGTTTTGGTATTCAGGTCGTTAATGCATTTAAGCAAGGATTTTTTGTTAAAATAGTTGGAAAATCCACTAGTTTATCCTCCGAAACTAAATCAATATATACAATTAAAGATTTAAAGAGTGTTTTTTTGTGTTGATAATAATGTAAATATTCGTTATTTAACACCAAAGTGACGAATTTAGAAATACGGGATATAGCTATAGTGTCAGTCAATTTTTGGATTTTTATTTTAATATTCACCGCTTCAACTTGAATAGTGAAACACAAACTATTTCATTATTCTTTATTCATCACTTAAAACATTGAATTGAATTTTGAAAAATGAAAAATGAATAATGGACGTACTTCAGCGCGGTAAAACTTTTTGGGAAGATTTATTTTGTGTCTTTGCTAGGCTTTTGTATTTGCTTTACCACACATCTTTCTTGATTCATACTGTTTATAGCATTTAAATTGTTGGTTCATTTTATCTATTACATTTTGATTTTACATAAATGTACTCTCAGCGTGGAACTAACTAAGGTGTTTATAGTATAGATCATTCAACCATTTACAGTTACTGTAAACATTGAAGACAAGTTGGATACACAAATTGCGATATTTTTAGACATTAGTTATAACTGTTTTATTTGATTTGTTCTTTAACCTACACAAATGGTTACATCACATGTTTCCCCTTCCAGTCACTATACTTACAGAAAATGACACTAATGTTATGGCTACAAAAGAAAAAAGATCAACAGACAAACAATAGTACACAAAACACAACATAGAAAACTAAAAACTTAGCAATAATTTTGTGATTTTCGCTGTCCATATAGTTTTTTTTTTACATTGTTATCTATTTGTCAAAAGGACATCCCCTGTAAAAACCCGATTAACAATTGCTATTATCTAGGAGTACCCGGATTTCATCGTGTGTCTTGACTGTCAAATTATCCAATCAAATTGTAAGAATAACAGGAACATCTCACTTCCGGATACTAGTAATGTACATAAAACTTGTAAAATCAGTCTTTAATAAAAATAAATAAAAACAATCATATTAATTCGACCTGTTGATACTGTTTATAATGCTTTTTTGTCATTTTTTATTTATACGGATCTTGTCTGTACACCAGCTTTGATTATTTGTAATATCTTCACTTATTCTTACAACATTTGTATAAACTTCAAGATTATTAAAAAACCGGTTTTTTTCTAAAGTGAACATTGATTGGTTAAATATTTCTCAGTCATGTCCTGTTTTTGAATTTGTTTGTTAGCTTTTTGGTCATGAATGTTTGTCTCTAATATTTAATTAACTGTGCATTTGTATTCAGATATCGCAGATCAAATTTATTCGTTCATTGTTTAATCATACGTTTTTTGATTGAGTTAAGTCTGCCAATTGATATTTTATCGTATGTTTTTCTTTGTTGTGATGTTATGCTATTGTTTCAGAAAAAGGGAGAAGGTTTGGATCCATTAAAACGTTTAATCCCGCTGCAAATGTTTGCACCTGTCCTAAGTCAGGAATCTGATGTACAGTAGTTGTCGTTTGTTTATGTAATATATACGTGTTTCTCGTTTCTCGTTTTGTTTATATAGATTAGACCGTTGGTTTTCCCGTTTGAATGGTTTTACACTAGTAATTTTGGGGTCCTTTATAGCTTGTTGTTCGGTGTGAGCTAAGGCTCCGTGTTGAAGGCCGTACTTTAACCTATAATGGTTTACTTTTTAAATTGTTATTTGTATGGAGAGTTGTCTCATTGGCACTCACACCACATCTTCCTATATCTATAGAACAAATAAAAGAGTTACATGCTAGCATTTATTCAAATGGTCATATTTTTTTTTGATAAATGATATTTATTGTGTGTGGCACCCGAAAGTGTTTCAAATTTTTCGTAGTAAGTGCGTTCCGTGCAGTTTATTTTACAGATACCTTATCTATCTATATTACCTTGTAAAGATCGAACCAGATTACACAGAACGACAACCATAATGGCGACAGTTTATCTTGTATTAGCTATTATATTATACACTAGCTTTGTTTATGCCGATGATGGTAAGTAGTTTAAGTACTACTTCAAATTTAGTTCATGTTTAACTTGTAACAGTTGCTTTCGACTTGACTCACTAATATTCTGGCCTGCATTTCACATGTTAAACAGTATCAGTTGCACCCAACGTAACTCACTATGCATCTTCTTTCGTCGTGTTTCACTACGGATCTTGTCTGTGTTTCACATGTTCATGAGAAGCAGTTGCATTCGTCGTTACTAACTTGGGATCTGACCTGCATTTCACAGGTACCGCAAAATTTGATCATTTTAGTCATTCACAGTTCAGTATATTTTTTTAATCATACGATATTTTTTTATTGCAGGCCATGTATATGTTGTGAATAGTAAACCAGAAGACATGTGAATGCTGAACAGAACTGTCTCTCTGCTTAATTTTTTTCTTAATCCGATAGGGTTTGTTCAAGTATTGACATGTTACTGATACATACCATTATGTCCTGCAACAATTTGCCTTTTTTTGAAAATGTCTAAATATTTATATTTATTCATAAATTTTAAACAACCATTGCTTATTTTAGGTTGGTTCTGGCACGTGACAGATTTTCATTACGACCCTACATACCTTGATGTAGCATTGTCTTGTAATAGGAATGCATCAGAACGAGGCGAGTTCGGACATAGCTGGTGTGATTCTCCATGGAAACTGGTAACAAGCAGTATTGAGGCAATGCGAGATAAAGAACCAAATGTTGACTTTATTATATGGACAGGGTAAATTATGTTTTATCACTTACTAAGAGTGACACCAGCAAAATTTCCAAAGTGTATATGTATCTATGTTTGCCCTTTTTTTTTATGGAAACTGTATGAATTTCTTATTGAAGTAATTTGGGTGTTGTTTTCTTTTTTGGGGGGAAGAGGGATACTTGATCGGCCCGATAGCAAAATTATGCTGTCAACAAATTAATTTCCTTTAGTCATCTTAATTTATTATTACAATCATTTTGAGATTATCTAGTCAATCAACCAATCAATTAACCTATTGTGAAAGCAAATCTTTAGGTTTTTTCCAGGTGTACACACAATTGTACTTAGAAATGCATTTGAACGCATTTTTATTTTCAAAAAAATGAAAACCCCTTGTTAAGCCAACACAATAAAAATACATGAACAAGCGTTGTCTCGCTAGTAAAAGAACATCACATATCCAAGACAAACGTTGCTTATACAGTCATAAACACAGATATTATTCATTACATCCGAGGGGATTGCATTTTCTTTAAATAATTTATATGATGTTTCTTTCCTTTCTAGTGATAGTACACCACATATAAAAGACAACGTAGCTAGTCATGACATGTACAGAGATATCGTTCGTAACATCACACGAGAATTGAAATCGAAGTTCAATTCTACTCCAGTATATCCTGTCTTTGGGAATCACGATTATTATCCCGCCCATCAGTTCCCGCCAAATAACAATTTGATGTACAATGAGATCTATGATGGCTGGAAAGACTGGATAAATGACGATGGACAGAAAACAAACTTCCAGAAAGGTATTCGAATTTTAGTTCATTCTGGATATATAAACTTTTATTGTCTTTCTGATTCTTTCTTATAAGTTTATTTTATTTGGTGCTAAACTGAAGATTTATTTTTATGCCCCACCTACGATAGTAGAGGTGCATTAGGTTTTCTGGTCTGTGCGTCCGTCCGTCCGTCCGTCGTACCGTTCGTCTGTTCGTCCGTTCGTCCCGCTTCAGGTTAATGTTTTTGGACAAGATAGTATTAGATAATTTGGAGTCCAATCAACTTTAAACTTAGTACACATGTTCCCCATGATATAATCGTTCTAATGTTAATGCCAAATTAAAGTTGTGACCCCAATTTCATGGTCTACTGGACATATAAAATGATAGTGCGAAGTTCAGGTTAAAGTTTTTGGTCAAGGTAGTTTTTGGTGAAGTTGTAGTCCAATCAACTTGAAACTTAGTACACATATTCCCTATTATATGATGCCAAATTGAAGTGTGAATCCCAATTTTACGATCCACTGAACATGGAAAATGATAGTGCGAGTGGGGCATCCGTGTACTATGGACACATTCTTGTTTATTGTATTAGAACATGATTTGACATCTTACCATTTGACCAAATCAAATGCAATGTAAACTAGTACATTTTATTGTTAAACTTCATACTTCGACGAAATGCAGAAATACCAAATGATTTTTTTGTTGAAAGGTGTAAAATACAAACAGCGAGAAAATAAATAACATCCGCCAAAAATGTAGTACTATGGCCCCAACTTGAATAGAGATTGGACTCTTTTTCTGTTTAAGTGTATCTCAAAAAATAAAATGGTTTTCCCGTAAACGTTATTCGTTCTCAAATCATCACATTCACTATATATACATCAAGTTTCCGAAAACGGTTTGACTTTTCGCATTTAAATACAGAAACACAGGGTAATTTTTGATTTTCTATGTTTACCATTCTAAAACAAATTACTACGTTTTACGTTTAAACTAGCAACAGCAAAACCAAATAATGTCTGAATGGATAGAACAGTTATAAAATGTATAACTTGGTTTACTTGAATTTATTTTCGAAAATATCTGTAAAAAAATATGTTGGTTGTAGATTTAAAGAAATCTCGGATATTTGCTATACTAGTTGTAGTAAGTACTTTTTGAATTGATTGACTTGAATTATTGCGTTTTAAGGTAACAAAAATCATTACAATCGCTTGGTAATATATTTAAAAAAAAACGATGTCGTTGTTAATCGTTTTTTCTTTAATTTACATAACTCTTACTGCAAATTATTTGCATATTTTATGTTTTTAGGAGCATATTATACTGTAAAGATATCAACAGGACTCCGAATAATGTCTCTGAATACCAATCTATACTACAGATCAGATAAGATATCCCGGTTGTACAGGTATTCAGACCCAGCAGACCAGTTCCAATGGATGGCTGAAACTCTAGAACATGCTAAAAATAACAGTGAACGGGTACCTGTTCTTTATAATAAAATTGAGAATGAAAATGGGGAATGTGTCAAAGAGACAACAACCCGACCTAAGAGCAAAAAATAAAACAACCGAAGGCCGTGTCCTCGTCATAGCGGGAAAGTCACACACACGAAGGCATGCTTCAGTTGGCCTTTAAAGAAAATGCAACTGTTACTCAATCCACGAAAATTGGTACCCACGAAAATTGGTACCCACGAAAATAAATGAATCCACAGTAGATGAACTTAAATCAAAAATTATGGAAACTAACAAAGACCAGAGGCTTGATAAGTATATATTGAGAATAAAATAACATGAAATCGTAAGAGGTTCGAAATTTCATGCATTTTAATGTTGTCTTACCACACTTATTCATACAAACAGGAACATAATACATAAAATTATCATAACATAAGGGATAATGCTGTCTTTTTTGTGTGGATTGTTATTTTTGTTTAAATAATTATTCTAAAATGAATTCAATTTTGCTATCATGTAGATCTTATTGGAAAATAGTATTCACAAGAACAAAAAACGCACAATGGATAGTCTTAAAATGTTGTAAAATAAAATTTAAGTAATCTCTGTATAATATAAGTGTGTGTGTGTGCAGTATAGTACTCCAACTATTCAGTTTTCTTGTTTACTTGACAAAACATTTAGTATTTATTAGAGTTAATCCGAAGTTATCTGCTAATAAAAAGTGTCATATTAAAAAAAGTTCTCTCTTTTTAAGGTGATAATAATGTCTCATGTACCACCAGGAGTTATAGCGACAGAAAAGGCAACATGGATGTACCCACAGTTTAACCATCGGTTCAATGAAATCATATTGGAGTATTCAGACATTATTTCAGGTTTATATTTCGGACATGAACATATGGATAATTTCCGGATATCTTACAAATCTGGTACGTATCACAACGATCTGTTTTGTTTTTTTAGGCAAATAATGTTTACGACTGTAATAAAAAAAAACATTATATACAAGTCTTTACAATAACAAGACTAGAACAAGAATATTGGAAAATCTCAAAATTTTATTTAATCACCCCCTCTCCCATCATTTTTTAATGAATACAACCTATTTTTCAATCTGGTTTTTTTTTAATCAAGAGATTTAGCATCAAAATATTCATTAATCAGAAAACATGTCCATCAACAATGAATTGTCAATGCCTCACAATTATAGGTTACTGTATTGTATAATAATCTAACAATGGCTAAAAAACGCAACACGCATACAACATTCGAATTTGGGTTGTGAGTCATTTACCGTTCTAGAGTTATGCTCCTTTTGAACTGAAAGAATTACAAAGCTTGAACTAGGGAATTTGTATCCTCAAACACAATCTTTTTTTGTAACGTTATTTTATTAAAAAATTGAATTAAAATAGCTCATTTATTGTTTATATTCATATAATTATAGTTTTGACGAGGTCAAGTACTTTTAGTATTGTTTACTGTTTATCCCGTAGGTTCGCCAGTTGTAGTACATTTATGTGCTCCTTCGGTTACTCCATGGACGTACATCCCGGGAGGACAAGGCGATGGAGAACCAACCAGAAATCCTGGCATTAGGCTGGTCCGATATGATAGAATGACTGGTCAGCCACAAGAAGTTAGACAGTACCATCTTGACTTTAAATTGAGTAATGTAAATAAAGTAGCCAACTGGACGCTAGAATACAGCATGCCTGCAGATTATCAGATGAAAGACTTAACACCAAGTTCTTTTCATGGTCTTCTAGAAAGAATGAAATCAAAGGGTAGCGCAGAATTCACAGACTATGCCATGCGACGTTATGTTGGAGGGGCTTCTAACGATAGGAGAGTTACGCATTGCTCTTCTCAAGCTTGTAAAAAACCTTTCATATGTAGTATTGGTAACGTAGACCTGGCCGAATTTGAGTTCTGTGATAGTGATGGATCCAGTAGAAGCCCTGCCTTCGGTTGAAAATTGTAATAAATTGTTAAATATATTCTGTTATAATCATGTCATATAGTAAAGCAATTATGATCGATCGACATGTTTGAGTCATATGGGTCTACCATTACAGATTTGTCAAATTTCATTATGTAAAAAACCGAAAATAGCAAAGATATACAAGCAATAAACAGAAAATTGCTTATAACATAACTTTTTGCACAAGAGAGTTTCGTCCAACTATATGAAATAAAATTAAAAAAATTATCTTTACAAGAATCTCTTTCCACAACAACTGCAACTGAAACTATCATTATTTACAACATATGTTTTGTCTAAAATCTGCTATAAGTATTTCTAGCAGTTAACCCCGAATTTTCTCTGATTTATAGAATTTTTCACGTTAAAATTGCTATATAGGATTTCTCTAATCTACTCTTATCCCATGTTCTTCAACTTCAGTATTTTTTTTCAAATCAAAATGAATAAAATGTATTGAACCACTTTCAACTGAAATAAAACATAAATGATTTCGTATGTTGCAATATTAAGGAAAAGTGCTGTTCTTTCTAACGTATACAAGAAAAGGTGTATCATATGCATGTATATGTACACTACCAAGATAACAGTTTTGCAATTTACATAAGATGTCAAAGATTGGATTAATACTTTGTCCAATAGGATGAATACGTCCTGTGTTTTTTTTGTGTTTGTCTTTTGGAAAAGTTGTGTTAATGGCATGTTTTTGAAAGTTTCTGTATTTTTTTATATAAATTATTCTCGGAGCGAAAAAGGGCTTGCGATATTAAATAGACACATGTCTATTGTTTAAGGCAGTATACTTCAGAGTATGTTTTGGTAATTTGTCTTGTTTGCCTGTGTATTTTACTCACAACCTGCATCTCCTTTTATTATAAGTATCTCGCATGTCAAATGTTTATACAGTAGCAAGTGTCATGACTCTGGGGAAAATAACACTCCATGTGAACCACGGATCCAGGATTTTGAAAAAGGGGTTGGGGCACTGACAAACCAATGTTTGTTCTGTAATATTGTTAAAAGTCTGCACATTTATCTTATATAAAGCTCTATAATGATCGTCTAGGCCCCCGTAAATTATAAATCCGCCTCTGCAATCTGCTTCTGATTTTGGATATAAAAGACAGTAGATTTATGAGAGCGAATTGTCTCTTGTTTCTGTTTCTAGATAACTGCATTCTGGCAAATTATATTTGTCTAAAAAGTGTTTTAACACATGCTATCTGGCCTGTTTATTTTCGAAGGAGTCTTATCTAAGCGTTTGGTGTGTTTTGTATTTTTGGTGATTTGTCTTATTCTGTTATTGTAGTTTACAGATGCTAAAATATATTTCTTTAAAAGAAACGTTTAAAATTTATGTTTTATCATCAAACTGTTTCAAACTTTAAAAAAAAAAACACCATAAAAGAAATAAAGACGTGCCTCACGTATCTTTAAAAGTGGTTCCACACATTTAAATCAGAACAATAATTTTGGGGCCCTTTATAGCTTGTTGTTCGGTGTGAGCCAAGGCTCCGTGTTGAAGGCCGTACATTGACCTATAATGGTTAACTTTTTTTAAATTGTTATTTGGATGGAGAGTTGTCTCATTGGCACTCTCACCTCATCTTCCTATTATATCTATATATGGTCGATAAAGCTCTATCAATGCATTAACATTCGCCTAATTTTTTTTATTCTTTATTGTGCAAAAACGGTTCTTTTTGTGTATTTTCTAATGTTTATACAAGCCATTAATCATCAACATTTGCTTTCCTTCATCATGATAACTTTTTCCCTAGATATTGTTTTTTTAACTTTATGAAATTAAATAACATGTTTACTGTTAGACCGTATCAGTCAAAGATCCTTTTGAAAAGATTTGATATTTCAAAACTTTTGTGTAAATTGTATGCAATGCAAATAAATGTATTCCGGATAAATTTCAAGTATTACACCAAGCACTCTCCACAACAACCTGCATCTGAAACTTTCAATATTTACAACATATATTTTGTCTAAACTCGGCAATCAATATATCTCGTAATTTCGATTTTTTTCTGATTTATACAATTTGTCAGTTTAAATTTGCTACTCATGATTTGTCTAATAGTGTGTTTAAGTATCGTTTTTTTTAATCAAAATAAATAAAATACAAATGAAAACTTATAAATAATCATTAAACATAAATATTAAGGAAATGGTTTGTACTTTCTAACGTATCCAATAAAAACCGTATCCAGTAGTATAAATGTATATGTACACTGAAAATAGTTGTTTGTCACTTTCATCAGATGTCAAAGATTAGTTGAGACTAATTAGTACAGCAGGATAAGTATTTACTACTATGCTTTTTGTTTGTTGTTGTTTGTTGTATTTTGTTATTTGAAGAAATTGTGTTGATGACAGAAGTTTTTGTATTATTTTTCATATAACATTTTTGTTCTCGGAACCAAAAAAAATGTTTGTCCTTTTTGTTTAAGGCTGTATGTAGACTTCAAAATCACTTTTTGTTATTTGTCTTGTTTACTCTTTGTATCTTTTACCATGTGCGAATTCAGGGTTTTGAAAAAAAGAGGTTTGAATATTGGCAATGTTTGGAGTGAAAATTGAAAAACGTAAATGCATTTATCATATATATAGCTCTTTTTGGAGGATCTGGACCCCTGTACCGTACAAATCCGCCTCTCCAAGCTGCTACTGATTTCAGATGAAAGACAGCAGAGTGAATTGCCTTTAGAATGTAGAAACACCGAAGCGCTGCGTCAATCAAAAAGCTACTGATTGCGACATAGCAATTGTGAAATAATCATGACACTTCAAAATTACGGTCTGTTTTCACGAATTTGATCTCATTTTACACAAAACAGTCTTGTGATAACGTCAAAAATAGTACAAAGTTTGCTCAATTCGCGCAATGTTAAAGCTACAGCATATGCGAAGAACGGAGGCAGATTCTTCATCTTTTTTTAACCCCACTATTTAAACAACTTCGATCTCAGATCTCCTGTTGCCTGATCCAATTTAGTTTATAAATTGTATAAATCTTGTATAAACTAAATATTACCTGAACCATGTATGGGTTCAGTCGTCCTTGAAAACTGCTCTTTGGAAAACCATAACTTCGTAAAAAAAATGTGTCCATGCTATTTAGACTATTTATTGTTCGTTATTGTTTGCTTTTATTTATACACTGGGTTTTTTTTTCGGAGGAGTCGGGATTTTGTGAATGCTGTGATCTGTCTCACTGTTCAGTATTTTTGGTGATTCCTTTTACTTTTTGTTTTAATTTGCAGATGTTAGAAAACATAAAAGGAAAAGTTTAAAATTGATATGTTCTATTATCAATGAAAGTGTTTCTAATGAAAATAACAAAACTCCATAAAAGAAATTAAGACGTACCACGCGTATCTTTAAAAGTGGTTCCACACATTTAAATCAGAACAATACATGTTCAATGAAGCTCTATCAATGCAATTAAAATTTGCCTATTTTTTCTTTTTTTTCTTTTTATTATGCAAAAACGGTTCTCATTGTGTATTTTCTAATGTTCATACGAGCCATTAATCATATACATTTCCTTTTCTTCAACACGATAACTTTTTCCCTAAATGTTGATAATTGAAATGAAATTGCTCTTACTTTATCTAACAAATCCAGAGGGCTCCTTTGTGTGCTATTATCTTACATGTTAAGCAATGCAAAATTTTCCCACTGGTTGAATATTGCATGAAGCCAATTATCAAATCTGGATAGCTAATCTAACAAATACAAAAGAAATGTTATTTGATTTTACTACTTGTCATTTTGTCGATAAATAGATGCCCATGTTCTGATTTGATCAAAGCTTTGCAGTGCTTGGTATTTTTAATGATAAGCAAGCCACAGAATGTATTTGAGCTACGCGTTGGTGATGGGGAAAGAGACGAGCTTCATTTGGGATGAAAGAAGCATACCAAGAGATGTCATCGAAAGGTTAGTTTCATTGTCACAATTTTCATTGGATATTGGGAAAAAAGCCTACATGTTTTATGTAGTAATGTATATTAAATGTAAATACATATGTAATTTGTGTCTAATATAGATTATTATATATATTCTATATAGATAAAGGGCACAGATATATAAAAAAAAATATAGAGTAACTAATATTGTTTTTCATGATAATAATGCGTGGTCTTTATTTAAGAAACAAATTTTTATCAACATTTAATTCATTTATCTTTTTTACTTATATTTAAAAATTAATTTATTGTTATTTTTAATCACTATAAAATCCGAAGCAACTCGCCATAACATACTATGAAAAGAAACTCGTTAATCAAACTAGAGTTCAACAACTACATTTCAGACACAAAAAATAAGATAAGCATGAATTTTATCAAGATCAATTAAAATAATGTCTTTATTTTTATCATTGAGTCTTAGTGCTTTCACTTCAATTTATTAATAAAATATTTTTTAGCGATAGAAAAATCACACAATCTAATGTTCAAAAGTGATTTATTCTGTTTGCCTTTTGTATCAGTTGACTTATATTTATGAACGACTTCACACATTGACAATAATGTTAATCGAAATGAAGGAAAATACACAAAGCAAACCAAAATCGCTGTTGAGTGAAAGTATACTAATACGTATAGAAACTTACAGCAGCATGATCAGATGTAATACATCTTTTTTTTAATTTAAAAAGATGTTTTACAGTTTTCGCTTTAGTATCTAAGTTGCCTCTTATTATCAAATATATAAAAATATTCAAGTATTGATTTAGAATCATTCAAATAACTGCATTATATACATATATTTAGTATAAAAAAACTTGAGGTTAATATATTTTAAAAAATATATAAATTTAAAAGAAGCATTTGAAATTGAGACGTTCCCTTATTAAACTGTTTCCAACATTGAAAGAAAAATTATTAAATGAATTGCCCACCATCATGTCATTAAAAGTTGTTAAAGCGATGAAAATCAAAAGGCAATATTTTAACTGTTTTTTCCAACTTTAAATGCAATGAAAATTCAAGAGTTTGCATTAGATTTGTTAAAAAAGAGAAAGAAATAAAAACAACATAAGACAATTATTATAAAACTCTATACTTATACCTTCCAAGTTGGATGACCGAAATAGTTTAAGATTCTATTAACATTAGGGGGTTTTTCAAAACGGGACAAAAGCTATTTACCCAAAACATGAAAAATAGAATAAACGAAGTAAATTATTAAAAGCATATTTATACCGAAGGATTCACTTTATACTAATAAGTTTTCAATTGTTGAGAGAGAAAAAAAACAACCATTTCACCAGTGAGTTTAAAAATGTTAAGTTTTTTACGTAATTGGTAAATTGGTAAATTTATCAAATTTCATGTATTTCTCTTTTATTCAAATTACAATGCATATCTATTTACTGGAGATTTAAAAAGAAAGGGTATTTTGAACACACTGCACATGTCTTTATATTAACTATAGGCAAGGGCATGGAAGTATTATATTGACTTTCCTTTTTTACTTTCATGGTTGAGTTATTAGAAATGTATTTTATTTTTAAGTTTAAAAGTTATACAATATTTATATATTTATTTAAGAAATGGAAGTCAGATTGCTATCTTAAAGCTGCACCTTTTGTTGTGTTGTACAATAGTCTTGAGCTCTTATGAACTCAGTTTACACATGTATATTTTGAGCAGAAAGTTGATGAACCAGTGGTATGTCCTTTTTCTAAAAACAAAAAATTTCATCAGAAGGTATCAAAGCCTTGTTGATAAATATTGCTTATCAACTTCACAAATAATACACGATGGTTTAGGGTATAGATTCTGGGTACTGACGTTGTTTATCATCTTAATACCGTGTCATAGTATTCTTTCCATAAAACTTTTATATTAGATAAGAAGTTATCTGTAAAAATCTTATAAAATCTTTGTTAGTCACTAATTTGTTTGAGAAATAAAACTTGTCAATTATGAAGCTATGGAAAATGAAGAGAAAATTTTATCCCGCCACATTTTCAATAGCTTATATCTATAAAAAAAAAAACAAGCATAATGACCTGTAACTTGTTGGTGATCTTTGAGTCCCTTATTTATTCCTTGTCAATTTTTACCAGTGATACGAAAAGCACAAATGCATATCAACTGGTTCATAACTTATTAACTTTTATTCGGAATTTGAGAAGTTTCTTAACGTATATTCAGGTCTCCAATTCGAACTGTTAACGCAAAGTTCTGATTCCGTCTTTAAGTATGTCTTTGATTTCGGTTCTTTATTAATTTTACTAGCTTAGGATAAGGATATTTACATATTTGACGTCGAATATCACTGAGTAAACATTAACTGTTGAAATGTGCATCTGGTGTCGTAAATTAAAGCCATTTGTGTTATTATAAATAATGTCCAAGTTAAAGAAAATTAGTGCATTGAAATCTCAATCTAATTCCAAAAACTAAAGCACTTCAATTAGTGCAATAGAGTATTTTTTCAATTATACTCCTCAAAACTCAAACAAATAAGAGCATCAAATCTTTATTCAATTATGTTTCTCAAAAATTAAACCAAATTAATCATGCATAAAATCTGTATTCAATTAGTTCATAAAACTGTAGCAGATTAGTGAATAAAAATCATTAATTATTATTTCTCAAAAATATTTGGTATGACGCATCATCCTTTGCTTATTAATACCAGAACTATAATCTAAGCTGCTCGAGCTAAGCTGTCTTATATGCATCTTTGTCCATTGTATATGAAACATAAGCTAGAACTATATACTAAGCTGTCTTATCAGAGTTTGTTTTGACTGGTTTCCCGTCTTACTCATTATTTTACAGTTAATCACCCATTAATGAGCTGTATTGATTATGACACATTCAAAGAATATATGAAGTCTAAACTGTCCCTTTAACTTCCCCTGGAAAACATTGAATCCCCAATACACCTGATTTACATAAGTCATTAAATGTCAGAAACAGAATTATCGGTTCCTATGTTACTTGTATAGTCCTGTCAGTTATGACTGACATAGGTTTATTATGTGCGCAGAGGGTATCTTTGTTTTCTTATGAACATTTTTAATGTCACTTTTTATTTAGTTTTATAACATTCTAGTTCTAGTTGCGATATTTGAAATTTAATTAGATGGAAAAACTGGATTCAAGCAACGTAAGTTAACATTTTACAGATATAGGCGAATGAAAATATTAAGGGCGATTGCAAGTTTTGTATGTAATACGAGCAGTTTAATGTAAAAATTGTAAGTTCATCACTTGACTGATGTTCGCTTGGAGGAAAATATAGCTAAAATAACTATCAGTGTTGTGTCTTGTGAGGCCTCTAGCTCATTAAGAAATTTTGAAATTAAGAACCATCGTAACTAGTTTGATCCGAAAATGGCTAGTAGTTGTCACAACGGCAACCACATGCACACGCACCAACCAGTAATCTGCCAAATGGTTTTCGAATATTTTGCATTGAAAAAGCAATTAAAGCTTCTAATGGACACGACGTAAACCTTTTAAAGATACCAACATATTTATTTGACCTTTATTTTTCAAAAATTTGAAGTGAATTCGAGTTGCTTGATTTCAATAAAATTGTTTTATTTCGATTATTAGAAAAGTACAAAATTCGCACATTAGAAATAGTGTGTACTCAACTTAAATGAAGACTTAATTTATGTTGGTGATATCAAGGATTTGTATAATACTATACAAATCCCTTGTGATATATAAAAAATGTATCAATGTTTAATTTCTGAATTCGACGACCTTAAAGCGATTGTGTGTGACTTTACCCCGATGCGATGATCGACTAATGTCTGAATAAATTTTGCACTATTCATAAGTTTGTATAATCTGGGGACTGGATAATCGAAGAGATATGATTAACGCAGAATTAATTAGTACATACATTACCATAATTCAACTGCTCTCATGCATTTTTTTTATTCTATGCTTCCTTTTCTGTTGTTTTTTTTTATAGCATTTAACAATAATCAGATTTACATGTCGTTTTACTGTATTACTATTTATTATTATACCGAATGTTTTATAGGAAAGCATTTTTTTTAAGGCTGAAATATTATTAGGAAGAGTAAGAATTTGTATACATATTCTTGGGGAAAGATAGATCAAATTTAATTTTATAGGTGATAAATGTCTATGCGATACTACCTTTATTTGTATCGCAATTTCTTGGGTCTTGAATTTTCATTCTTTTCTTGGTTAGATCTTCAATTTGCTTTATCGTCACCTGAATTGTTTGTAGAAGTGTGTTTATGTTAATGTCATGGCCTTTTATATTTGTATTGTTTTCTGAGCATTTAAGCTATGATAATATGGTAAAAGCAGTTGCTAAAGCCGCCAATAGATCGTTGGGTTTGTTAATATCTAAATGTAAAGCTAATGGTGGTTTTCAATATTGTACATTTACAAAATTATTTGATACACTTGTATGGTCTGTAATAGATTATGGTGCCTCTATATGGGGAACACGTGATTTTCATGTATAAATAGAATTAAAAATAGAGCCATGCGTTTTTTCAGGGGTGTAGGAAAATATACGCCTATTATGTCTTTGTATGGTGTCATCGGCTGGATGCCATGTAAAATCAAACAGTAGACTTACGACGACATATAATTTCTTTCATTTCATTTTGACTCTGATGGATAGTTGTCTCGTTTGCAATGATATCACAGTTTTCACGTTTTTATATTATAGTATAATGTTCGCAATAAAACTTTTCGTATAAAACAGATCAATTGTTAATTTTTATATATAATTATTTGTTTTTAACATTTTATAACACATGTTTAGTTTTATCATTTTTTTTGTGCATCCATCTAGATAGAATGAGATATGGTACGAGTGTCAATGAAACAACTTTCAATCAAAGTCATAATGTGTTAAAAAAATATATCTACACTTGATTGTCATTTGCTTAAAGTTTATTTAAGGTGGAACCCAACACCTTGACTAAAATTAATTTGGCTCGATTAATTTTCATTAATTTTCACAAAGTATTGACTTTGACCCTTTGATAAATTCATAAAAATTTCAAAAAAAAAATGAAGCAACCATTTTAACAGAAAAATTACACTGGTTTCATAGCATGTTCACAAACACTAGTTTTGATCATTGAGAAGCTTAATAGAGATTTCCAATAAAATGACTTTACTCGACATAACCGACCTAACTCAACGTGTTTCGTCCTATTGCATTGAAGCATGACGGAGGGGAGCATACACTGCATGCATGTTTTGCTCTTTGAACACGCATTGTTTGCTGGAATATATTTTAAGTAAAATCAACCCTAATTTTTTTTTTTTATCTTTAAATATTTGTTCATTAAACTTAGAACGATTTTTTTGACACAAATATTATAATGGAATAAGAAAGATAGAAACTTGTAATCAAATACACCCATCATTTCTTGTCATTTCACTTGACCCATATTTT
The DNA here is from genome assembly GCF_963676685.1 of Mytilus edulis. Lineage (NCBI taxonomy): Eukaryota > Metazoa > Mollusca > Bivalvia > Mytilida > Mytilidae > Mytilus > Mytilus edulis. The sequence goes on along the minus strand of NC_092349.1, from coordinate 70,908,143 downwards.
AATTCTTCTCCAATTATGAATTTTAAACACTTTCAAGACAATATTTAGCATGAAAATATTAAATTAATGAATTCCGAAGCGAGAAGGTTGCCTTTTAATTGTTTTTACAAGTTTTAACATTTAAGAAGATTCCAACACACCCGAATGTAAAAGGTGTACTCAACTATTTATAATTTACTTGAAGATAATTTGATGTGAACAGCAATTCATATCATTGATATATTTATTAAATAGTACTTTTTCGTCTTTACCTATACAAATGTACTATGTCCATGTATTCCTTAATGAGCATTATTTTTCGCATCGCTCCGCTTGTCAGTATGAATTCAATTATTGACAACTACAACATCTTTCAAATATCTTGGATCCGGCCATAATCACAAACTGTATTGCAAGAAAATGTGAAACTGACGTGTAATCTAATGGACACATGGAAACTACATATGATCTGCTATACAGTTATGACCACTAATGGTCCTACAGACACTGTGCTTTTGACATGACGAAAGATCTTGCTTTTCTAAACTGTCAATGAATTTTGTATACTTAATATGTAATGTGTACAAAGACCAAGGCGTAGTATGATTGCCAATGAGTCAACTCTTCACAAGAGTCCAAATGACACAGAAATTTTAACAACTATAGGCCACTGTACGGCTTTCAACAATGAGCAAAGCCCATACAACAAAGTCAGCTATAAGAAGCCTCAAAATGACAAATGTAAAACACCTAAAACGAGAAAACTAACAGCCAAATTAATGTTAAAAAAAATAACGAAAAGACAACAACAAACGATAAGCACTGAATTACAGGTTCCTGACTTGGGACAGTCACATCCGTACTAGATCAATGTTGTAACAGTAAGAAATAATTGATCAGTATTATAAGCTTGATAAGTTTTCTTTATTTATAAGTTGTAGTTGTTTTTAAGATAGTGTTCAGCGGCTCTGGTTACTATCAGATCGATACATAGTTTATTTGGAAAAACTAGAAATTGCTGTTTTTATGCTTCGTTTCAGTCTCACAAGTCAGCCCTTTCTTACTGTTTTAATTGTAACATGACCATTTGCTAAACATACTTGTATGATCTCTATTGGCTTTAACTTTGATATTTATAAATAGAAAATAACTTTTCGACATTAATTTGCTGAAATATCAGATTAGAATTAAGCCTCAAGTTATAATACTTACGACAAAGAAGCCTCAAGCTATATATATAATACATGTACTTACGACGGAGATTTCGCCTCAAGCTATAGTACTTATGAGGATGATCATACTTATGTATGTCTTTTATCCAGCGACAAATGTTACATATTAGTATATATTAAGGATGATGAAATGATAATGATAAATGCATATCCCTTTTTATACATGCCAAACACTTAGAGCCACATTTTCATATGCTTAGGTAACAGGAGAGCGTAACCACTATAAAGACACACTTGTCTTTCTACGAGTAAACCAGCCAGCCTGCTACCAGTCAATGCCATGTACAAGTATATAATTATGAATATAAAATGTTTTGTTCAGTCGTGTAACACCTTCACTGGTGATCCTGTCCATGGAACTGTGGCATAGTTATATATATATACCCCAAAGCGAAACAAAAATGGAAACTAAAAATTCCCGCAAAATCAATCAATATACGTAATAGTTTCTACTTCTATTTGGACAAGTAAGAGTACAAGAAAAGTCCCGTAAAGACTGAAAAATGTAGCAACTATGTAAATTGGCATTTTCATTCATTTTTAATCAGAGATACTTTGGGACAGGATATTTTTTAGCCAATTACTATGTACTATAAATTTATTGTTTACTATCCACAGTGGTCAATGTTTATATGCGGATTATTAATTATCAGTTGCGAATCAAGTACACCTTCCAAATTACAATCTATATCACGAATTGATGTACATATGTATTTACACACATTATTTTCAATTACAATATCCTTTTTTTTTAATGTTCGTTGACTTTCATTTGAAAGAGAAGTGTATGTCAACTATTAAAATTAAAAAATGTACAAGCACTGTATTAATTTTTTTTAAATATACACTTCCCGTTGACGTATGTTTTCCCTATCGAAAAAAAAATCGGAGATGGTAAATTAAGGAGATTAACTGCAGAAGAAGCGAGCGTTTAAAATGATGCTTAATAAAGTATGATGCCATCCCAATTATCAACTTTAACAGAGACGCACTCTGATTAACACTTTGAGTTCATTTTTTTCTGAAATTGCTAAAAAAAATCGATCTTATAATAAATACCCACGGAAGTTAAATATTATCAAACATTAAAAAACGAAAAGAAGAAGAGACATTAATCTAATAACGACAAACAAAAGCAATACAAATATCAAATAATGAACGGTTCATTAAATTTTGCAAAAGTATATCGGAAAAACAAAGTCATGGTCAAAACCATGAAAGACAACTCAAATGAATTGTATGATAGGTAAAGATTCGTATATATACGTGGTCTTATGACAGTAAAGTTTAGACGGGAAACTCAATAATCACGTGATACATAAAAATCATGATTTCTTTCGTTTTTCATCATCTAAGAAATATTTGATATTGATAAAATGTATTACGAATGGGTATCATAGTTTAGGAATACTTAATTAAAACCTGAGTAACGCATTTAACAAAATTAATTGGTTAGCAATAACCGGTCCCGTTACGTGCGTACGTCGAGTTAGGTACGTATGTCAGTTTATTGGAAATCTCTAATATTATTCCGTTAACTACACAACGTAATTAAAACGTTCGGCTGATTTTCAGAGTTATTACCCTGTAGTGTTAGGTACCACCTTAATGAATGGCTATTATTTATTTTGAATTTATTGAACCATAAAATTAATTTTATACTCTTCAAATTGAATACCGAATAAGTTGGGAAATGTTTATCTCATATGCAGGTGAAGTGGGTATATTGCTACTAAGGTGCAGGAAATTGATCTTTTCAATATAAAATCATCTCGTTTGTCATAGAGTCTAGTATTGAGATGACTTTGTATGTTAAATTCGAGATATAAGTCTAAAAATGAGGCAGAGGAAGCCGTGTCTGTTGTTTTTTTAATTTCTAATCCTGAGGGATATATTAATGGAATTCAATCAGAAAAGTTCGGGTTGTTAATGGAAAAAATATGATCAATACATCTGAAAGTGAAATCAAATAACTTGGCTTCTTTGATCTTCTTGTTTTTGACAAGTTTTGAAGGAACTCCGATCATTCGAAATTTATCCTTTTTTTTTTTTAATTTCATCAAAACTAGGCCAAATAAATCCGCCTTGAATAGATAATAGACTTCAGCTTACTCATACACGAATTAAGGTATAAAAGTCATTTTTAAACTCTTCGAATAGTTTCGCTCTAATTATATACAGAAATTGCCAAAATCGTGTATTAGTAACATTTTAAAGAAATACGATGATTTAAATGTATTTATAAATTGTATGGTGTTTATTGGAAAAACGCACGGAGATGCAGGGAAGACACCTTATATTTCGGTAGGTATGAAAGTCCAATGATAAGCATAAATGTAGGACCAATAGTAAACAATAACATTACAAATGGATGAAGATGTGGTTACTGTCAGGAAGAGGAACGACAACTGCTGACGGAAACCACTGACAAATGATCACGTTGTATTTGATACGTAGCTAGATTGATGTCGTCTCCTAGATTATTGTCTACTTGAAGGTTATTAAGGTTTGTAAGACTGGTGACACTATTGACAATATCCGATTGTTTTTATTACTAATCCTTTTCCTATACTTAAGAAGTGATATATACTCACTTTGACAAGTTCAAGGTTCTTAACCTTCAGACGCTAGATAAATAAACATTAAAATAATATGATAAAACAAATCACAAAATTTATCAACTTTTAGCTTTTTTTCTTGGTGGTTTATCAATCATGTTTGGGTCGCAATCAACAATTATCACTACAAATATTAGACTAAAAATCATATATAATATACGTAATTTGATGTGTTATTTTCATTCCAGTACAAAAATAGTACAAAGGATTTCTGCTTATTTTAGCTTGTTTTGTAAATGCAACAACTTTAAGTGGTAAATGTATCGATTTGCGTTTACCATGTGGTTGTAACCATTATGACGAGGAAGATTTTGTTTTGCTGTGTTGGATGTAGACAAAAATTAGATAACAATAATACCGAACACCAAGGAAGATTCTAAACTGAAGACTGTCATTAAAGTGAGAGGGTTAGCGCTATAGAACCAGGTTTAATCCACCATTTTCTACATTTGAAAATGCCTGTACCAAGTCAGGAATATGACACTTTTTGTCCATTCGTTTTTGATGCGTTTTGTTAATTGATTTTGCCATGTGATTATGGACTTTCCCAATTGATCTTCCTCTAAGTTCAGTATTTTTGTGATTTTACTTTTTCCTTAACAAATGGCAATATCAAAAAGCTCAATCTCATCAACCGAGAATGGAGAAAAACAACGGTCATATTCTTGACTTCGTACAGACATCCTTTTATAGAAAATGGTGGATTGAACACGGTATTATAGCTGGCTAAACCTCTAACGTGTATGACAGTCGCAAACAATTCCATTATATCGACAACAATGTGTGAAAGAAAACAAAACCCAACACTTTTAAGTTAAGCTAACAAAAAATGGGGTACAACAGTCAATAGAACAAACAACTATGCCAACAAATAACAACAAGCGGCATGTAAATACTCTATAGACAAAAGATATTAATAAAACATTACCATGACACATTACATGCTATTCTCTACGAAAGATTAAAATAGAGTTCACAGATTACCTGCTACATAGCAAAACCTCTGACTCACTAATAAAAATAATATCTTATTCGAAGGTCATTTTTTTCTCTGTGTTAGGTGTTCTTGCGTTTGTTTGTATTGTATTCATGTCATGAAATGCTGTAATTTTAGCGGTATTTTTTAAAATTGTCATATAAGCGAGAGGCTTGGCTAGCCATAAAACCAGGTTCAATAAACATCTTTTTCATTCGTAAAATGTCCTCTACCAAGTCAGGAATATGTCAGTTGTTATCATATCGTCCGTTTCTATAGGAATAGTGGTGTTTGCTTTTGTTGTTTTTGTACCTTTATATCAAATGTCTTCACCTTGCTTTTATTTTCCAACTCGGATTTGTTTTCGCTTTATCAATTTATGACTATTTAACACCGGTTTACTTCTGTTGTCTTTATTTTCCGCCTTTTGTCCCTTAAAGCCCACTATACAGACTTACTAAATAAAGTCACTGCTGTTTTCTCATCCAGAGTATTCATTTCGTGGCAACAACAATTAAAATTCAAATCTTCAATACTTTTTTTCTTTTTAAACACGTAGATACATGCTGATGATACAATTTGAATGTATCAAGATTATTAATCGTTTAACATTGGTTGTGTCCATTTCAAATGACAAGTTTAGAACATCAAGCTTGGCACGCTCCCAAAACCAGGCAAATAATATTACGTCCCTTTTTCGACGCATATATTTCTGCTTATAACTACATTCCACAAATCAAGAGGACACATCTCAACCTCAGCACAAGCTTTTTTTAGAACGGGAAAGTCTATATATATGTCAGTATACATATCCCCCGGGAAACCCTTGGGGTCAGTTTCAGAAAGAAAAATATTTACTTTGTAGGATTTCATACGAACGAGGTGTACGAATATCCGCAGCTTTTTATCTTTAAGTTTTTATATAACTTGATGGTTATTTCTTTCGTCATACTATCGTACAAATAACAAAAATACTAAACTCCGAGGAAAGTTCTAAACGGAAAGTCCCTAAGCAAATTGCAAAATTCAAACCTCAAACACATGGATAACAATTGTCATATTTCTGACTTGGCACAGGCACTTTCTTATGTCGCAAATTGTGGATTAAACCTTGTTTTATAGCTAGCTTAATCTCTCACTTAAAAGACAGAACATTTCTTTCATTGATAATCAGTTCTTTTCCTGTGCTGTTTCGTAGAATTTCCACTTTTTTTTACTTTCAAAACATGGTAAAATAAAACAGACTTGAATTGTCATCAGACTTGTGCTAAAACATACTAATATGAATTGATGTATTATAGTCTTTAAACTCAACAAATATTTACACTATTATTACATAAAGTATTTAAGGTGTTTATTTTTATCATTTCTAAGAAATGCAAATTTTGATGTATTTTCCATATTTAGAAATTTATTGCACGGAGATGGAGGAGAAAACACATGTATTTTTGTAGGTATATAAGTCTAGTAGTAAAACATCGAAGACCAATAGTAACAAAATAATATACACCTATTGACTGCCAGCTTGTTATCCCTGAGAAATCAACTATTGCGAAGAAGACGGCAATAGTTGGTATCAAAGAGACAACAAACTTGCTATTATCCTCATAACCAGTCAATAAGTGTTTTATTTTTGGCACTCTCCCAAAATCTGGCAAATAATATTACGTCCCTTTTTCGACGCGTACATTTCTGTGTATATTTCTGCGTAAAACTACATTCCACAAATCAAGAGGAAACATCTCTACTTCAGCACAAGCTTTAGAACGGAGAAGTCTATTTATATATGTCAGTATACCTATCCTCGGAAAACCCTGGAGGTTAGTTTCAGAAAGACAAAAGATTTACTTCGTAAGGTTTCATACGAACAAGAATGTGAACGAATATCCGCAGCTGTTTCATCTTTAAGTGTTATTTCACTTAATGGTTAGATATTTCGTCAGACTTGTGGATACCAACTGTAAAACAGTCCATGTAAATTGATTTAATTAATGGAATTAACAACATTACTGTATTGGTTAAAACAGAAAATAAAAAGATGGAATCCCAGTTCTGTGTAGACCTGTATTGTTGGCACTCATACCACATCTTCTTATGTTTGAATTCGTGTATCACCTAAATGGTGCTTTCTTCTAATTTCTATTTACATATAACTGTTATATATATGAAAACAAGCTTTTTTTTACATTCAAAGTTGCAATACTCCTTTGATATACTAGTATCACAATTTATGTCCATCAATCTAAAGTTGCTATACGAGTCGTTTAAACCAGCTGCATTTTTTGTTTATTTGTGTTGTTTATAAGTGTTTCTCGTTTCTCGGTTTTTACATAGATTATACCGTTGGTTTTCCCGTTTGAATCATTTTACACTAGTTATTTTTGGGTCCTTTATAGCTTGTTGTTCTAATCTAGCCTAGGTTCGTGTTGGTGGACGTACTTTAACCTATTATTGTTGACTTGAATGGAAAGTTTATCTCATACCTCATATTCTTATTTCTATTGGTCTTTCTAGATGAGGTAATTGCGTCACTAATTATAGACTTGCTATGTGCTACATGTTCTTTTACTTTATGCGATTCTTTTTTTCCCCTAATATCATGACCAACAAGTTATATGATGAGTGTTTCATTCTGATTATACTAGTAGCATGTTTTGTAGCAATTGTCAATTTGTCGTCGATTCATGAGTACGGATATTCTTTTGGTATATTTCGGATGTCTGTTGATTCACTTTTTGATAATGTTGCTTCAGTATCACATCCCAGACTGTACATCAAGTATGTCATCTATATTAGCATTTTCCCCTCAGAAATATATATTATAGTCGTTTTAATTTTCCTGAATAAGTTGAGTGCTTTACCATAATTGATTCACATCTTTGGTACTTGGCTCTTTAAAAAGTCTCTCACACATCATTTATATATTTTATTTTAAAGTAATGTCTTTGAATGTACATTGGTTTTGTTTCAATTCCCTGATAATTGTTGTCTTACAGATAATAAGAAGAAACAGCTTATCACGACAAAAGACATGCAGAAAATCATGAAGAGAGATTCGTATTACCCTGTAGAGCCAGGATGACCAGCTGGATGGCAAACTTCGAAGGTTCGTCTTAATTCTATGATGGTTTCCACTAATCCTGGCAAATTACCGATTTCATCTGCAAACTGCAATATTTAACTATGCCTTCAAGTTTCAGGTCGCATCAACATATATAATTTTGATTCCGAAACCAAACACCATTGAAAAAAGTCAGGCCACAATGTGCATCTATTTTTCCAAATTCGAAAACTTTTTTTTATAGAAAAAACTAATTTAAGTTTGTGATAACCTCTTTTCCTCTTTTCAGAAAACCCCGTACTCACAAAAGGTTTTTAAATGTAATGAAGACATTTAAAAATGAAACTAATGTTTACATATGGGTCAAACATATCTACCAGTCAGTGACTGTACTGACCTCGGCGTATTACAAAAGTAGCCTTTTGGTTATCTCCGTTTGAAAGACTCGACATGATGGTTAAATTTATTCAGTGAATATATGTCAGACGAGATGGTTGAATCAGTAGCAGAAAATCAGCATACAATCTTAAATGATATACGAGGTTTAGCTGGCTATAAAACTAGTTTTAATCCACCATTGTCTTCATAAGGAAATTTCTGTAACAAGACAGGAATATGACAGTTGCTTTACATTCGTTTGGTGTGTTTGAGCTTTTGATTTTGCCATTTGATAAGGGACTTTAAATAGACGATTATTTCAATCAATCATTTTTTGGAGGCATGGTTCAAGAATTAAGTGGTCAACATGTTGATGGAATGCAACAAATCTTTTTAAGAAATACCTGTAATTCGAGAGAAGCCGGTATATTTTAGTAGACCATGTCATTTGACGTAAACAACTTTAAAGCTTTTAGGAGGATGGACATTTATTATGTTATATATGTAAACATGAATAATAAAACATGTGACTCCAAACATGATTTCGTCATTTGCCTTCTTCCTTTGCATATTCCGATTATGTTACAACTAAAAAAATATGTTCATTTATTAATTGCTCCCTGACCCGCATGTCAATTATTACTTTGATCATCGTAATTGTACTCTAAATTCAAACTTCTAACAAAGACATTAGATTTTACGCATTCACTCCTTTTTAAGATCGAACCTGTTTCGTACCGGATGTGAATCATACTGACGTGCAGCTGACGATGCAGATATAAAATAAGATATAATTCTTACTCCAATAAGTTGATTGCTTAAACTTGATTTCAGAACTGTGGTTTTTGTTATAGCAAATTATCTATAACGATATTTATTTGGCAAAACATCATAAGAAGAAAATCTAATATGCCATAAATAAAGTCTCATTTGTAGCGATGATCAATATCAACCGAGAGCTTGATCATATTCATCTTTATGTTTATTTGACGTTGTTAACTTGCCTCAATACAGATTTATTTACAATGGTTATTTACCCAGACCAATTTCAGATATGAAATGGACATAGTTATATCTAATATCGGCTCTATAACGTAAAAATGACAATAAGATAAATTGCTAGACTAGTATTAGTTACTTGTCCAAATACTATATCATCATATCCTATAGTATATCTATTCATGTTGTGTAATTAAAACTTTTTGTGTATTGATTGCTTGTTCATCTGTACAGATCTTCGGCATTTGCATTAAACCATACAACAGTACAAATTATGGCCGATTGAACTTTTATCTAATAATGGGACATTTGTATCACGTATGAATTGATGGTGTTCCCCTATATTTTATATATAAAAAAAACGTTAGTGAGATAGCATCCTCCAACCCTTTTGAAAAACGTTTGAAATTTACAAAATTTCATGTTATGCTTTAAACTGTTTTAATAGTTAATGGAATGCAATAGTGTTTTTCATACGAAATGAAAGCAAGTAAACTTTGCATTTTGCTAAAATAAAAGGATCGTTATTTGCTTTTAATTCGGTTTAAATTTCTAAAATAAACACGATATAATTCTTACTTTGCAGTTTTAGTTATAAATATAGATATATTATTTACATTTTAATCTCAATGTAAAACAAAACTTCGAGTAAAGTTAAGACGATCATCTGAATGCCTGCCTTTGAAACTTGCAATTCCGTACTTATTATTTATGAGTTTGAACAGCGGTATCCTACTGTTGCCTTTATTTATTACCCGATTCGTAATTGTATGAGCAACACAACGGGTGTTACTTGTGAAGCAAGAACTGCTTACCCCCGGAGCACTTAATCACCCCTGTTATGTAGTGAGCTTTGTAATATCTCATCTTTTTGTGTTTTGTCATTGTATGTATCATTGTCAATTTTATTATTGTCCATAGTGTTAATTTGGTTTCTGATTTTATTTTACTTATCTTGTGATTTTAACGACTCCATGCGATTATGATTGCTATCACATCCACGTCACAGTTTCTGTTATATCCCGAGGATATCACCAACTAAAAAAAAAGCACTTTTGTGTTGACTGAAAATATCGTTGATATGCTAATAAAAATGTTGAATTATTTGAAACAATAATGACTGGCAAAGATTACCTCTTTTGTCTCAACATTTTGGAATTCGTGATTTTTGAAATCTCTTCGAATCCGTATTTTCATTTGACGTTCCAACTGTTTTGATTTTAGCGCCACTTTTTATACACAACGCGTCAAGCGTTCCAAAACAAATAAGCATGTTTCAAAATGTAAATAGCTAATCTGTTTTTTTTTAAAGTTAAATCATTAAATGGAAGTTATGTTATTAAATGTAATGTTAGCAACAAGCAGAGACACATACCATATATCCTATACTAGAATAGTATATGTCTCGGCAAATAGTCATTACATAATTGTTCATGTGCATTCACTCTCTTTAGTATAGAATATGTAAGTTGCATTAACATTAATAATATTCCCCTCTACTTCTAGGATAAAAGTGTCCGATGAAACTTAATAAACGGGGTATTTTTTATATAAAAAGACAGGAAAAATGTTTTCAGCTTAATACCTTAGTTTACTTTTGCTATTAATACTTTTACATGGGCACATTTTTAGGATGCATAATATACCCATACTATGATAATGAATTCTACGTGAATATATTTCAGCAAAAGGGTTAGGCTGGTGTAATGTACGATTTTTGTTTATCAGAAAAATGATAAAAGGTTTATTTTTCGGGTTTGTTTATATCTTATTTAAAATTAAAATAAAAAATACAATGCGTTATTCTCCGCTTTACACCAACCTGAAGTCATTTGGTATACGGTTTGAATGGGCTATATGTCTATCGAAAATACAACAAAATGAATTATGAATTATACATGCATTTTGTTCTTTCTAGGTTAAAAAAAAAATCAGAACTTGTCAAATCGACAGCTTTATGTTTTTGGCATGATTGAATCCTTGTAATCTGTGGAGATTATGGATAGCTGTCATTAATATTCGATGTAATTTGAATATTGTAAAATACTTGATTAAAAGACATAATTGCACACTGTTTAATATGCGGGTTTTATTGTTATGATAAAAATTAATTATAACCGAAATCTTATAAATTCAAATTCCGAAATATCAACAGTTCTTATGGCGTGTATGAGTCATGTAATCGATGGGTCGATTACGGACAAGACATGAAGGATGGACGGACAAATTGTCAAAACTACCGAATCTAATACTCTGCGTAGTAATTTGTACAAATTGGATTAATAAAGTATCCAAACTCACTCGATTGTTAAGAATTGATGTCATAAGTCAATATCACAATGATGTATTGGCTTAGAAAACGTCATTTCCATTTATGTAATCATCTGGGATCTAAAAGCTCGTCTAAATGAGCATAAACGGTATCATTCATTTCTGGTGATCTTTTATTAGGTTTCTAACATTTCTAAATTGCTACTTGCTTAAAAATGTCAATACACAATTATATAATTAGATAGATCGACGTGGTTTGTACCGTTTCATCATGACTTGTTGCACAGAAGTTTGATAGATGGTTAATCAATATGGTAGAGGTAGGGGTGAAACCAATTTGCACAAATATCACATGAAACAGACAGCTACTAAATATTGATGTTTTCTCTCTGAGGAGTTGAGAACAATGATTGATATCTAAAACATATAGTAAGGGCTGTATGACTAATACTTTCTCTAAGCATTTATTTCATATCAATGTCTGGAAGGAAAACTTTACTTGTTTTCGTACTTATAGATTGGCAAAACTTAGTTAAGATATGTTCCAAGCCGAACTTGTTAATGGTTTTGAAATTGCAATATTACTTATCTGGTCTGTTTGTAAATAAGTTTTTTTTTAACTTTTTGCTTTCATCGGCGATACCATTTTGACTACCCTTTTATAATTTTACAGAACTGCAACTAGCTTTGATATAGAGTATCGGATGCTGCATGTTTAGTATATATATTGGTGTAATAAAGTTATATACCTATTTATTTATGTGTGTAAATGTGTTCAGCATCTGCATATACATGTGCAGAAAATTACAGTTACAGGTAAACACATCATCTAGTGTTTCTTAGATTTCAGATAGATGAATAATGCACAGTGAATCCTGCAGGCATAACCACTGAAATGTACACAACAAATAACACTTTTTTATTGAAGCATCTGTTAGTTGCAGGTTCACGCTATTTTTATTTTTTTTACATAAACCAAATAAAAAACCATAGAAATATAACAATTTTAATGTTAAGAAAGATAAACATACTTTTACTATCTGAATTGCACTGCTGCAATAAAGGAAACATCCAAATAAAGTATAACACTAGAAGAATTATACGTTTGTAATAATTATGATCAACAAATCCTTCGTCATATATTTATTAACATTGAGATAATTAAGAAAAATAGAATGTTCAAAATAAGTATATAAACATGATAAAAGCCAGGAATCTGTAATTCAGTGTTTGTCTCTTGTTGCTGCATACATCAAATTTGTTTTAGTTAATTATTTAGTACATAAATCAGGCCGTTAGAGTTAACATTTTGTGTTGGGTCTTTTATGGCTGATTATGCAGTGTGGGTTTTACTCATTGCTGAAGGCCTTACAAAGACCTTTAGTTGTTAGTTGTTAGTTTCTGTGTCATTTGGTCTTTTATGGAAAATTGTTTCTTTGGCAAGCTTCAATTTTTAGTATTTAGAAAAGTCTAAAAATACAAAGTGCAACATTTTTAAAGAAAGACAAGTCTGCGCGGAAAAGAATACGATATACATTTAAGTATTTATTACTTTGGAACTTATACATTCATAACACGGTATCTAAGATTATGATCGAGAAATTGCAAATAAGTTGGCAAAGCTTAATTTTATGAAGTTAATGTAAAATGCATATCGAGTACAAATGTATTTCAGTGTTAGAAAAAAACAACTAGAAAAAAAACTTTAAATGAAGGAAAATCAAGAAAGACCAACTTTAAGAGTGATATGAAAATCCAAATGGTTTTAAAGGCATAATATATGAAAAAACATTTTCGAAATCGGTGTGCATTGATGTCTCAACTAGGATTGTGTTGACAATATTTTAGAGAAAAAAACTAAGTAATTAAATTTAAACTGTGAAGAAAATTTCGTGAATAAATTTAATGGTTTTTAACGCATATAGTCTGTTGCACAGAAAGTATAGCGTGATAAGAGTACATGGTTGAATAAGTTTCTGTTTGTGGTGTTTTTGTTATATCTTAAATTACATGTTTTTTTAAATCACAATTTAACATTCATGTCATTTGGGGAATATACATGTATTGTTTATGAGAGACCGTTGAAAGTCTGTTCCAAACACTCGCGTCTTTTTAGAACTTCGTTTATTTGTATCGTTGGGTAACTGTCTAATTGACATATACCCTACAGTTCCTTTTTAAATACTCGATGTCAGTAGCAACTGCACCTATATAATGCGTTCAAGAAACTCATTCTTCTGAGGTGTAACAAACTATTTTCTTCTGACATTTACACTGATCAATTCTGTTGCACAGATTGAATCGGTTATTGATGTTTCTGTGGTTTTTGACAGTCTTCTAAGAAGCAAGACGCCACTTCGGCATAACTTGTGTATCATATAACAGCATTTGAATATTGAAAGTTTTAAAATGTCAGACTCCATTTAAGTATTGGATAGAAGACAAATGTGTATAGGGAAAACTATTATTGATTATGCTAATCAGCATCAATAAATTAATAATCTCTAAGACCTCCTCTTTGGTTACTCATTCAGACATTTATAAGCAAGAATACCCATGGGTCAATCAATTTGAAGATAGAATTTCATTGTAACATTAGTCTTTTAACAATTATTCTTATTTTTTCACTATTTTTTCTTATTTTTTCACTATGTTTTCTTATTTTTTCACTATTTTTTCTTATTTTGTAAACTAATGTTAAAATAACCTTATGAATATGAGCTCTAATTCATAGTTCATAATGTTTATAGTTGTTTCCTCGTTCAAAAAAACAATTAGACTTCTGCAAGACTTCATCAGACATCATTTAATCAGATGATGTTAGTTGTTTGTTTCTATACGTATATTATAGAAATTGATCATTTATACAGCAAAACCATCGAGATAATAATGTATAAATTCAGCAATTTGCGCGTCATTTTCCATCTCGTGTTTTTTATCATTAGTTCGTTCTCTTTTATAAAATATTGCGGTTTTTTTTATGTGTTATTTAAAAGTAAATAAAACGTTCGAACACAGTATATACTTATTAATAACGAAACTCAAATGAAACGAATTATAAGAGGCAAGAGAAGGGAAGTAAAATAACGAAATTTCTTTCGGAAGAAGATAAGCAGCGTCAAAGATCTTTTTATATAATTCTATCAAATTCTGACAGTTCATATTTTGTTTTCAAACATCCTCTGAAGCAAAAATAACATTGTTCAGCTGTAAATCAAATCTGCCTTTTGGCTGAAATTATCTTTATGAGACTGAACTAATAACAGATGGGAGACGGTAAGTATTCAAAGAATACTACTGTATACTCATTAATGTGTTCTCTTCTAGACCATTTTTCCTCTTTTTTGTTTCTCAGAAGGACCAATCTTGATTTTGATATAAGTTGTCATCTCTTGTGTAATATCGGTCTTTGAATATCTTAGCGATGACCAAGACGAAGAACATTTATGAGGATCATGTCGCTTTCATATATGAGAGTTTTTTTCTGATATTTCATAAGGGTTAAGCTTCACGTATTACCACCAAATATTCTTTTAAATTATAAAAAATAATAGTCAGCAAAACTATCAAATAATTTTTTCAAAATTATAATTACGGGATATAACATTTATTAGTTAATCCTGAACCGACAAATAAAGTTGTATTGCATGTACGACCAGACAAGCTTATAAAAACAGATACCCATTCGAAAAAGGTGTTGATCTGTACCCCTTTTCACAAAAAATCTTAAGTATAAAATGTATCGTAAGTCTAAAATATTCCTTAACAATGCAACTAAATATTTTTATCGTAAGAATAATTTTACATTTAAGGCTACAGGTTCTTATTTGTATTTCATATAATCTAGACGTGCACGTGACTGCGTATTTATACATCCCTCACACGAAGACAAACTGTCGCTTGTATCAGCATGCATGTATCTGTGTTGAAAGAAAAACAAATTTACATTTCCTTATGAATTTATGCATTTGACGTTGGCTAATATAACTTTTAAAAATGCCCTGATTCACTCAAGTACTCAAAACAGGACAATTAATTCTGACTTCATTCCCATGTATTTGTATCACATACAATGTCGGCATTTGTGGAATTTGGATATGAAATACTACACTAAGTGTTATATAATTATATATGCTCAAAAGGTATTTAAACACTTTTACAAATATCTGTCATTTTAAAGTGTTAATCATTCGTAAAGACAGCTGTTGAACACATTTTTGTAAAAAAAATAAACTTTTATGCAGATTTTTTTTTATTTTCCATTTCAATGATGAAGGTCAATCCAGAAAATCGTTTCGGACACACGACACTTATATATATAAGTACTAGTATAAGATGTGGTATGAGTGCCAAAGAGACAACTCTCCATCCAAGTGACAATTTGTAAAAAGTAAACCATTATAGGTCAAAGTACGGCCATAAACAAAGAGTATTGGCCTACAGCGAACAGCTAGCTATAAATGGTCCCAAAATTACTATTGTATTACAATCTAAGCAGGAAAACCAACAGTCTAATCTATATAAAATGCAAAACGAGAAACACTCACATACGTATCTTATCATGCTTTATATAAACAAATCAATCGCTTTATTGAAATCTCAGAAATGTTGCTTAGGAGTTATAAATTGTAGGCATGAAACTGCATGTAGCGCACGAAATGCTAGGTTCAATGACATTCGTATTCTTCTTATTATTATTAGCTGCATCCCATTACCTTAGATCACCCTCATGGTTTGCTCGGGTTCATGTTCTTTTTATCTGTTTGTGTATACATATAGTCATTTCTATCTCCTGCTTCATTTTTAGTATCATTTTTACTTTTATAATGTATCTCTTGTTTATTACAAACATTGTAGAAATATTTGGTCAATTCCTATTCTATTTTTTCAAGCTTATTTTTTATCATTGTATTTTTTTATGTCACGTCTAAGCAGATTCTATTTGATATACAGTACTTACACAGCTGAAATAGTACCCACTAAACGTGTTGACTAACTGTACATGTATATATATATGCAGTTCAAATAACAAAAAAGGCTTACAGCAAATTGCACTAGTATTAATATCTGAAATACCAACTGGTGTATTTAGCTGATATACACAGATAACTCTGTCGACCTAGTATCATAAAAAGGGGGATAATGCAAAAAAAGATTGACGAAAATTCAGCTTCTATTAAATCATTGCAATTGATTTTATACGCATACATTAATGCTTCTAGGTTTGCTGTTTCTGTGAAAGGTATTTGGTATCATGGAAACAAAAGTACGAGTATAAGAAATTAAACGGACACACATCTATCCATTTGTGTTGCACGCATGATGAATAATTTTTGTCCACCGTCAATGTAAATCAAGTTGAAATTTTAGTGACATTTTAATCAGTAATAAATGTTATGCTTTTGGTCAACACAATCTTCACCGAAATGTATTGTATAAAATATCACATGCGCTTCCCATTGACATAGAAAATATACTTATCCGCTGTAAATCTAACCTAATTTCTGATTGTCTTGTTAACAAAAGGAAGCAGAGACCTAAGTCAATCCTAATGTTAACCTGAACCATAATTACCAGTGTTCTAATAATAAGTATATATAAAGGAAATAATTAACTAAGACTTAAAGGGTTCATTGGATGTCAAGCAGTGTAAGAATGTGGTACGAAGCTCTGAACCACTTCATCTCAAGTTTACATCCTTTATAGGCCATTTCCTAAGGTTTTCAGGTGAACCATATTCTCATGCTGATCTTACGGTTGTTTATATTTTTTCTGAATCATCATGAAAACAGGTGACTTAAAAATATACGATGATGAACCGACGACAAACTTTGAACAGGTTACTTTCCAAAAGTCAAGAGGATAGTCCGAAAGTGAAGAGGATGAGGGAAAAACAAACAAAAAAAGAATTCACAAACCGACTGATTGATTGGTGGCTTCTTAACATAAACAATGGAAGTATCAGTACACGGTATGCACAAACTCAGCCGGGATGCTGACACAAGTCATAAATAATTAAATCTCATTTAAAACCACTATTTGATGGATACTGATTTCAATACTGAGTTTACATGCCAATATATTGAGTAACTATAGTATAAAGATTTTGAATATTGTGAAATTTCTTTTCCGACGACTTATTTTCTTTGGACTTTTTATTTAAATTTTTTCAAACTTTTTTCGTGGCCTTTTTTCGTGTGCCTTTTCTTTCTTTACACATTCGTTTTAGTCAACACAAGTAAGTAGCAGGACAAAAAATAGTTCGTTTAATTTAAGCAGTTTTATTATATTATTAAAACTTTAAATTAACCTTGACTATTTGAAAATTGAATACAAGCAGCAAGTAACTTTACAAATGACAGCTGTATCCTGTTTCATAGTGATGCAAAATTTGTTATAATGTTTCAAAGCTTTAGCTAGGAAGTCTATTCAGCAACATGACCAAGTCGTTCTATTTCTTTAATAAGACAACGAACTCGCGACGAATTCAAGCGTTTCTCGAATTTTTCTTTGTCGCAAAAATTTGATGAAAAGATAAAAGGCGTTTTTAATTATTAATAATATTGTAACCGTTAAAACTTCTACACTCCAATGATTCTTGTCTCTCGTAAAAAATGTTGTATTGCCACCATATGGCTTTTTATGTGATGATTAACATGTCCATTTTATCGATTAATAACTGTTTTAAAATTATGAAAATTACAGAAAAAAGAAATTATATTCTGATTCACTGATTTTTAATGGCCGTTAACAATGAAAACGAAGCGTCCGACCAGAGTAAAAATAAAGTACATATTTGTAATACAAGATGTTGAATGTCTAATGACTTTATTCAAGGTGTATAAATTCGCACCTGGTTTTTTATGAAGTATGAATCAGTAAATATAGAATAACAACATATGATATGGTTACAGATGTTAATTTTGTTGACAAATATTTAAATAAGAAAATGATGTTGTATGTTTTACTTACATACAAGTCAAATTAAAAAATGAAATCATCTTGGCCTTTTCACAATTTTACATGAATACACAAAAAATACGATATGTAGAGTAAAAATAACAAGTGTATTACTTTTTCTTTTATGTTTATTTTATACTATTAAATTAACTGATGCGACGTACGTTCAATATCCCTTTTGTTCATGTTTAAATTCAAATTAAAACTTTATGGTCATATATACATCAACTTATATGATTTGTGACTAGAACGAAATATCTGATTTTCCAATAAAAATAAATGGAACTAATTCAGGTATTCATTTTAAATAAGCATTTACTGACCGCAACGGGTTTGTAAGAGGGAGAGGGCATTTTGGTAATTTCAATATACACCCGTGACCCGTAATCAAAAGACCGCACACGACAGTTTATTGGTACTTTATAAATGTAAATACTGTATATATAAGTAACGATTAAACATAGTAATGTTTAATTTGTGGTGGAGAAACAATCCCGTTTAAATGGCTTTGGGGTAGAAAATAGAGTTAATCATCGGAAATAAATTATAGGTGTGTTAAAATTATGTAAAAGTATCTAACAGTTGATCTGAATAAAGATGAACTAGTAATTTGATTATGCCGAATTGGATAAGCATCACCAGTTACTAAGGAAACGAAAGTCAAATAGTAATATAATTATTATTGAATTGCCTCAATAAAAATTCTTTCAGACATTTATCTAATATGAAAAGAACAATTTAGATCTATCATAATCGATTTCATTTTGTTATTAAACGTTACAATGTATGTACCGTGCAGCAGACGACTATAGCTATTTATCGTCTGGTGTTCGCGTGGCAGTTCTCTGTTGAAGATGTTGTGTTTTGATTACAATGAATGACTCATGCTACGTCAGACGATGGCATTAAAAGAAGATTAAAAAAATATTTGATGTGTGAATTAACTTGTACATGTGCTTTTTAGTGTAACTGTTGTGTGTGCATGGAGTATTTTATATATTAATCTATAATCTTTCAAAAATCAATTTTTGTACAGGATAAAAACGGCGCGTCAGTTTCCGGATGATGTTGACTAGTATGTTTCTTGTGTAAACAAACAAAAGATGACACTGAGGAGTGATGACACTATTTAATAAACAAAAACATTATACTTACTTCGAATTAACATCTGTGTCAAAGGGGGCTGACTCCGGAAACCTTCTTTATTGTTCTTCCTCTGACAATAAACTTATCAGAGTGTGGTACAGGAAATAATGTTTTCTCATTGGTTAATTATTAATCCAAGCATAACATAACTACAGATGTGTATAGAGCATCTTCAAAAAAGATAAACAATTATTTCTAGGATTAGAGTAATCAGTTTAATAAAATCGGGGTCAGTAGGTAATATAACACCCGCAGAGAAAACGTTCGTAAACCAGATAAAACGGATTTACGCTTTAT
The DNA here is from genome assembly GCF_963676685.1 of Mytilus edulis. NCBI lineage: Eukaryota > Metazoa > Mollusca > Bivalvia > Mytilida > Mytilidae > Mytilus > Mytilus edulis. The sequence goes on along the minus strand of NC_092349.1, from coordinate 70,888,226 downwards.
TACATTAATTCAACATTTGAATTTCATAGGGATTGGAAGTGTGTTGTCTATATGTGATACAATTAAAATGAACTTGTTGGATTGTCTGTGTTCTTACCATTCCGTTCGGACTAAACGTGTTTTAAGTCCAGTTTCTGTGACTTCAGGGAACAAATCTTATCGTACAGGTTGTGCATATTCTTCGTCCAAAATGTATATTTCATGCAGTAATTTATTAAGTGTGACTATAGTGATATGTGTGATATTGTGTAGTATATTTCCATGTTTGACGGGTTCTCCTACAAAGCAAGATCAAGCATCTACACAAGCATTGGTAAGATTACTTATATATCATAAGAATGTATATTTTTACAGGACAGGGGCATGACATATTGTTACATCTACTATAATATTCCCACGGAAGCAAGGTTATTCCATATTTGAAATAGTTTTCATTCTTTGATTAAATAAGAGATATATAATTATATGCATATGTCTTTGATTATACACTATAAATAATTTTGGGGTAATGGACATTGACTAATTGACAAGGAAATTAAAGGAATACTAGACATTAGTTATGATTTGCTGTATTTTGCATCCCTCTAAATATGGACTATGCATGTATCTCATGCGTATTTTGTGTCTGTTAATGTCGGATGTATATTCTCTAAAATTATAATAGAAAGCAAATCATTAATATCTTTTATTTTGATTCTTCTTAATGTTTTTGTTTTCATATATACTTAACTTCGTCCAATGTGTATTACAATTCATTCAAAAGATATATATTTCTTTAGTATGCTTTCAAAACGATGAGAGAACTGGTATTATGATTATGATTTTGAAAGTTTATCAAAATATATACATAAAGACAAAAATGTACCTAAATTTATGCATTCTATGTAGGTTTCTTTCACTTGTAGCCCTAAACATACCAAATATTGAAAGGCCGCACTTTGCCCTATTATATTTTCTTTTTATACTTGATGTTGTCTCATTTGCACTTATACTTCATCATCTTATTTCTATTGTACATGCATAGATATAATAGCCATATATATGGCTATTATATCTATGATAAGATAAGATAAGATAAGAATTTTATTAATCTAACCAAGAACCCATAAAGGGCATCATTTTACAACACAATATGATTGGAAAAAGCAAAACAGAAAACTAATACCATACTATAACATTATGGACAGGATCAGAGCCTCATCTGGATATTATTTCTAAACCTTTAATAATGTAATTTCCTAGGCACATGAGAGTTGGTAAATGCTCATTTGTGAACAGCCAGAAATATTTCTTATCATTAGGTAGTTCTTTAAAATTGGTACAAAAAGTGATAACTTTATCAAATAATAATTTTCTCTGTTCATCATATAATGGACAATTTACTGTAAAATGGGTCTCATCTTCAATAGAATTTGATCCATGTGATAAGCAGTGATGACATAGACGTTGAGTTCTCTCTATGTATTTTTTACTATATCTATCTTTCTCAATTCTAAGATCATGAGCACTCATTTTCATTTTATGATACATGTATACAAAATTTAAATCTGAAATTCGTGTATTTTACATATGAAATAAATCATGACTTAAAGACGTTCATCCTATTATATATTTTTCATATCCCAAGTAAAAACTTGGCATTACTATAAAAGCAAACATTATAACCAGATGTTTCCTACAATTATTTTTATGTGTAATGAGTTTTACAAATCTTCATAGAACGTTTCATTGAATCGTGCCAAAGATGAAACAGGCCGTAAAAACATATGGTGCACCTGATGAAATACTGCATGTCAAACTAATAGAGGGAGGGTGTCTGTTAGTAAGACATGTATGAAATATAGTTTTAATTTCTGTGAGGCATATATGTACTTCGTCGATCCTCAATATACCCCAGGTTGCTTTTTCGAGTCAATCCCATAATTTACATGACTAATCTTAATTTTAATTTTATAATTTATATTTATTTTAACTTTTTAATTTTTAATTGGTTTGAGTCATTTTAAATTCGAGGAATTGCAAGTTTTCAGTTACAATGTATCTTACAAGTACATCTTACGTTGTTGACGGAAGAATTTTTTACTTCCTATTTTCATGATTCATCAATGTTTAATAGATTAAAATATAAAAAGGAAATTAAAAGAAGTCAAAAGACAGTATTAAATCTCTTAAAGTAGAAAAATGTTATGATAGTCTATGCAAAATTGTCAAATATTTACTTTTAATTCGTGATGAGTATTGAATATCAACGTGATAATTCAGTTAAGTGTAGATTTCATGTGAATGACATTACGTATTGGAGCCAGGTGAGAAGATGATAATGTAAATATTAATCCATGTCACAGGTGTGACAACAATCTTTAAGACATGTCAATCAAAAATATTTAATTCTAAGGTTCAATAACACCGTGCGTACCTTAATTTCCCATAAAAGTCATTTAATGTAAAGATAAAACGATCTATTAATTTGCATCTTTGCATTATTTACCTGTGTGCATATCGCCTTTAAGTGATAACTGATTCATGCAATCGATTTAACAATGAGCGTAATTTTTATTTAGGTATACTTTTCACTTCTTGCAACTTTTCTTTGCGGTGAGAGTTTGAAATATCAAAGGTGACCTTGCACGAAAATCATTTATAACGACGAAGAATGCAGTCTTCACAAAATAAGGTGTGACATGACTTGTCTGTAACACCAGCTTGTTCATGTTGTTTCTATAGATTCAAAATTCCATAATATACACGTAACTGGTATAGATTTGAAAATGTCACTCCTTGCCTTCTCATCAATTATTCAATAAAGTATGAATAAAATGCACCAGGAAATCTTAATTGATGCACAATGATGCAGCTGAAACTGACTCAGTCACAGCTTCCTCTGATGAATAAATTCTTAAATCGGTCAAAGAAATTGCATCATAGTTACATGTATGTTTAGATGTCTCTGATGATGCAGAGATGAATCTGATATTCTCTCCAGTCTCATTTTAATTAAAAACTTACGAGATGAAAGATTAACAAGCAAACTGCATTGTCATATGACTTCTTGGGAGAATGTAAAATCAATTTTTAACCACCCTGAATAATGAGTTTTTATTGACTAAGTTCTATCTGATGGGCTCTGAATCATACCATATTTGTCTTTGATTTGGTACGTGAAAACTAACACTGAATATTCTGTCTTATAATGATACCCTCAGGATGGGCATTCGCCGCAATGTCCAATAATGAAGATAAATGACCAAGATGATGTATAAGGCACTATTTAGTAATATTGAACGTTCGTCTTTCACCTTGGAAAAACTGGGTCTGAACCTTTCAAGGTTAACTTTTCGTTTAAAAGAGTGATTTTCTCCACTGTTTTAAAAGTTTATTATTAAGGAAATTTCGAAAAATATTTCACTTTCATGATTTGGATTTTGGAATGATTTTGTAATTTATTTCTTCATCATTGAAATTCCAATTTATATTTACGTAATATTCCGCAGATATCAATCTGCAACATGTGCAATATGCATATCTATTATATGTTATGTAATGGTATGTAATGCAATGTCAACTAGATACACTATGTGCATACATTTGTATATATAGGATACATATATACATATGGGATGGCTCTCCTTTTAAACCATTTGTTTTACCTGGGGTTCTTCCGATGTCTGACATGTCTGAGGAGCAACAATCATCAGAAACAGCTTTTTAAATGATATAAATACAAATGCAATAGAATATTTCAAGACATGCGAGTCCGATTGGTAGCCCTTCCTTTTTGACCTTCCGCGTATTAATTTGTTTATCTTATTCTATGATGCACCAGACATCAAGTGGACACAAGTTATATAAACCACAGACTGACACATAAATAAAACCACGGAAGCGATTACTTAAAGTTCAAAAGTTTATTTATGATTTTAAGAGATTAATGTATATATCCATTTATGGACATATTGATACCATATTAAAGCTATCCTCTAGCAGATACGAAGTAATCATTTCGGTTTAAGGGTGTGCTTCGATAGAAAATGTTTTAAAACCATGTAAAAAGTGGCATGTTTTATCGAAATATTCTTCTAACTAAAATCAACGAATTCAAGAACACACAAACATGTGCTCAAAACCACGAAAATACGAAAATTGATACCAACGAATAAAGGAAGTGTCTATGTTATTGGTCTCTTGTGGAGAGTTGTCTCATTGGCAATCATACCAAATCTTCTTATTTATATTTCACAGTATATTATGAAGACTTTGTAATATTTAGTTTCCCACAGTTCATAATGATTGGATTTTGTCATAGTTGACGGGAAACTTGCCATATATTTGAGGAAATAATGAAAATCATATACATTGTACCTCCTAAAAGTAAATTTTACTCATTGTTGAAGGCCGTGCGGTGAAACAAAAAAAATAATACCAGCGAATAAAAGAACTCTCTATGTATGTTATTGGTCTCTTGTGAAGAGTTGTTTCATTAACAATCATATCACATCTTCGTTTTTATATTAACATTGTTTATGGTTATCATTAATAGTTTAGTTATAGTTATTGACCAAGCAAGTCGGTATATGGGATTTAATTTGCACAGCTCGAGTGACCCTGTTTAACCCGAACGACGAAGGAGTTCGGGTTATTGGGTCATCTCGTGCTGTGCAAATTAAAACATATACCGATTTGATTGGCCAATAACTGTTTTAACACATGACGTCAACGACGTCAACGATTTTCCCGCATAAATCACATCCGCCCAACAAGACGTTGCAATGGATGGATTTCATCATGAATTATCGGAGGATGATATGATCTTATCACAAGTATTAGAAACATTGGAGGATGAAATGGAACTGAGAAATGTAAATATAGAGGACTTTTTTGGAGAGTTTCCTAGTAATGTGTTGGATGAGAATGCATCTGGAGATTTAATCAACACCTCAGCTGTTTCATTTGACCTAGGACTAGACTTAGATTTATGGTTGCAAGTTCCTTCGGAAAACGGAAAGATCCAAAATGTCAAGGTACGTCTTTTTTTAGAATTATCTGCCACGCGCAGAGCCATTATTGCATGCTTTGAGGTGTGGACCCATAGACGGATCCAAGGGATGGAGTCCCGGGTCCCTCTTTTGTGGAAAAAAATGGTTAATTATATAGGGAATCACTGAAACATGACGCGCGCCCCCTCCTTTTAGGTCAGTCAGCCCCCCCTTTAATAAAATTAAAAAGTTCCCATTATTTCATGATTTGAGGTGTGGACCTATAGACAGATCCAAGGGATTGAGTCCCGGGTCCCTCTTTTGTGGAAAAAAAATGGTTAATTATATAGGGAATCACTGAAACATGACGCGCGCCCCCTCCTTTTAGGTCAGTCAGCCCTCCCCCTTTAATAAAAAGTTCTGGATCCGCTACTTAGACCCTTGTAAAATCATTTGCGGAAACTTCCGACTAGTTTTACTGTTTAATTGTTCTCATCCGGAACATTCATGAAATATTTGCCACTGCCGGATTTTGCCTCTGCGATGTGTTAAATTATGTGATATTATCTCATTTTAGGATGAAAAACCTAAAGATCAGGAACAAGGAGTCAAACCAAGGTTTGCAGAAATGACAGACAATGAAATTGATACACTTATTGAAGATGCTGAGAACAAAAACACAAAGAAAACCACAAAATGGGCAGTTAATGTCTATGAAGACTGGAAGAATTCTAAAATTGGTAGTGGTTTAATTATACCAAACCTGAAGGATTTGTCTGTTCAAGATATTAACAGCATTTTAGGAAAATTTGTAGTAGAAGTTCGAAAAAAGAATGGAGAGAAATATCCAGCGAAAACACTTTATTTTCTTGTAACTGGACTTCTAAGAGGAATGCGGTCACAAGGTGTTTCTAATCTTAACTTTTTGAACGAGTCTGATGACAGATTTCTGAGGTTTAGACAAATACTTGACGCACAGATGAAAAAATTAACAGCAGATGGGTATGGTATAAATGTTAAACAAGCAGATCCAATTTCAGTTGAACAGGAAGAAATTTTGTGGAACAAGTCTGTGTTTGGTAATCATTCATCCGAAAGTTTTTTCCTGAACAAGTTGATATTGAAAATACAGAAAATGCATTTAATGTTTCAAAACCAGAAGGAAAATATCGAGGACTGCCAAGCAACAGCTCTTTTCAAAACTGCGTGTTCAATTTTGTAACGAAGATGTGAACCTCACAGATTTTTTTCTCAATGTTTAACACTGAATTGTTAATTTACGTTGTTTTTAAGCCGTACATAGAAATGTATGAAAAGCGGGTATTTTTCACTGAGTCAGGTTGTGACACTGATAACTTACATAACAAGACTACAATGAGGAAGATGTCGATGATAATTTATTTTCATTTTTTTTAATGACAATTTTTTTTTATTGATGGAAAAATAATTTTAGTATTAAATCAAACTGTGTTCTTTATCTTATTTAGATTTGTATTTTGTTGATTGTAATGCTACTACAATTGTTTTGTATGTTTTCTATTCTGATGTTTTATCAAGTGACTTATTGTTATGTCCGAGTATAGATACATGTATCCACTTGATATTTCTTACAAAAAAGAGAAAAACAAAAATCTGTAGTAGCAATGGAATCAATAAACATTAAGTACTGTACAATAATCATCTGTCAAGGACGTGACCTGTGCAATAACTGAAGTAGTTAATGCACACCTGACCCGTGCATTATCCAGATTATACCACAGTAAGATCAAAGGGATTTTGCCTCTGTCATGTGTTAATTGAATATAATGCACATTTGTACCCATATGGGTTGAAGGCATACATAAATCAACATAGTAATATTTTACAATACAAAAACAACAAAAGAACCAAACATTATATACATATATGTATCTATTCTGTTATCATAACTGCAGTTACAGGTTTCATGGAATTCTGTGAATTTTACAGTTCCAGCTGTAAGCTTCGACGACACGTGACCCAATAAAATGTTTGAACTATAGGCTGTTGTTCAATTTAGGTTGTGTAACATTTTTTATCTCACCTCCATGATCTTTGCAGAAGGGTGAACAGCACATGGGGACTTTTTTCATACCCTGTAGATGTTTTTATTCCATTTTCGTCCATAATTTTTAATCATTTTCCCCTCAAGTGCTAATATTGCATCATCTGTATTCAGAGAAGACTTAAAATGTATGAACATTGTATTTTTAAGGCCTCTAACCCAATTTTACCACACCAGATGGGATATCAAATGTCAAAGAGGTCATAAACGTGTTTTCTAGGCAGAATTCGTCATGGTACTCAGTTGCAGTGTATGATTCACTTTGTATTTGAGGGTAAATTCGAACATACAATTCCGTTTATAATGGTCCATAATGATCTTACCTGAAAGATTGCTAATAAAATCAACAAAACTTTTATTAAAATTACTGAAGATTAAGAATGCATGTTTATATTGCTGCAGGTTACTAGTACACTATACGACTTTTTCAGATGGGTAAACACAATTTGTTGAATAATTAGCGACAAACGCACAGTATGTAATAAATTACATAAAATGTGGCTAAAAATGCATGCAACATATCCTTGGCAACCGTAAAAATATACATACTGTACCGTAAATATTATGCTAAGAAGATTCTTTGAAACAGAAGTTTATCATTTTTTGGGGTTCTTTTGCAATTCCAGTGATTTCATTTTTAACGTTATTTACCCTTTTTACGTTCTCACTTACATGTAGGGTATTAATAATTCAATAACAATGAAAATATTAGGACACTGTTTTATTGAAATTATAAATCTAGTAAAAGTCTTTGAAATTAGGGAATGTATCTCTCTCACGAGCTCTCTCGTATATATATATTTATTCTTGATTATTACCGGGGTTTAGCTATATTTTAATTTCTTTTTTATTTGTTATATTGTCAACGTTAGTTTAAATTTCGAATTAATTTTTAATTTGGCCTCACTTTCCACTAAAGAGACTTGATTTGTATAAATATATATATTTCATTCATTATATTCCTACTATAAAAAAAAACTTTGGACACACAAATAAAACCCGAAAACGAACTTCAATCACTTTCCATAATATAAAATACAAGTACCAGTACACATGGTACAGCATGTATACTGTACATAGAATGTACATATCAGATGCGGATTAAGGCTTTTGAAAAAGTTTGGATAGTGAAAGTCTATACATGCATTAATTGAATATATAGCTCCCTAATGGGTACCCGGACCATATGACTTCAAACTAAATCCTCCTCTGCATGTATTTGAAGAATTGTCACTCTGGTCACTGCGTGAACGATATCCATGGGGATTAATAGTACACCCACCAACTTGGAAAGTATATAAAAAAAAGTTCAATTGCTTTATCCCCATCCTGACGTGCACATCTTTAATTTGTATATCAATGTAGATCCCCATATTATGAACAGTGCACAATTATGATTGATTAAAAGAAACAGATGTTGTGCATGGCTTGTAGGAGTATTTGTAATGAATGATATAAATAGATAATAAGACAATAATTAGAAACAAATAATTCTGTCTTGAAGCCGACAGCATATATAACATACACGTTTTGTCAAGTTGTGTATTTATATAAGACGTACATATATTTGAAGCAACTGCCAGACTCGGAAGTGACTGTACATAGCGTGCGGAACATGCATTAGCGAAAGTTCATAAAAATAAGAAACACTACAAAGTATATTATCGAATGATGGATAAATATCTGTTAAATGTCTTATGGCAAATATTTAAAACATATCTAGCTCAGAAAGCTAAGGGCTGTTGGGCGGTTGGTTGTAAAGACATGTTTTATGTGAACATAAACACAACTGCCCTGGCTTTAGTATTCAACGCATTGTTTGATGAACACATGGTATCTTCTACATGAACCTCTCTTTTGTAACGTCTTGGAATATATTATCATTGAAAAGATTCATCAATGCAGGTTTTCATTTTTATCAAATGATACATGTATAAGATGCATTAAATGTTTCCCTATTACCAATTTATTAAAATGTGTACAGTAACAAAAATCATTAATGATGGTATCAAGATGCTTACGGTATTTGATTTTTTTTTAAATGTATGTTTAATTAGCATTTGGGCTTTAGTTTAATACTAGTTATTGAAAAGCAATAGTATTTCAATGGTTAGTTAAAAACAAACGTATTTGGAACTGATTCATCATATCTAACACTGAGACATAGGAGCCGGTAAGGAAGGTGGGCAAATGTCCCAACTTTCAAAACTTTCAAAACGGATTGAACAACTATCTCCCTCCATTTATTGTAAAGAAAATTACTGATCTAACAAAATGTAAATGGAAGAGGAGATTCAGTCTGACTAACTTTTGGATTATAAGACTATATAATAGTTTGTTGCTTTTGCTCGTCACTAACAGAACGTCCCTCCAATCTTTTCAGTCTACTCTTAAGAACTTTATATAATTTTGAAAAGTACACTATACTCTCACATCTAGTGTATATTCCTTAACGTTGCAAAAGTCACGCTTCCAGCTGCAGGGTGTGTAGCAATTTGTCATTGATATACACATGCATCAATACATTTGTAAACCACTTTTATCTTACATTAATAGACTCAAAATTGTAAAATAATCGAACAAGTTTCCCTTGAGTTCTTATAAAAAGATTTGACAAACGCCGTTTTTGATTTTGCAGGATTATTTTAGCCGGTTTGGGTATTTAGAAGGTCCATCTAGTGAAACGGGTAACCTCATGGACCCAGCAGAATTCCCAAAAGCCATCAGGAACTTCCAGAAATTCGCCAATATTCCCGAGACTGGTGTTCTAGACCAACGTACCAAAGAACAGATTCTGAAACCTCGTTGTGGCAACAAAGATACTGTTGGAGACACAGAAGAACGCATGCGTCGTTACGTATTGGCACCTTCAAAGTGGGACAAAAAAGATCTTACGTATAGGTAAGTCTTAATCTAATAGGTATAATTCTGTTACAGTCCGGATGCGGTTTTGGCTGTTATTTATATCTAGACTGATTGGTCAAATTTAAAAACGATTCTTTAAAACAGAAATTTAAATGTGAAATCAGCAAAATTAATTTTAGTTCGCGAAGATGGATCTATTTACTGAAATAATTTGAGCAAAACTTGTTCGACTAAAAATCTTAATTTCATAAAAGGTGCACTAAGGAAGTGATATTTCTAAACTTAGCACTCTCTCCTAAATGTTACATTTTACTAGTGTATGAACCCCTAAAAAAACGAGCTAAAGGCAATAATGTAAAAGGAGGAGAAAACAAACACAAAAAAACCAATCTTCTTTGTATGATAAAGGTAATAATGTATACTATGCACTGCTTACATTCATTGATAGTAGATTTTTTTGTGTTGAGAGAGACCTTGATAATACCATAGATGTATACATCAATGTTAATACAGTTAGGATGAAAAATACCAACTAGTATATACATCTGATTATAAAACTTACATATATATAATTTCAATACAAAAAGGACCGCTTTCCTTTCATATTTTAATTACCTACTTGTTACAAAGTTTACCCTTAAGATTTGAAATGGTGAAGCATACAATCCTTGAGAAAGCGAAGTGCACTTTGTAGATTTCCCGTCATTGATAATCATAAGATAGTTAGGCAGGAGGGATTAAGCCGAGTGATTTTATCCTTCAATATTTATATCGGAAAAATCATCAAGTTGATAAACGCACTTTCATCATATCTTGCAAGAATATGAGATAACATCGTATACCAATTATCTCTGGTACTCAGTATGCCAAAAGCTGACCGCGTTAGATGAAGAACCCCTGTTGAGCACCTCAATCACTAACATGTGGAAGGACATTCACTTCTTAGTGTGAGAAGATTTGGGAAAATAGCATCAGTTAAGCCAATCAAAATTCATGTTATACCACGGTTCCACGTGCATGGTAAAATCATATGTCTTATGACATCTAATATTTCACTTCCACACTACTTTGAGAACAGTCGTGATTTGCGAGTTGGGGCCGCCATCTTGCTTTTAGGTTTTAGCAGCAGAAGATGTCACGTTCTAGGCGGGATTTATCATCAACCGATTGTTGCTACTGTACCCTTGTTCATCATGTTGTCATGTAGATAAGAAACATCACAACCTGCATGAATGAGGGCATACGGCAATGACTGACAACAATAGCTGACCATCTACTGACAAATGGAATAACTCTGGAGTGACCGGCGTCTTTTACGGACTTTTTATACGTATTTGATTAAAATCTTATGTGGAAGTAGAATAGCTAAGTTATGTTGTTTGTAGAAATTTTCTTTGATTTATTAGCGATACTTTTTAGTTTCTTTTAGTGGAGTTTATAATGCGTAGTTCTTTGTTTCTTTTCTGTCGTGCACGTGTTTTAATAATGTATGTGTTATTGAAAACTGGCAGGATACTGCGATTTGTCGTTCTCTTAAATTACAAAATTTACAGACGAAAATACCTCATTCTGTGTCATTTTCGTAACAAGTTGAAAAGTGTGTCACAAGAGCAAAAACTTTACTTAAAATATTTTTTAAGTCCCGTTTTGAGCCCCAACACTCGACCTAGCTTCAGTATAAATAAATATAGAAAACATCTGGAACTAATGAGTATTAGAACTGTTGAAGACTAATGTTTCTGGGGTCACATGGGGATTTAGTTTACATAAAGGTGCGATTTGCAATAATTTTCATGGGAAAAGACTTTCGTATATAAGTTTTGTTTTTTATTTGTATAAAATGAACCAACATATATATACTTGTGAGGGTTTTTTTTTGACAAAAAAAAAAGGCGCGAGCACACACACACATTGTGGAAACCACTGATGATTCAAAAATAAATTTGTTTCAAAAGTTATTGTGTAAGTGACTCTTTCACAAAGTGATACATTTCATACTAATCGTCATTATACATATATGCTTCATGTCGAACACCTTCTGCATTTGATTAGCAGTCTCGAAATGTGTCTAGCATCTAAGTGAAAATTATTGTTGCAGAAATAAAGTTGTATAATTTCATTAGGACAGAATTGGATGAAACCCTGATACCGGTTTTATGTTTCCGTGTTTTAGCATGTTTTCTATATTATCTGTGTTTTCCAGTAATCACTAACGCTCCATGGAATATTGTCAATCTAGCAAAAAAAGTAATTCTCGAATAAACCTCTACATAAAAGTATTGATTTTCTTGAAGTTATCATATTTTATTCTTGTATTCAATTTAGATTGTTCGAAGATCTATAAGAAAAGAAATTAGTTCAGTACTTTTATTAAATCTTTTTTTACATAACAAAAGCCAAGCCTGACACTGGTGTGAAATATGTCTTTTGTTCAATATGCTTGTATCTTTTGGTCTATTTATCAATAACAGTGATTTCCTTTTACTTTTAAATGAACTTAACTTGTTGCAACCACTTTATTTTCAAAGGCGTTTTTCTTCATCTCAAATTGTTTGAATATTGATCATGTAAAAATGAAGAAAGGCTACACGTGTAATATATGGTATGATCGCTCATCTTTCAGAGTATTCAAATACAATGGTTGGATTTGTCGTCGTTACAAAAACAAAGCAGTATCCACTGCAATAAGCTTAAAACGAAAAATTATCATTTAAATCAAGTAGTTATTGCATAGTTCAATGAATCCAGCCTTCTGTAGTGTTGCGAACTAGTTGGTTACCGAATCTCGTTTTTTGCTTTGAATGTATGGCACGGTACATGTTGTCTGATTTGATTTATAAACATGTTGATTTTTCTGCTCAAAGAGGGTTTTTTATGAGTTATATCAGTAAATAATATATTGATTTGAAGGTAATCTAAATGGATGAATAAAACAAGCTGATCTTTGACGCTCAAGCAGTTTTAATTTTTGAGATACAATATCAATGACATATTCAATTTTCGCTAATCAGCAAACGGAAAGGCGTTACCCCTACTTTGTCTCTTGCCATTACAGTGGCGATCGGAATTCATTATACTACAGCTAACGATAACCTTTCAGTTCAGTAGTTGATATAAAACATGAATAAAAAAAAATTCTAGTTCTATTTGTTGTTTTATGTTGATTTTTGTTTGATGTTTCTTTTTTTTTTCATGGGTATTATATGTTCTCGTATCAAATAATTTTTATTGGTTATTTCAATTTTTGTCTTTTCACGATTAAAAGTGGATGATCTTATATAAAGCCTAGAAAACGGATTTAAATGTCATTCCTTACCTGTTCAGTGGCGGATCCAGGGGAGGGTTCCGGTGTTGGAACCCCCTTTTTATCAATGCATTTGAATGGGGACATATAGTTGGAACACCCCCACCCCCTTGGTCCTGTGTTGGGATCCCCTTTTAAAATGGCTGGAGCCGCCCCTGCTGTTATACGGGTCAGTTTAGAGACAAAGGGAAGCATTTTGCTCAAAATTGAGAAGCTCTCTATCTCTCCTGTTGTTAATCTACTTAGTATGTAATATAACAGTTGTCAAAGTTAATAATGATTACCACCATGTGTAAGTTATAACTGGGCATTTTATGAGGAGAAGCATCATGTGTAATGTGTACATGGTTTGCAAAAGTAAAATTGTGATTGATACATGGTCAAGCTGTAATTCACTATTAATAAAGCAATAGTTATGCATTTTCATGCAATGTGGCTCTCCTCGAAAGAAAACAGATTTCACACGTATTAGATAAAACTGTCAATAGAGGTCGTTCCAAAACCTTTTATCTGGTGGAGGGACATTATAAACGTCTGAAAGATATTTGGCGCCCGTCAAACCGGAAACAAACGTTCAAGAAATAGGAACCCTTTAGATTATTTCAAACATTTACTATATAGCGACAGTTCTTGTTTAAACACGTGGCTTGCTTTAACGTCTGCGTTCTCTCCTTTTTATAGAATGAAGAAGTATTTCGAGAAATTGTCAATTCCAAATATTAAACAGTCATCAACAATTTAATTAAAGTGCTTAGTTAAAATCTTTTAAAAAATTATATATTAATTTGAATGAGGAAATATTGTAAAGTGGAGGAAGAAGAATAAGTGAAGAGGTTTTGTGAATAAAGCTCCAGCTGGAGGCTGGATAAATATACACATGTTAGAAAAATACGTATAGCTTGTACAATTTAAGTGGTCTCTTAACCATCAAAAAGTGCGACATGATATCACTTAGATATTTTCTACACATGTATAGTACAGTAAAACCTGTATAAAAATCAGGTTTGACTGTAGTAGTGAATCATACTTTGCCGTGAAGCAAAATTGGTAATGCGTCCTACCTGTTACACGAAAAGTAGATCAAATATCATTTTACTATTAGTTATATGTTTCATGTTAAGTGTTTTAACATCTTTATATAATTGTGCATGTTAGATATATACATGTATATAATTCTGTAATTTATTGTAGTTAATTAGATTTAGTTGAGAATTTATTCGATAGTTGTAAAACATTTGACTACACTGTATGTGGTATATAACTAAATGTCTTTGTGTAAACCGAAAATATCTTTTAAAACTTTTCACTGAACGCACAGTTATTGCAATGCATATAGACTTGTCTGCACTATACAAATATTTTGTCAAAAAGTCACGAACCAGCGTTTGTCTATTTTTCATATTAACAAACGAAAAAGTTTTTTTTTCTTCTTCCAAAATTTTTATGATCATATGTATAACGCTTTCATGTCAAAATAACTTTTGAACACATTTTTATCAAATTCTATGAGATTAGTTATTTTCTTCTTCCAAGCATTTGAAAATAAAGATTTAAAAGTGAAAGCTGTGCCAGTCTCAAGCTAGGAACCTCTTCAATGGATGTGCAACGTCATATCTAATGCTATTTTTTTTATTTTTTTTTATTTTGAGATTTTGAATGATTCTACTATAACTGATTAATACACAAGTTTCCCAGCTGAAGACTGTTTGTTTCTCCCTAGATGTTTTGTTATTGATGTCGCTTGATGTCCGTTTCGTTAACGTCTTCTCCATGCATCGGTGCACGTCTTCTTTAATTCAAACTTCAAATTGTCCTGCCAAAACAGATGCCATGCAAACTAATATATTTGACCACACTTGATCGTAGAACCATTATATAAGTAAATGATAGATCAGAGGCCAATACAGCAGATCGTTACCTTGAGAAATAACATTGTCACTCAGCCGAGTCAAAGCCGAGGTTGACACATGTTTTCCCGTGAGATGCAACGATTCGCTCCATTTCCCTCTATAGCTATATTTCTTATCAGATTTATTAAACTGAATGTTATGTAATTATTGTCTTTTTAACTACTGATATTTATTTTGCCAGCTTGTTATTAGTAACATGTACATCAGTTGCTACCCGTTGAGCAATCTATGAAATACCAAACTACCTTTAAATCAACCAATGAAAAACTATATTGAATCAAACAAAATATCACATGTTTTTGCCATGTTATTGTTTATAAGCTTCTTCACATCAACAGTATCACAAAATTCATTCAAAAACATAAACATTTTTTAAAACGATGAGGCTGTGTTGAGATTTTCAGATTTTCCCCTATTTTGTTTCATTTTGTCACAGTTACACAACAGCTCTCTCTTTTTCAGAATCACAAACTACACTCCTGATTTACCTCAAAGTACAGTAAGACGTGCAATAACCGAAGCTTTCAAGGTATGGGAAGGTGTAACAGACCTTCGGTTCACCGAAGTTGGAGGTGGAGATGCTGATATCATTATACAGTTCGCCAGACTATATCATCAAGATGGTTATCCTTTCGATGGCAAAGGTATGCGATTGAATAGATTTCACCACATTAGGGCCCTAGGAGGGCATATAGCTTATAAAAAATATCATTATAAACGATAACATATGCAAGCAATCTAGACAATAGATGATCAATAGATGTAACATGAATATCATGAAAATACAATTATAAAGTAGGGAATTTCCCTTTAAGCATCGATTCCTGTAGTTTCTGCCTATTCGTCGCACTATTTTTTGGGGGTAAATTTTCCATAATAGAAAATAATAAAATACCATGAACAGCATGGAAACAAATGGATCTAATTTGATAATTTTGCAGAAATAACCACACTGAAAGGAATTGCACGACTCTGATGCCTCTTTAACATTGATATATTGTGACATTTTTATCAAGCGACACATTGAAAACAAGGCCAGCTCGAGATAACATACCGTCATATCGGTGTTATCTCATAAAGAAAAAAAACTTGTCACTTATTTTTAAGAATCTTTTAACATTTCTTGCGTGTATAACTAAAACTTATTTTATTTGCAGGTTTAGTTTTAGCCCATGCCTTTTTCCCAGGGACAGATAAAGGCGGTGACACCCATTTTGATGATGACGAAACCTGGACTTTTAACTCCGATTCTGATGGTATCTATACTTCTTTTTCTATACTTATACAATTGTTGATGTACAGCTATATCATCGTAGAGAAGTTGAAAAACAAACGTAAAACAAATTAAATTGAGAGTAAAATACTGAATTCAAAAATGCATAATGACCCATAGTTGTTAATTTGTGTCATTTTGGTCTCTTGTTGAGAGTTGTCTCATTGGCAATCATACCACATCTTCTTTTTTTATATAAAAATAAAAGATGTGTTATGATTGCAAATGACATAAGTTTTCAACAAGGACTCATAAAGTTCAAATGAAGTTGATGTCATATGCTATCATAAGCAACCGTACGGCCTTCGACAATGAAAAATTATTTTCGGCTGTGGATTCCAAGCATGTTGCAAATCCCTGAGAATGTTTGAAGATCCAGTGCATTAAATAAACATGTGTTGATTTATTTTGATCAACTGCTAGAAAATCGGTAAACACATAAATAGTTTTTGTGTATGGCAATCCTAATTACTAACCGCTGGTCCCACAAGTTAGAAATGACATCATATGATCAAATAACTGCATTAGTAAATTGACAAATTTATCAATAAATGCCATGTTCATTAAGTGCTTAGTTATTGATGAAAAAATGAAATATTTAACTTCAATGTTTTTTCTCTGGTATGTACAATTGCAAAACTGAACGGAAATCAATAGTAACATCTGGTTACCGAGACAGACACCTTGATTTTATATATATGTACCTGGCGAAATAGGTTATCGTACAACCAGGAACTGGCACTAATTCATCAATTGTAGGAAGTGCGTTGGCATTGCTTTGTCTTAATTGAAATGACAGATTAGAATTAAGAAACAAAGGTCTTTAGAAAAATAAAGTTCTTTGATGAAAATCTGTTGATTATCGACTGGCTGTATTTGATACAGATAAAATCGTATCCAGATAGAATCCTTTGTCTAGATGAGTAATGTGTAGTGTATAATTTAGTCATCACTTATGATAAACCTTAACAGATCATAAGTCAAAAGTAATAATTAAAAGAAAGCAAGTTTGAAACCAATAAAACTACGGTTAATTCTTAATTAACACCAGTATGAGGTACATTTGGGTTAAGAAGAAAAATAAATCAAATTTTTGTTTTCATATTTGGATTTTACATTTATTGTTAGTTTAAATGATGAGTTATTGTACAAATACATGGGGAAATAATATCCCTTCTTTAAAGATTTTCTACATGAAATTGAGAATGGAAATTCAACATGCCTTTACGTAACTGAAAATATCTTAAAAAATGTACGAACTAGCTGTCAGTAAACTGCGAGTATACTCTCATATCTGCACCTCGTGGTTTTTTGTTGTTGTTGTTGGGATGTACAAATACCAGTCCACGTCCACTTGTATTTTTATCCATCTGATGAGTTAAGCCTTTTTCAACTGATTTTATAGTTCGTTCTTATGTTGTACCATAGATGTAATATGAATGCATGGGTATTACATCTATGGTTGTACTGTTATACCACTGTCCCAGGTAAGGGGGAGGGTTAGGATCCCGCTAACATGATTAACCCCGCCACATTCTGTATGTTTGTGCCTGTCCCAAGTCAGGAGCCTGTAATTCAGTAGTTGTCGTTTGACTGTTTATGTGTTACATATTTGTTTTTCCTTCATTTTATGTACATAAATGAGGCCGTTAGTTTTCTCGTTTGAATTGTTTTACATTGTCATTTCGGGGCCTTTTATAGCCGACTATGCGGTATGGGCTTTGCTATTGTCGAAGGCCGTATGCTCTATAGTTGTTAATCTCTGTGTCATTTTGGTCTCTCGTGGAGAGTTATCTCATTGGCAATCATACCACATCTTCTTCTTTTATATGAAACCCGAGTTCATTTAAAAAATACTGCCAGAAGAAAAATTACTGCATCACAACAGTTCTGTCGTCTCATTTGAAATAATAGTAAATTGCCTATACTTACTGTACATACACTCATCATTGAAGCAATATCGTGTGTATTGTATTGCATTCACAGACTAATATTGAGTAGACTTCACTTGTGGTTTCATTGATGTTTTCTTTTTCGTCTCTTTTCATTATACTTTCAATGGTATTCAATGTAATACTAAAATGGTCCCATTTTTAATTTTAGGAGTGGACTTGTTTATGGTAGCAGCCCACGAGTTCGGTCATGCCCTAGGTCTCAGCCATAGCAACCAGCCTGGAGCCCTCATGTATCCATGGTACCAAGGTTACATTCCAAACTTCCGACTTCCACATGACGATATACAAGGGATTCAGACTCTTTATGGTAAGTACACCTACATATTATAGAGTTAAATCCCGAACCTTTGACTTCCAAATGACAAATGACTCAATCGTTAAAGATTAAAATTGAAAGTTTATGCTGCCTATAAGACAGAAAGTAATTATATCATCGCAAAAACGTTTCTTGGTTTTCTGGTGAACATGAAAAATATAGTGAGTATACTAACAAATTGATAATTTTACTCTTATGTCCAATCATAGGATTATTTAAAGTAGATTTTTTAACTGTTTAGGCATTTTCGTATTCTGTGGTTTCAAATTTGTTTTTTATGACTAAGATGTATTGTTTGTCAATAATGAAAGCAAAAAAAGATTTGACATTGTAAACAAAACCTCATGACTAACTGATTGAAACTGAAATTTACGTTAATACGAATTTGATCTTTACTTTCATTTGATACATTATGTAATTGACAGGTGGTAAATCTGGCGGCTATAGACCCCCAACAAAAGACAGACCCGTCACTCCTCGCTATCAGCCTCAACCATCAACACCTAGACCACGTCAAACAACAAGGAGACCACGCGTTGATGGGACCACTATTAACCCTTGTGAACATGCGTTTGAAGCCATTGCTGTTCTTCGTCAAGAAGTTTTCTTATTCATGGGTCAGGTATGTTGTGTTAATGTTATAGTGGAGGATCCAATTGGATGGGGTGAAACCGAGAGTGAAACGTCTTGTTTGACATTCAATTCATTTGAATAGGGATCTATAGTTGGACCCCCGACACACAAACATACACACATCTTTTGTGTTATGTTTATAAAGGTAAATTCCAGCTAAAATGCCATGGGTTTTCTATAATTTGAATATAATCTTCATACTGATCTTAATGTACATTTGAATATCGATAACTTGAAAAATCTTAAAATTCTTATTAAACACAATTTAATATGATTAAAGAACAAAGTCTTCTAAATATGATATGTTGTGCAATTATCACTGGCCAAAAGAACAGAAAACATAAACGAAAAACAGAACAAATATTATAGTGTTAGATACAGCTATACTACATGTAGCCGAATATAATATCTCCAAGTTAAATATACAAAGTATCATAATTAAGAAACCTTATAAACTTGTTGACATTTGCAGTTTTATAGGTGACTGTTGACGTATGTAACTTTATAGTTGCTTATCTCGACGTTTTTATATCTAAATTTAGTGTTCCCATTAATGAATATTATTACTATAAACTTAAGTCTATAGTATCGTGGATAAAGCTATCTATATACACATTGTTTTATATGGTGCAGTTGGCGCTTAGGTAAAAGTTTTATCATTGACAAAACCTTGAAGACAAGTATAGGTTGATCATATACCTTTTTTAGTTTCAGTCAGGGCAAATGTTTAGCATCGTTGCTTTGTACTATTTAAAAGAAAAAAAGAAATTAAAATTTGATTGAAATCTAGACGTACGTATCTTAATCCTTCTAAAATCAATGATAAAAAAAAATATGCCCCACCTGACGCTTACGAAAGATGCTTGTTGGTTGTCTAAAAGTGTGCAGTTTTCCTGTATGTGTTTTGTGGGACATGTCATCTTCGCTAGCCAATGGTTACAATTCATTCCCATTCTATCCCGGAGGAGAGGAGGGGCATGTGTGATGGATTGTAACCCTAGGAAAGCGAAGATGGGGTTTTGTGGGAATGTTCGGTTTCTGTGTAATTGTTTTTTAAACATGCAAAATTTCTTTAATTTGTATCAAAATCCGTACAAAAGTTTTTTTAATTTACTTTATTAAGCTCGATGATGGTGGTGTTTGTCTAGATTGACTGGCTAAACAGCCCTCGCAAGGTCTGTTTGTCTACATTTACTGGCTAAACAGCCCTCACAAGGTCTGTTTGTCTACATTGACTGGCTAAACAGCCCTCGCAAGGTCAGTTTGCGTTCAGTACATGCATTTTTGAAAGTATATTTAGGTGGTTCAACTATTGCATTCTGTTTACAGACATTTTGGCGGTTAGACTCACGAGGTATTATCCAAGGCAAGCCAACAGAGATTCACTCCTTCTGGTATGGTTTCCCTGACACAGCTGATCATGTTGACGCAGTTTTTGAGCGGAAGAGCGACGGGAGGATTCTATTTTTCTTAGGTATAATATAAATGTTATATACAGTAATTTGATTGACAGGATTTCCTATACATGTAGACATAAGTTTGACATCTGGCGCGTAGATATAATAAGGGCCGCATTATCTCAAGGTTAATTTTGTAAAGAGGTATCTTATAATAAATTGGTTAATACCACTTTAAAAGTTTTGATGAAAAGAATATCTTCTGGCAAATTCAAAGATAACTTTCTGCAAATTACAGCAATTAATGCATATGAACCCTTATTCTTAACCAGTAATTTTAAATAGAATCGTTGTACCATTTTTAAACCGCCACCTTGTTTTAAGGCACCGTGACGATTCCAATAGCAAAATCAAAAATATTTCATGAAACCTCACGTTATCGTACTGATTTCACATTTCATACATATTGTATTTATTGTTTAATTTATTGGGTAATAACTTGAATATAAATTAGTATAAAATCCAGAAGTTAGAAATCTGTAACACAAAAAATATGAGTTCATTTAAACAACACCCGTTTCAAGATAACTTACAGATGGAACACTCGGACTGGAAAGACATGTAAAGTTCCGGTGTATGTAGTCCAGCTGCTGAGGTCAATTTATTGATCACTAAAATATGGTAAAAGCATGAAATTTTGCACAGCGTTAGTTTTAATGATTAAAAGTATTTTTGAATATGGAATCATAAAAAAAAATCCTTCATGACCGCCAAATTCAAAATGGCCACATATAGTTTAGAGTCTTTTCTATTTGTCCCTTTATGGTAAAAGCATGAAGCTTTTGCTAATGAGCATGAAGTCAAAATACTAACTGAACTAAGAAAATCAAAACATTTGTGATGAACTATTCTGGAATTTTTTGAAAAAAATAATGACTATGATCTGCAAGTTAGTACTGACAATTGTCAATTTACTGTGGTTTAGTAATTTCCTACTCTCAAAACATGCGTCCATTTACCTTTCAGGCGACAAGTTTTGGACTTTCAATGGCAACAGTCTTATACCAGGCCATCCTAAGACCGGCATACCCCTCACAGAACTAGGCCTCCCGGCAGACGTAAAGAAGATCGATGCTGTTTTTGTTTGGGGTTTCAACAACAGGACCTATATTATTAGTGGCGACATGTATTGGAAGCTCAACGAGAAGAACGACTTTATAGAACCAGACTACCCACGTGACATGAGCATCTGGCGGAAGGTTCCGGTTCCATTGGATTCCGCGTTTAAATATTGGGATGGTAAGTCCTTCTATCATTTTTTAGTAGAAATAACGGTAAATTAAATGTACTTGCCACTGGTTTAGAAGATTTGTATCAACCAGTATATAAATAAGAGTATATCAATAATGCAAGTACTCACAATGGTTTGCGAGTAAATGAAATAAAAAAACAAACTTATAACTGTGTTTTCGAGGAGGATAATACTGCTTTGTTTAATAGATTTAAAATAAAAGGTAATCTAATTGTTCTCTATTAAATGGATTTTACAGTTAACTTGAAACAAACTATTGATTGGTTTTATTGTTTATAAATGATAACAAACATTGAGACAAAGAATATCATTTTGAACAAACTAGTTGGTTATAATTTTCTATTATGATCGAACAGCTATCTTTATATATGTTAAAATCAATAAAAGTTGAGAAAGTATGTGTTTCAAATTAAGCCCTTTAAGTTGAGCAGCTTTATAAATAGTCTGATGCATGTTAAAATTTGACAAGATTAATGTACATCGATATGATTATAAGCTAGGGCTAAACCTTAAAACCAATTTTATGTTGAACAGGAAGGACATAAAATAAGCCATACATTTGTTTTAGACATACTTTTTATATAAATTTCTCTGTAGACATCTTTCTTAGGTTTCATTCTTTGAAGTTAATCGATGATATCGTTTAGTTTATCTTAGGAAATGATTGATATATAAACAGACATGTAGAAAAACGCTGATCTTCCTAGGTGTTTAGAAATATTTATAAGCAAAAAATCTTAATTACAGAAAAGTGTATTGATAAGATTTAACAATGAAGATTATTATCACCGGATTGTTGCAAATTTTGAGCAATTGGACTTATGCCACAATATGAGCAAAAACTGCTTAAACGTGAGGAGCTCGTGAATCCCTCCCCATCCCAACCCGGTTTGTCATGCTGTCTCGTCATTTGTGTGATATTGTGCATGGACAAATGATGGAAATTGTTCTTGGTATTGATGTCGTCTTCTCTTGGTAATGGGTATTGTTAATCATTGATAACGGATACACCATCCGATCCCCTTGAAAACAAAAACAAAACAAAGTTCACATCGAAGTCGAAGGGAAGATTAGCCATTGACTGTCAACTTCAAATCGTCGTGACCCATCCCCCTAAAAAGAAAACAAACATCGGAGATTTCCTAGCCTGGTGTGTAATGTCTCTATGGTTTTGGCTTGTAATATCAGATTACACCTTTGGTATCCTCATGTTTTTTAAATGAACCTTGGATTACTTTTCACATTGGTTTTGGATGCTATTAAATGTTATTTTTTCAGTCAAAGATGTCATTTTCTCTTTCAGGAAAAACGTATTTTTTCAAAGGACAATTTTATTACCAGTTCAACGACAAGAAGATGCGAGTGCAGAAAGGTTATCCAAAGTTGATTAAGAAACATTGGTTGGGTTGTGACACTTATGACAAAAACTCTTACAAGTCAGTAGAATCCATAAAATCGCCAGGCGAAAGTGGTAGTGCCAGTGTATTCCCATCATTAACAATAATTTTAACACTTATTTTGTCTGTAAGTTCATTCTATCATTAATGTTTGTTATAATTATAAACTTAGTGCTATTGAAATAATATGAACAACATGACTATGCTTGGTCAACATGCATTTGGCCGTTTCAGAATGTAAAGCATCATGGGTAATTTCATTGTTCCGTACCCCAAAATGAAAAAAACTTCACGTCATTGGTTGAATTTTCCTTCATATTTAACCAATCACGACGACGTTTTGGTGTACATTACACAGGATGCATTAGATTCTGAAACGGCGATTTGGTTAATGGTGCTATATATTGATTTTTTCATGCTATTCTTTGCATATTTTTTTTGCAAAGGAGATAGATACTCGAACGAGTGGTTTGTTTGGTGTATTGTGGATATCAGATCAAGTATGATACCGGTGATTTGTGTATTAGAATGAAAGTGTATGTTATCAAAAAGGTTCCCCCTTTTATAATCAAAATACTGTGATGTAGACTCGTAGTTTATTGGCATTATGTATGATAAAGCAAACTCCCACCTGGAGAGGGTAAAACTCGGTTATGGTTCATGATTAGATTATAAAGAAATGCTCGGCAAGTCTCGATTGGATACAATTTGTTTTCAAGCGAATAATGTAGTAGAATCTATCAAGTCTAATCAATTTAGCAATGTTTTAGCAAAATATTAGTCATTGAATTTGTACATCTTGACGAGGTTTACAAAGTATATGTATTACAGTATAAATCTCAATTATGTTAACTGCAAAATTATATTTCCAAAGGCATTTCGAAACGTACTAACAATGGCCAAAATCTAGGTCAGTAGAATCCAATTACTATTTTAGTATTTTTGGTCATCATGCACTTAGTTATAAATTGAGTTAGTTATAAACGAGTTTTACCATATTTTGCCTGTAATTTGCTTATTATTTATAATTTGAAATGTATGAAAGTAATGCAAGTGGTGTTTGTATTTGGGACTATTTATGTTACGTGGTTAATAATTGTATGCTTCCGAGTGTGGATGGATGCCAAGGCAAATTGGTGCACATATTTATATATAAGACATTTACTATCAATCATGGTATTGGTTAAGACTAATTTATCTCATTGTAATGTGAACTTTGCATGTTACAGACCAATTGCCCCAGACATTTTCCCTATCTAGACATAATATGAATAATAAATTGACCAGGTTCATGTCTAATCATATATTATATGGTATAACATTTATAATAATCGATACAGATATTTATTGCTGTATCATATTCTTAAAAGGTTACAGTAATAAACATTAGATAAGTATCCTGATAAACATTTCAAAACTGTCTTTTTAAAAGGTCCCATAAACTAAAAAACAATAGTTTTCATGAATTAAAAATTTGACATATATCACCTTACAACCAATTTGGTAATTAACGTGTCTGTCGTAAAAATATTATAAAAATAACAGAAATAACCATGATTGGAGGCGAAAAAATCATCATGCAACAGTTGAATCTGATAAACAAACTCTTAAAAAATAATCGTTTGATAAGATCAGCGTTTTCATATCATTTCACATCTATATCTGAAGTCATGTCATTATTACAAAAGAGAAAAGACTAATGTTACTTCGAGGGAAATTATGACATAATGTCATTATTGCAGAATTCTCTGAATTGACTCAAATCTAATACCTTCAAAAAATATTTATAAATATTGACCGTTCTATGATTCTTCCATGTTAATTTTTATTTTGGGTTGCTGTCTCGTAATACCCAATGTGTATGCACTACATCTCCATTTTTTATATAAATAATTAAGATAATCAAAGTTTTGTTTTATCTATTGAACATATAATTGAATCATGATACTCTTGAACATTTTGTGATAGATATTCTCCCCCTGTGTTTTATATGTTATCAAATCACTTATATCAATATGATCAATGTACTTGGGAGAATAAACCAAACTGGTAATATTCAGTTTTTATCAATATCGATAAACCAAGCAGAAAATATCGGCATCTTAATTTAATTACTTTGTACAAATCGATACTACCCCACAAAAGTATTAAAAAGTCAGATAATATAAAATTGTATTATGTTTGAGGGGGGTCATGTTATTTATAATGTTAAACATAGAAAGAGATTAAAAAAAAAAATTTCCTTTAGTTAGTTCGAATACTCTTTAAAGTGAATATCTTGAAATTAAATCGAATTTCCTGACATTATATTTTTTTACCCAGAAACAGTCACTAACTTGTATACGATTTACTAAGAATTATGATATAGTCCTTCTATAACGACCGTAAATATCTATATTAAGAGTAACGATGCTTTTAGTGTACATTTGAAGAAATTATTACTTATTTACTCGTTTGCTATGTGATTTTGATACCGCAATATGACTTTACTGTAATGTGCTATTTAAAAGTAGTAATATGTTAATACATATACTCAACAAGACATTAATACTCGTGCTTAACAATTATAGATATTGTAAAACGTTTATATCATTCATTTAATTTTCCTTAAAGGAAATCATCTTTTAATTTTCCATATTCATTCATAAAGTACAATGTACTTTTTACAGACACCCAATAATAAATGTGTGATATCAGTGTTTAGTGCATTTGATACGTGTTCCTAGTATAACCTTCCATGAAATACTAAAGTTCAAAAGTCTTTTACAATTTGAACGTGTTGACATGACAGTGTTAACATTCATAAAGAAAACGAATGAAATAATTGTTTTTGATAAGTCTTGTTGAAATATCAATTAACCAGGGCCAGTTTGAATAAAAATCAAGTTGCCAAAAAAATGTGACTTCCGGTGCAGTATGAGATCAGACCAAGGATCAGACATAGTGCCCTCTTAGTTTAAAATCTAAATAACCTTTGTAATTTACATGGAAATCGGGCCCATTTAGATAAAATCCTTTTGAAATAACTATACGGATATCCACACAAACCGGTCTTCTTTCTAGTGATTTTTCTAGGTATTTTATGATTTAATCACGAATATCACCTGCCTTGACTGTGCTCCTACCATATCATACATTGTAAATAAGTAAACGATGTATTTTTCTTTATTACAAATAGAGAATCTATACGTGATATTTAGTGTGATGTACCCATGAAGTGCCTGTTGATGTATATAATAGAATGCTATCACTGCTTGTTGAAAGTGGAACAGTCCAAATAAAACATTTTGGGAAAGAAATGCATTAAATTTTGACTTCAGATTGACTCTATTTTACTATCAAAACGCATGAAACAAAGACGAAAAATTACAATATATTACCTTGAATTTCAAACTAAATTCTTAAAATTTATTTTTTCCAAAATAATCTCTATTATTGTAAGTAAAAATCTGTATACGTTATAGAAGTGCTCGTTACTTTTTACCAGTAACAGTTTCATTTTCATTGCCCAAAACCATCTTTAGTTTAAATACAAATCTCTATACTGAGTACATGGAAGTATTATAATACTTCATTCTTAGATACAAGGACCTGAAACCGTTTCACTTTCAGTGTGTTTAAGTGGTAGCATTGGGAAAGTTAAAAGTTTTCAATATGTGCAATATTTATTAAACCTCATTATTCATTGTTTTTGTCTTGCCATATTTTATTTACATTTATTATGTAGCTGATGTATAATTCTTTTATGATAAGAAAGTCCCATTATTGTTCTGTTGCCATATATTTATATTATATATATGTATAAACGTATTTTTGTGCCAAATGTAATTTTTTTATTTGTCTTTTAAATCATTTTCAGATAAATTTACAACTTAACAGAAATCCAAACGTATAAGTCATAATACAATTTAACTTAAATACTCATTCATGCAAACTATATACATATATTATATGATTAAACCCATTTCATTGTCGGAGAATGCATGATACATAGAGGATCATAGAGTCATTCCAACATGTCGTGTTATAATAGGATTATAGTCATTAAGGTTCTCGGCTTTATTTAAAACTCCTGCTGGTTAATTCGACATTAAGTACTCTGTCAATCAATCAATACTTAAAAGATGAATCAAAATAAGATAGTATTCTAGTCACATCTTCTAGGGGATAAAAATAGACACAAAGCATTAAAGAGCAGTATTACGATCACGTGTTATATAAACATCCGGGTAACCTTACGCATTCTGCAAAAACTCAGAAAAACAAATGTTATGACAAATCATCTTTTATGGTTTTATTTCCAATTGTTATTGCATTTTTTATCCAGTTTTAATATCTGTCGGTTTTATGTTTGAGTTACACACATTTTAGTGCTTCCTTTCATTGTGTTCAAAGAGAGCTATAAATGTTTTACACAGTTTTATCATGTTCTGTTTTTATAGCACATTTCACATATTCATGATGTTCTAACTATGTTATACCATGCTAATAAACAAATGAAGACTTATATTGTGTTGGTGTTATAAATGTTTAAAGAGCTGAATGGATCTTGAAGAAAGAAAGGGAAAAAACAATCGCATTTTTTATACGACCGCAAAATTTGAAAAAATTTTCGTCGTATATTGCTATCACGTTGGCGTCGTCGTCTGCGTCGTCGTCGTCCGAATACTTTTAGTTTTCGCACTCTAACTTTAGTAAAAGTGAATGGAAATCTATGAAATTTTAACACAAGGTTTATGACCAGAAAAGGAAGGTTGGTATTGATTTTGGGAGTTTTGGTCCCAACATTTTAGGAATTAGGGGCCAAAAAGGGCCCAAATAAGCATCTTCTTGGTTTTCGCACTATAACTTTAGTTTAAGTCAATAGAAATCTATGAAATTTTGACACAAGGTTTATGACCACAAAAGAACGGTTGGGATTGATTTTGGGAGTTTTGGTTTCAACAGTTTAGGAATTAGGGGCCAAAAAAGGGGCCAAATAAGCATTATTCTTGGTTTTCGCACAATAACTTTAGTTTAAGTAAATAAAAATCAATGAAATTTAAACACAATGTTAATGACTACAAAAGGAAGGTTGGTATTGATTTTGGGAGTTTAAGTCCCAACAGTTTAGGAATTAGGGGCCAAAAAGGGACCCAAATAAGCATTTTTCTTGGTTTTCGCACCATAACGTTAGTATAAGTAAATAGAAATCTATGAAATTTAAACACAAGGTTTATGACCATAAAAGGAAGGTTGGTATTGATTTTGGGAGTTTTGGTCTCAACAGAATAAGGGGCCCAAAGGGTCCAAAATTAAACTTTGTTTGATTTCATCAAAATTGAATAATTGGGGTTCTTTGATATGCCGAATCTAACTGTCATGACTGTGTATGTAGATTCTTAACTTTTGGTCCCGTTTTCAAATTGGTCTACATTAAGGTCCAAAGGGTCCAAAATTAAACTTAGTTTGATTTTGACAAAAAATGAATCAGTTAGGTTCTTTGATATGCTGAATCTAAAAATGTACTTAGATTCTTGATTATTGGCCCAGTTTTCAAGTTGGTCCAAATCGGGGTCCAAAATTAAACTTTGTTTGATTTCATCAAAAATTGAATAGATGGGATTCTTTAATATACCAAATCTAACTGTGTATGTAGATTCTTCATTTTTGGTCCTGTTTTCAAATTGGTCTACACTAAAGTCCAAAGGGTCCAAAATTAAACTTGGTCTGATTTTAACAAAAATTGAAATCTTGGGGTTCTTTGATATGCTGAATCCAAAAATGTACTTAGATTTTTTATTATGGGCCCAGTTTTCAAGTTGGTCCAAATCAGGATCTAAAATTATTATATTAAGTATTGTGCAATAGCAAGTCTTTTCAATTGCACAGTATTGCGCAATGGCAAGAAATATCTAATTGCAAAATATTGTGCAATAGCAAGATTTTTTTTAATTGGAGTTATCTTTCTTTGTCCAGAATCAACTTAAATCTTTGTTATATACAATATACAATGTATATTCACTTTTTACTACCAACTGATAAATTAAAATAATCTTTACCATTCAGTGATAACAAGCAGTTTTTTTACATCTTAATATTTTATGATGTATTTAAATGAGTAGTTATTGTTGCAAACTCGATTAGAAATTTTAATTGAGATTAGTTTTGGAATAAGGGAAAGGGGGATGTGATTAAAAAAATTGGGTTCAATTTTTCTCATTTGAAATTTCATAAATAAAAAAGAAAATTTCTTCAACTATTTTTTTGAGAGGATTAATATTCAACAGCATAGTGAATTGCTCTAAGAGAAAACAAAAATTTTAAGTTCATTAGAACACATTTATTCTGTGTAAGAAACCTATGCTGTGTCAACTATTTAATCACAATCCAAATTTAGAGCTGAATCCAGCTTGAATGTTGTGTCCATACTTGCCCCAAACGTTCAGGGTTCAACCTCTGCGGTCGTATAAAGCTACGCCCTGCGGAGCATCTGGTTTCATTTAATCAGCATTGTAGGAGTTGGTTGACACTTATCCCCTTACAAACGTACCATACATACAATTTTATTACGAATACAAGTATCTGTTACACTTTTTTAGTAGTTTATTTACCTTGCTAGCAGCTGTTCGGTCGATCTAATTTGAAAACTTAATTCACAGAAAGGTGTTGGGATAATGAAAAGCTAAGAATATAAAGTACTTAGGCATTGTTTCACCATACTGCGGCTCTTTTCTGAAGAGTGAAAATACTCATAAATCATACACATTTCAGTACAAATTGTCGATCAATCGCAGATGCTATCGGTTACTGAAGTTTTACTGAAATTGTCCAATCTAGCTTCAAATAGGCAATGTATTTGTGTCACTTTTCCTTAAAATTAAGAACTTTATATTGGCTTTTTTTCATCACTGTTCATATTTTTGACAGAAACGAAAATAAATTATGATTGCTTATAAGAAATAAACGCTTGCTTTATAAGGAGGAGCAACTAACAGTATTTAGGTTTTTAAAATGTAAGGAACATTAAATTCATCTGCTTTGTTTTTCCCCAAATCATTGTTAAGTGCTTTCTGGTATTTTATTCTACAATTGTGGTATTTATAATTTCCTATACATGTCAAATAATGTGATTTTCCGTCTAGTTCTAACAAATACAAGAATTTTGCACAACCTGTAGCTGGGAACAAAGTCTAACTTTTTGACAATATTTGTAAGGAAGGAAGAAAAAACTCTCTTATATATTTTTTTCTCTCATAATAACTTATGAGAGGGATTACATGGGGGGCTAATTTCTCAAATGTAGCTTTTTTTATATGTTGTCCCACTTCCCATTTCCCCCTTCCTTTGCCAAGATCCCATGCACTTTTAATGACCCATATATCCAACATCCCACTTTAATACCCTCCATATAGCACATCCAAAACGCATGTCATCCCTCACTCTTCGAAAGGTACATTGGTGACCTTTGGAAAGACTAACTGTCTTGTCCGTACAATTTATAACCTTTTTTAGTCGCAGTTAAAAGTATCAACTCCTGCTCAAGGTTCACCAAAATTTCTGTCATACCAATTAAAAGTACTCTTGATTGGTATATCTGTCGTTAAAATTAATGACATATTTGCCACTGAACATTAAGCACCAAAGAATCAATTAATCTTACCCATGTGATTCCTCAATTACCCACATATCCATTAGTTACCCTCTACCTTACTTTTCGGAAGGATACCTTGATGACCTTTTGAAAGACAAACTGTCTTTCCCTGATCATTTATAGCCTCTTTTGTTTTGTATAAGTTCAGCATATATATACTAGTATCAACTCCAGTTCGAGGTTCACCAACTATTTCGTTCATACCAATTAGAAGTACTCTTAATTTGAATATGACTGAAATATTAGCCACTGGATATTTAGAACCTTAATCTAACTACTGTACAAAAATATAATTATATTAAGGCGTCATAACCATCTTATTTTATAAACATGTATATGCGGTCATATCACTTGAAACTTGGTAAGCATTTTCATTATGATATGAACTTTTAAACATAATAATAACAAATTAGGGTTTCACAACAGTGTGAAATGAGTACATTCTCATGATAAACTTTGGATTTAAGGTAGTTTATAATGAAGTTATTGTCATATCAACTTGAAGCTTATAGTACATATCCTAATTACGATGTGAACTTTCTTACATGTTTGTCTAATTAATGTTTTGGTTCAGAGAGGGGAACAGTGTCAAAAGGACACACATTCTCGTTTAAAAAGTCCAAAATAAACATAGGAAATATCCTTTTACTAGTAAGTATACTGATTGATCGAGTGTTCTTCACATATAGTCCAGCAAAAAAAAAATCATCCATGTTCATGAAGAGAAAAAAAGCAAGAAAGGTAGGCTGGCAAAGTAGTTCGACCGTAATGAAGGAAAGGGAATTTGGACTGAAAATGATGGTATACTGAATTGCATTTCAGAACAAATGTTACAAGGAAGATTAAAAAGTTGTTGCAAGTGTTTTCTAATCGTACAGGGAGAGGGAAGGAGACTGACACTATTTCTATATATATGGCATCGAATTAAATGACCGAATAATTCGAATTCCGATTGGTCGTGTCTGCGTATTTATACATCCCAAAACCAAACCGAACAACCAAACGGGTGCTGCATCCGAGGTAGTCATGCAACTCAGATGGTGAAGCCGGGACAAATTATGATACACTCCAGATTTTCAAAAGAAGACCTATAAGCTAATTAATATTGATACGTTTACAAGTAAACAATTAAGAATGGAAATCAGGAATATGTCAAAGAGACAGCAACCCGACCAAAGAGCAGACACCAACCGAAGACAACTAATTGGTTTTGAACGCAGCGAGAAAATCCCGCACCCGGAGGTGGTCATGAACTATACTTAAACTCTACATAGTTTTCGTAGAACCAATGTGAGTTCAATCTTACATTGTATTGTAGTCTTATCGTTAATTGATTGATGTTTGCGAAAAGTTCCGCGGCAACTATTTCATAAATATGAAGGATGAAGACACAACAGTACATACTGATCTATTTGGTAGGTTATACCCTTTTAAATCGAAAAAACTGTTTTCAATTTTAAAACGGCGAGGTATCGTAAGTGGAATATCCCAGATGACAAAACTATGAAAAAATCATGGATAGCTGACGGATGCCTGAAGGAATAGAATTACAAATCTTTCCATCGGAGCAGGGAAGATAATATAAATGATTTTTTGTTTTCATATTAACGCTTAGTGACAAATAGTTCATGCATATTAAATGTAAAAAACAGTTCAACAATATCTCAAATTAAGGGTTTCCGCACAGTTGGTTGATAGATGAAGGGAGGAACATTTAAACTTATACTGTAAAAAGATGGTATGTTACATAGGGAAAGAATATTTGACTTGCACGAAACTACATATGAACACCTCAAATATTTGTTACAATGATTTTGTAACGCACATAGAGATAGGGCACACATCCTACACACGACATCAAATTAAACTACCACAACCTTTTACAATAACATACGTGGCTGCGTATTAAAACACCAAACACAAGCAAAGATCTAGAGCCCGTAGAGGAGAAAGAACCAAAAGGGATTTCAACCGCAAAAGTCAGCGACAAACTAGACGCACGAATAGGCATCGATTTTGAAACCGGAAGGGCGAAGTCATGGTGACCATATTTTTCTACTCCATGCAATACATCCTTAGGGTATATTGAATATATTGTTCTAATAATAATTTTTGTACATATAAATGATATGAAAGTCATTCCTTGTTCGTTTCTGTAAGCAGTTGCTACGGGGCGCCGAATGGGACTCTTGTGGTTTTGTACAAAATTCAATTCTGTCATAACAAAATCATGTTTGTCTTACAAAACTATGTGCTACAGACTTGTTTTGTGAGAACTTCAATTTTGTGATGACAAAATTCATTTGTGTAGACAAAATTCATTTTTGTCATGACAAAATTCATTTTTGTAGACAAAATTCATATTTCTCAAGACAAAAGTCAATTTTGTCTAAAAGGTATGCAAATATAAACATATTTGCATACAAAATTGACTTTTGTTACCTGATATGGAAATTAAATCACAAAAGTCAATTGTGTGAGGTAAGATTCAATTTTGTGAGACAAAATTGACTTTTGTGAGACAAAATTAACTTTTGTGAGACAAAATTGACTTTTGTGAGAC
The DNA here is from genome assembly GCF_963676685.1 of Mytilus edulis. Classification (NCBI taxonomy): domain Eukaryota; kingdom Metazoa; phylum Mollusca; class Bivalvia; order Mytilida; family Mytilidae; genus Mytilus; species Mytilus edulis. Next base: position 70,854,612 of record NC_092349.1, on the reverse strand, counting down.
AAAATTGACTTTTGTGAGACAAAATTGACTTTTGTGAGACAAAATTCAATTTTGTCAATTTTGTTGAGACAAAAGTCAATTTTGTTAATTTTGTTGAGACAAAAGTCAATTCTGTCAATTTTGTTGAGACAAAAATCAATTTTGTTGAGACAAAAATCAATTTTGTTGAGACAAAAATCAATTTTGTTGAGACAAAAATCAATTTTGTTGAGACAAAAGTCAATTTTGTTAATTTTGTTGAGACAAAAGTCAATTTTGTTAATTTTGTTGAGACAAAAGTCAATTTTGTCAATTTTGTTGAGACAAAAGTCAATTTTGTGACGACAAAATTCATTTTTGTGACGACAAAATTCAATTTTGTAACAACAAATTGACTTTTATGAGACAAAATTGACTTTCGTGAGACAAAATTGACTTTCGTGAGACAAAAATCAATTTTGTTGAGACAAAATTCAATTTTGTCAATTTTGTTGAGACAAAAGTCAATTTTGTCAATTTTGTTGAGACAAAAGTCAATTTTGTCTCACAAAAGTCAATTTTGTCAATTTTGTTGAGACAAAAGTCAATTTTGTCAATTTTGTTGAGACAAAAGTCAATTTTGTCAATTTTGTTGAGACAAAATTCAATTTTGTCAATTTTGTTGAAACAAAAGTCAATTTTGTCAATTTTGTTGAGACAAAATTCATTTTTGTTAATTTTGTGTAACAAAAGTCGATTTTGTATGCAAATTAGTTCACAGAAACCAAACTAAACTAATTTGAAAACAAAATTGACTTTTGTCGCCCAATTTTCAAATTAGGTAACAAAATTCAAGTCTGTGTAACAAAAATGAATTTTGTCATGACAAAAGTGACTTTTGTCCGCTGATAGATAATTTTGTATGACAAAATTTTAAATTTGTAGTATGATACAAATTTTGTTAAACAGAACTTATTTTTGTTGAACAAAAGTCACTTTTGTCCGTACAAAATTGAATTTTGAGTACAAAACCACAAGAGTCCCATTCGGCGCCCCGTAGTTGCAGTATAGACAGTTATCTCTTTCTAAGCGAATGTTTGCAAAATGAAATACATAATCTATAAGAAACTTTAATGCGTTCAAACAAAATTTAAGCGTCTTGGGACCATCGCATGAGCCCCATTACATGCACTTTTGAATGTAAATGCAATTTTGCGATGCACAACTGATTATTCATACAATAGTCATATCACTAATATCATTTATCTCAATTGTTTAATAGATATTATTGATGTGCATTATATATTGAGATAATGTCGTTTTAGAAATATCCATACATTGACAGAAATACCAACCAAATACTGCAAGTTATAACATCAAATATTTGGTTGAACAATATCCATATTATTATACTTTATTTGTTTAATGGAAGAAATGTGATTAACAATTATCTAACACAATTGGTTCTGCATTAAGCAAACAGTTACGTCATAATCTAACGTAGACAGCTGGGAATGGACAATGCTTTAAGATAGGCATGCACCATCTTGATTCAAGTTTAAAATTTGATAATAATCATTCTAAGTTCATTTCAAACATCAAACAAATATTTTAAAATACAAAATTAGGAAATAATGATTCATTCTGTTTAACTAAAGAAGTCAATTTAAATTTTGAATAATGGTTTGTTTTTTTTTATTGCCGAATGCTATGACTAGACGAGCAAACCCGGCATATATAGAACTATATATATATATAGGAAGAGGCTTGGAAGATGACGGTAGTGAAAGAGGTTATATATAGTTGTTAATTTTTGTGTCATATGTTCTCTTGTTGAGAGTTGTCTCATTGGCAATTATACCACATCTTCTTTTTTTTTATATTTACATGATGATTTGGAAGGGCTCTTCATTTCTGTATTTGTAGGCCATTTTAATCTATTTTTAAATATTTTTGACCTTTATTCTAATTTCTTTAACTTTTATGCCTGTACTTTCTCTATTCTTTATTGAGTTGGTCCAGTATTCTCTATTCTATAAACCCAATCCAGACCAACTTAAAATCTCCGTCATTCAGAATGAATATAAAATTCGGATTTCTCAATTTTAAACCACCTTTTGTCTGAAATTGATTAAAGGGTTCAACTCTTTGTTGTAAAATTGATATTTTCTGTCACATTGCAACCATGCAGGTCACTTTATTATATCTTATGTTGATAAGGAGGTCCGGTTAGAACACCCCTTTTGGGACGATCAATGAATTTAATTAGTAACATATATGGTTGTAATCCCCCCTTTTAACCTTGTTTGGGACCACACTTTTGAAAATGGCTGGATCCGCCTGTGTTTTCTGAATTTGATTTGGACGATTTCCTAATGAAAAATATGTGAACTTCTTAAAATTTTAGATATTGATTTTTTTCAGCAAGTTCCCTTGTTATACTGACATCTCACGACGACATATTTTATGCAATAATGGTATAATGCATATTACAGTACAATCCTGCATTGTTGACGTAGGACAAGCAATCTTGTGAAATATAACCTTAACAATATTGGCTTTTCATGAATTAGTAAAAATATAGACTGCATTAAGTTGTCAATATTAAGCCTTAAAAAAGCAAACCTGCGTAATACAAACTTATTTTATCTCAAATGCTGAATTTTTAAATGGATTAGTCGATAATGTAATACTTTTTTAAGAACTTTCATAAAATGAGCCCAAAGCGGGGTCTTATCGTGCTTATCCGTTCAAGCTAACAGCTATAAGTATTAAATGCAATATATCATTCTATATGAATGGCTAAAGCAATGATTTGAGACAGTCGCTCGAAACTTAGTACCTGTCATATTAAGTAAACTGCTTCAACATGTCTTTCGTTAGAGTGGCATATATATAGGTGAAGGTCTGAACTATTAAAGATTGTTAGTATATTTTAATGCGTAAAACATGCTTACATTGTCAATTGTAGTGCGTTACGTCTAGGTTTCAGAGTAACATTTTATGATTTTTTTTGGTTCCATTATCGTAAATATGTTGCTTATTTGTTTGTGGCAACTGCTCAAGGCAAAGTTGACATAAATTCGTACAAGCTTTTCATTGCAACATTTACAACCAGATGCTCCGCATTGCGCAGCTTGATACGACCGCAGAGGTCGAACCCTGAAGTTGGTACAAGTATGGACACAACATTCAAGCTTGATACAGCTCTGAATTTGGATTGTGATTAAAAAGTTGACATAGAATAGGTTTCTGACACAGAAAGAATGTAATCTAAGAACTTTAAAAAAAATGAAAATGGACATTTACCTATTATGGTCCAATATCTAAAATCTAAATATTAGATTCAGCTTATCAAAGAACCCCAAGAATTCAATTTTTGATGAAATCAAATAAAGTTCAATGTTGGACCCTTTAGAGCTCAATGTGGACCAATTTGATAAGGGGGCCCAAATATCAAAAATCCAAATGCATGGTTAGATTCAGCATATCAATTAACCCCTTATATTCAATTTTTGTTGAGTTCAAACAAAGTTTAATTTTGGACCCCTATTTTGACCAACTTGAAAACTGGGATCATAATCAACTAGAGGCTCTAAAGAGCCTGCGTCACTCACCTTGGTCTATGTGAATATTAAACAATGGACACAGATGGATTCATGACAAAATTGTGTTTTGGTGATGGTGATGTGTTTGTAGATCTTACTTTACTAAACATTCTTGCTGCTTACAATTATCTCTATCTATAACAGTACTATCTGTGGGAAATGTTATTGAAAATCTTCAAATTTTAAGAAAATTGTTAAAAATTGACTATGAAGGGCAATAACTCCTTAGGGGGTCAATTGACTATTTTGGTCATACTGACTTATTTTTAGTTCTTACTTTGCTGTACATTATTGCTGTTTACAGTTTATCTCTATCTATAATAATATTCAAGATAATAGCAAAAAAACAGCAAAATTTCCTCAAAATTACCAATTCAGGGGCAGCAACCTAACAACCGATTATCCGATTCATCTGAAAATTCCAGGGCAGATAGATCTTGACCTGTTGAACCTCATGTCAGATTTGCTTTAAATGCTTTGGTTTTTGAGTTATAAGCCAAAAACTGCATTTTACTCCTATGTTCTATTTTTAGCCATGGCTGCCATCTTGTTTGGTTGGGCGGGTCACCGGACACATTTTTTTTTTAATTTAAATACCCCAATGATGATTATGGCCAAGTTTGGTTAAATTTGGCCCAATAGTTTCAGAGAAGATTTTTCTAAAAGGTTACTAAGATTTACGAAAAATGGTTAAAAATTGACTATAAACGGCAATAACTCCTAAAGTGGTCAACTGACCATTTTGGTCATGTTGACTTATTTGTAGATCTCACTTTGCTGAACATTATTGCTGTTTACAGTTTATCTTTATCTATAATAATATTCAAGATAATAACCAAAAACAGCAAAATTTCCTTAAAATTATCATTTCAGTGGCAGCAACCCAACAACGAAATGTCTGATTCATCTGAAAATTTCAGGGCAGATAGATCTTGACCTGATGAACAATATTATCCATGACAGATTTGCTCTAAATGCTTTGGTTTTTGAGTTATAAGCCAAAAACTGCATTTTACCCCTATGTTCAATTTTTAGCCATGGCGGCCATCTAGGTTGATTGGGCAGGTCACCGGACACATTTTTTTAACTAAATACCCCAATGATGATTATGGCCAAGTTTAGTTAAATTTGGCCCAGTAGTTTCAGAGGAGAAGATTTTTCTAAAAGATTACTAAGATTTACGAAAAATGGTTAAAAATTGACTATAAAGGGCAATAACTCCTAAAGTGGTCAACTGACCATTTTGGTCATGTTGACTTATTTGTAGATCTTACTTTGCTGAACATTATTGCTGTTACAGTTTATCTCTATCTCTAATAATATTCAAGATAATAACCAAAAACAGCAAAATTTCCTTAAAATTACCATTTCAGGGGCAGCAACCCAACAACGGAATGTCCGATTCATCTGAAAATTTCAGGGCAGATAGATCTTGACCTGATGAACAATTTTACCCCATGTCAGATTTGCTCTAAATGCTTTGGTTTTTGAGTTATAAGCCAAAAACTGCATTTTACCCCTATGTTCTATTTTTAGCCATGGCGGCCATCTTGGTTGGTTGGGCGTGGCATCGGACACAATTTTTTAACTAGATACCCCAATGATGATTATGGCCAAGTTTGGTTAAATTTGGCCCAGTAGTTTTAGAGGAGAAGAATTTTCTTAAAGATTACTAAGATTTACGAAAAATGGTTAAAAATTGACTATAAAGGGCAATAACTCCTGAAGTGGTCAACTGACCATTTTGGTAATGTTGACTTATTTGTAGATCTTACTTTGCTGAACATTATTGCTGCTTACAGTTTATCTTTATCTATAATAATATTCAAGATAATAACCAAAAACAGCAAAATTTCCTTAAAATTACCATTTCAGGGGCAGCAACCCAACAACGAAATGTCCGATTCATCTGAAAATTTCAGGGCAGATAGATCTTTTCCTGATGAACAATATTACCTCTGACAGATTTGCTCTAAATGCTTTGGTTTTTGAGTTATAAGCCAAAAACTGCATTTTACCCCTATGTTCTATTTTTAGCCATGGCGGCCATCTTGGTTGATTGGGCGTGGCATCAGACACATTTTTAAAACTAGATACCCCAATGATGATTGTGGCCAAGTTTGGTTAAATTTGGCCCAGTAGTTTCAGAGGAGAAGATTTTTGTAAAAGTTAACGCAGGACGACGATGGACGACGACGATGGACGCCAATTGATGAGAAAAGCTCACTTGGCCTTTCGGCCAGGTGAGCTAAAAATCTAAGTATATGTTTAGATTCAGCATATCAAAGAACTCCAGGAATTCAATTTTTGTTAAAATCAAACTAAGTTTAATTTTGGCCCTTTGGACCTTAATGTAGACCAATTTGAAAACGGGACAAAAAATTAAATACACTGTTAGTTTACTTACCCTTTTGGCCCCTAATTTCTAAACTGTTGGGACCAAAACTCCCAAAATCAATCCCAACCATCCTTTAGTGATTTTGAAACTGGTGTTTAAATTTCATAGATTTGTATTTACTTATACTAAAGTTATTGTGCGAAAACCAAGAAAAATGCTTATTTGTGCCCCTTTTTGGCCCCTAATTCCTAAACTGTTGGGACCAAAACCCCCAAAATCAATCCCAACCTTCCTTTGGTGGTTATAATCCTTCTTTTAAAATTTTTATTGATTTATATTTACTTATACTAAACTAAAAATTTTATCCAGAAATCATCCATCTTCGGACGGCGCCACCGACAACACAGACAACAACGATGATGTGATACCAATATACAACCAAAAAAAAAATATTTTGCGGTCTTATAAAAACAAAATTGTCCAGGCTATGCTCTTTTGAAGTCTTTCTAAAGGTATCCCATAATCCTTACATTACCAATGAGCAATTTACATGTCAATGTCAGATGAACCACGTTTATTAGCGACCCTAACAGATATGAGGTTTTTTCATTGTTGAAGGACGTATGTTGAACAAAAATTGCTTACTACCACTTCATTCAACTCTGGTGGATAGTTGGTCTCTTTAGCAGTTGGTCTCTTTAGCAATCATACCACACCTCCTCATTTTTATATCATACACTATAAGCTGCTGATCGACCAAATATGAAGTCGTTCTGTTCATAAATACCTTAGAAAAGTGCAATGGAAATAATGGTTGGTCAACAGATGCAGGAAAAAGACGAGGTGAATGCAACATAGCTCCCATATACTTTTTCACCAAATATTAGTGAGAATTCATAAACATAATTTTATGTCAATTAGGTCTAATATTGACCATTCCTAAACCTTCTCACCTTTTGGCAAAATCATAGTATGTCCTATCATAGAAAGAATTATTCACCAAAACTATGTCCACTTGTTCTTAAGTGACACATTACATAAGTATTTGAACTACCATCCAAAGTCTTTGAAAAACACCAATGCTTGATTAAATGACATATTTTTGATTATAGTAAAACAGCAAGTTTTTTAAGCATAGAAGGTTACAACAAACAAAACTGACAATAAGTAAATTAGGGAGGTCACTAAAAATGGTCTCCATGCAGGTCAAGAAAAGTCCAAGTAATCATTTTTATACACTATAAACCTTGACCTCTGGGGTAAGCCAGAATTAGAAGGAGCAAATTCATATTAATAAACAAAACACTTTATTTTGAAATACCTGCATATTTCTACGTGTAGAGTTATGCCTTTTTCAACTGATTTTTATAGCTGTTTGGGGGGGATTGGGAACCAGCTAACATGTTCATTAAAGATTATGTGGTATATGCTTGCTCATTGTTGAAGGCTGTACGGTGACCTATAGTTGTTAATTTCTGTGTCATTTGGTCTCTTGTGGAGAGTTGTCTCATTCTGTTTTATATTGCATATTTTTAAGAAATATTTTTATATCATTCATAAATTATTACATACTACTATATCAGCCAATCAAATTACGTATCTAGAACAGTTAAAAAAAAAGTCAAAAAGGGAAAAGGATATCATTGAAATTCCAAATTGATTAAGTATTTGTTTACCTGAAAGTTTGTTGATTCATAAAAGGTGAATATTCCAATCTAATTTTAAATGAATTTTTGTATACTGAAAACATTTGTCAATAGTACAATGTATGTAAAGTTTTCAATCTTATAGTAAGAACACTATAAGTATAGTACCCCTCTTTCTTTAAAACTACTAATTTATCAATAAAAGAAATCTGTGACAATAACAGGAAGGGAGATAACTTTGAACATATGTGTATATATCAATGGGAGATCATTTATATGATTGTAAAACAGCAACAATTTTCTCTTTTCTATTGCATACATTTTGATATATAACTGGAGTCTTGGCAATCATGCAATTTAGATTGTGACCTTGACAGGATATATGAGCCTCAATATTCTGTAAACAGATCTGAAGATAAGAATGGCAAGAAATGATAAAATCAGGACACTTCAGTTTAATATATTGTAATTCAGGTATCACCAGGATATGGGCTCATATTCTGTGTAAGTACTCTTAATATAGTATATATCCCCTTGAGGCTTTCCTTGACAGCTCAAGAGATATAATACACTGACAGGGAATAAAAACTTATATACTCTATGCACATTCTGAATGAAAAACAATGTGACTTAGCTTAAAGTATTTTTTCTTCTTCTTCTATTTATCATATTTTATTGAAAAGCTTAGCTTCAAGTCAATTAAAAAAACAAAATTTTGTACATGAATTTAATTGTCTATCAAACATCCAATAAAACCTGAATAAGACTCAATTGTTTCACATACTCATCAATTATAATATTATTATTAAGTTGATTGTCTGACTAGAGGAAAAAAAATATATGGTGTTATAATTATAAACCCTGAACCTTTCAATGAAGAGATATGTTATCGACCAATATTATTTATATCTTGAGTAACAACCATTTTAAATTTCATAAAAAATCATACAAAAATATATTATTTATTTCATATCTACATAATAATTAAACGTTACACAGCTTGGTACTCTTTGAGCAGACAACCTGCAATGACTAGTTTTTGTATTTCACTGGTCCCCTCGTATATTTCTGTAATTCTAGCATCTCTATAATATCTCTCAGCTGGCATACTTGACACATATCCCATACCACCTAGGATCTGTATAGCCTACAATACATAATAAAACATTTATGACTTCTTTTCATTTGATTTTAATGGAACTAAGATGGATGTTTTGTATTTGTGTACATGTATATACAAAAAATTTCCAGACATTACACACACACGAAATTCTACATGAAAAATCTTTGTTTTTTTGTTTTTAAGTATATTATTGTAAGTTGTAAACTATCTGAATCGTAATGAAAAGTATTTTTAGAGTGTCATCAATATAACTTGGAAGTTAATCTTGTTTTTTTGTGTGTCTTTTAAATAATTAACTGTTTGGTTTTAATCGTTTATAGTATAGTTACATTGCTGATTTCTTTTTTGCAAAACATGACAAAAATATTTGTTAGACAAACGGATCACGACAGAGTAGGGTATAATATTTAAGATTATATACAGAGTAGGGTATAATATTTAAGATTATATACAGAGTAGGGTATAATATTTAAGATTATATACAGAGTAGGGTATAATATTTAAGATTATATACAGAGTAGGGTATAATATTTAAGATTATATACAGAGTAGGGTATAATATTTAAGATTATATACAGAGTAGGGTATAATATTTAAGATTATATACAGAGTAGGGTATAATATTCAAGATTATATACAGAGTAGGGTATAATATTTAAGATTATATACAGAGTAGGGTATAATATTTAAGATTATATACTCTACCTGATGACTACAGAATGTAGCAGCTTCTGATCCAGCTAACTTGGCCATGGCTGCCTCCTACAATATACAAATTCTTACATAATACAATATATTTTATAGAGGGTCAATGCAAATTTTATGTCGATAAGCAACCAACACACATGGCATACTGAATGTCAGACATTCATAGATCACTAGGGGGAGGACAGGGGGTACCCTTCTCCCTTCTCCCATCCCTCTTCTCCTTTCTCCTACCCCCGTTCTCCTTTCTCCCATTAGAATAAAACATCTCCTTTTGAGATATTTTTTCTTGAAATATTAGATCATTTTTTAAAAGGTGAGATATTTTATTTTTTCTCCTTTCTCCAACTTTTTCTCCTTTCTCCCAGCCTTCCTCTCCTTTCTCCTACCCTCCTTTCTCCCTGTCTCCCTTACCCCTGTCCTCCCCCTCCACTATAACAACAGAGAAATTTACCATTTTTCTAATTGATAAAAGAAATCAATCTTAGAAATGAGCAATTGTGGTTGAATCAATAAACTAATTACTTATCACATTTATTTAATACAGTGATATTTTTCCAGATATTTATACTACAAAATCTAAGTAAGGGCTATCCAGGAACAGATGAAAGTAGGGGGGGCACATTTTTAAAACCTAAACACCAGAAAGAAATATATTTTCCCTGGAATAGCTTTTAAAACATGTCTCAAATTCTCATCATTGTATTGACTTAGAATATATCTATTCTGAACCAACTGTACTGACAATTTCAAACATATAACAGTACTAAATAAGTACATTTGTAAAGAGATATAATAATTAAGGTTAACATGGTCAAAAAGAAAAGTAATTATGATAGGAAGAGGATGGTAGATATTGTTATACAATCCTATATACATGTACATGTCAATAGTGTCATCTAATATTAAACTGATATACTTACTATAGGACAACTCACAAAAGAAAATCAAAATATAGAACATGGCCTCAATAATAAGTACACCACTTACGCCATCCTGGATATCAAAGAAATAGAGTTTTTTAAGGGCTAACCAGGAACACATGTACATGAGAGTGGAAGGTTGGGTGGGGGTGCCTTTTTAAACCTCAACACCCGAAAAAGAGTCTTCAATAAATTTTTCCTGGAATAGCTCTTAAAACATATTTTGAATTGTCATCATTGTCAATTGATTTAGAATTATATCTATTCAGAACCAACTGTACTTGTACTTAAAATTTCAAACATAAAACAGTACTTTTAAAATAAGTACATTTGTAAAGAGATACCCTATTAAGGCTGACATGGTCACAAAGTAATTATAACAGGAAGAGAATGATAGATACAATCCTATATGCATAAAAGTGTCATCTAAATTATATTAAACTGACATACTTTCAATTTGACAATTTACAGAAGAAAATCAAAATATAGAACATGGCCTCAATTATAAGTACACCACTTACGCCATCCTAGATATCAAAGAAATACAAGTTTCAGGGATGATAAAGATTATTGATGGCATTTTAGTTTTCAGGGGCAAATTAAATGCATAATCATGAAAAGAACGAGTAAATGTAATGTTAATAAAAACCCTGCTTTGTACTAGACTGCCATGCTGAGCCAGATTTTTTACAGACTAGCTTGCAAGGTAACAGTCCACAGAAAGGCATGTCATCTTACCAAGACACATAATTCTTTCTCCTAACCGACAAGTATTTAATCTTATTTCTTAATGCAGTGTGCTTAGCAGAGAAGCAGCAAATAACAATTCTAGAGTCTTTGGTTTGACCTTATTGAGGTTTGAACCCATGACTTTGCATACCCAAGCAGTAATGGATCCAAAAATTGTCATAAAGGAAGCCCACTGACTGTCCTAAGAGAGGGCCTGCTCCAGCCATGCTTCAGTGATTATCTACATAATCAACAATTTTTTTCCTACACAAGGGGTGGCCTGTGCTCCCTGCCGCCATTGGATCTGTTTATGCCAAGGCTACCACGAAACTATCATTGACTTACCTTTGTAAATGGTTTACCAGCATCTTTCAGTAAGGCAGCTTTGTAATTAAGTAATCTGGCACTTTGTATTCTCATTTCCATATCTGCTAATTTAGACTTAAAAGAGAAATAGGAGATATAATAAAACATCACTACCAGCAAAAAAGGAATAGAAGAAAATCTTGTTAAATATTTTTATAGTAACTAATGTCACATTAAAAGTATGTGTTGCAAGGTGTACTTGCTGTATATATGTATTATTCTTTTATGATATGTACTTGTTCTTGGAAATAATGAGCCAGTCAAAAGAATGTACATACAATAACTGAGAACAGACTTACAAGTGGAAATATTAAACATAAGTTCTTACAATACATCATCAATGATAAAGTTCTAGAAATATATGTTCAAAATTTACAGAGAAACTGAAGCTGTATTAGGCCAATTAAAATTAATAGCTAGATTTTCATCCCCGCCCTCCCCTCTGAAATCGTCCCGTCCTGATTTTTTTTATTTAACAAAAATACGATTTCCGGATTTTGTTCATGTCGTTACCAGGAACCATCGATAATTTTTTTTCATTTAATACTTCCTGTTTCAAATTTCGTTTTTGTATTTCTTCGAGTAATCTAACGAAAATGATTAAGTTGACATATTCTGCTGCTCTATGATGACGACATCATCTACCGAGAATAGAGATTGATATCAAGAAGGGTATGAAATATTCGAGTTACGAGTAAAACCCCTTGTCCTTGAACGCAAATTGCGGTAGTCACAAGTGAATCAAAAACAGTGTTTTTTACTTTATTTATACAATGACTTTGTGTCAGGAAATTTGGACTGAATGAAGCGCAAGAATTGTAGAACAAATAGGTACAAAAAAACATGACTGGATTAAAGAAATTGACACAAGCATGAACTTGTTTGATTAATGACCGTATATTGAGAAAAAAAAAGTCGACAAACACGCATTTTAATTATAACAAGCCCTTATATTTACCCATGGCTGTTGTTTTTGTTGACAATCAGCAAACACCCTCTATCTGTTACTGTCCCAATACCCTCAATTTAGTCATTAAATAACAACTACTTTTTGGTTAAGTTTATGTTTTACATCATATATAAATTACTTTCAACACTGAGTAAAAATTTTATTCTGTACTCATAATACTTGTGTTACATACAATTGTACCAATACATTTTATTGATTTTATGGGAACTACAAACCATTGCTTAGAAAACAAAATAAATTTGGTGTAGGTCTCTTCCCTTTGATGTATACTATAAATAGGTTTCTAAAGCGGCAATTACATGTATAACAGTTGTTGCCAATTAGGGATTTTTATTTAAGAGTTTAAAAAATAGTGTAGGATTCCTTATACAGCATGTATATACATTATACAACTTGTTTTCCACTAGCATATACTCCGCGGTATGAAGAACTCGTGACGAGGGTTTCATATGAAATAAAATTTAAAAAATAAAATCCTCCCACCCGCCCCATTTTTTTTAAAAATTTGGATGAAAATCTACTAATTAATTTTAGTTGGCCTTACATAAAAAAATATTTAAAAATGTTTTAAGAGTTCTATTGCAAGCTGTATAAAACTGAAAACCAAATTAAATTGAAAGTCAGTTTCTCTATGATTCACAGATCTTACAACATGCATGTAGGTTTTTTTTAGTTTTTTTTTTTAGAGTTTTGTTATCTCAGAGAAATAGAGAAAGATAATTATAACATAAAACTATAATGGAGTTCTGTTCAAAATGCAAAAAAGTGTTACACATATAGATTTATAGACTTTAGACTTAATTTTCAGTGAGCCAGTATTAAGTTACTGACTTCAGATATCCCAAACTGTAGGACTTATGCCACAAAGGTTCCATACAGCTTTTATGAACAGATAAGAATGTTGAATGGAAGAATTTTAAGTAAAGACTAATTATCATTAACATGGTACACATTATAAACTTTGTATATATCATACCTGGACTGTCTGCATTTTTGAAATAGGTTGATTAAAGGCAGTTCTTTTCTGTGCATAGTCAATGGCACATTCTAAAGAAGCCTAAAAAACATACAAATTATATCTAAATAAATTATTTCAATGTGTTTATGGAAAAAATATGCATTTCCTTTGTATATTATGGCTCACATAGCTAATTCTAGAACAGCTAATACAACAAATAACCAGATGCTCCGCAGGGCGCAGCTTTATACGAACGCAGAGGTTGAACCCTGAACAGTTGGGGCAAGTATGGACACAACTTTCAAGCTGGATTCAGCTCTAAATTTGGACTGTGATTAAATAGTTGACACAGAATAGGTTTCTGACACAGAATGAATGTGGTCTAATGAACTTAAAATGTTTGTTTTGCCTTTGAGCAATTCACTATGCTGTTGAATATTAATCCTCTCAAAAAAATTGAAGAAATAGCAATAACTACTCATTTAAATACATCATAAAATATTAAAATGTAAAAAAAGTGCTTGTTATCACTGAATGTAAAGATTGTTTTAATTTATCAGTTGGTAGTAAAAGTAAAAATATACATTGTATATTGTATAAAACAATGATTTAAGTTGATTCAACTACTATTCTGGACAAAGAAAGATAACTCCAATCAATTGAAAATTTCTTGCTATTGCACAATATTGTGCAATTAGATATTTCTTGCTATTGCGCAATACTGTGCAATCGAAAATATTTGCTATTGCACAATACTGTGCAATTGAAGATTTCTTGCTATTGCTCAATACTGTGTAATTGAAAATTTCTTGCTATTGCACAATACTGTGCAATTGAAGATTTCTTGCTATTGCTGAATACTCTGCAATTGAAAATTTCTTGCTGTTGCACAATACTTAATATAATAATTTTGGACCCCGATTTGGACCAACTTGAAAACTGGGCCAATAATCAAAAATCTAAGTACATTTTTAGATTCAGCATATCAAAGAACCCCAATTATTCAATTTTTGATGAAATCAAACAAAGTTTAATTTTGGACCCTTTGGGTCCCTTATTCCTAAACTGTTGGGACACCAAAACTCCCAAAATCAATCCCAACCTTCCTTTTATGGTCATAAACCTTGTGTTTAAATTTCATAGATTTCTATTTACTTATACTAAAGTTATGGTGCAAAAACCAAAAAAAAAAACGCTTATTTGGGCCACTTTTTGGCCCCTAATTCCTAAACTGTTCAGACCTCAACTCCAAAAATCAATCCCAACCTTCCTTTTGTGGTCATAAACCTTGTGTTTAAATTTCATTGATTTCTATTTACTAATACTAAAGTTATTGTGCGAAAACCAAGAATAATGCTTATTTGGGCCCTTTTTTGGCCCCTAATTCCTAAACTGTTGGAACCAAAACTCTCAAAATCAATCCCAACCTTCCTTTTGTGGTCATAAACCTTTGGTCAAAATTTCATAGATTTCCATTTACTTAAACTAAAATTATAGTGCGAAAACCAAGAAAATGCTTATTTGGGCCCTTTTTGGCCCCTAATTCCTAAAATGTTGGGACCAAAACTCCCAAAATCAATCCCAACCTTCCTTTTGTGGTCATAAACCTTGTGTTAAAATTTCATAGATTTCTATTTACTTTTACTAAAGTTAGAGTGCGAAAACTAAAAGTATTCGGACGACGACGACGATGGACGACGCAGGACGACAATGCCAACGTGATAGCAATATACGACGAAAAATTAAAATTTTTGCGGTCGTATAAAAAGATGAAACAGCCAACAAATCCTCCAGAAACAAAAAGTAGTACATTAAAGGATTTGTACAGGAATATTGAGTTATAACACTAGGTATTTGTACTATAACTTAAATAAGAAGGTTCTACAGAACAATGGTAATAGGCTCACCAAAAAAGCTGAAACTATCATCTAGAAACAACCTTTTTACAGCTGACTATTCAGTATTGGTTTGGCCCTATTATCTAGTATTAAAGCCTTATACACAACTTATATTTGAATACCATTTATAAATCAACACATTTTTTAAAAATCTTCATGGATCTAACTCTAGAACAAATCAAATATGAGCTGCATTTTATTTTTGTTAGTAAAATGTGAAAATCATAAGTTGATAATTAAAGAGGCATAACCCCTGAAATTTTGTTGATGTATTTGAAAAACTACTTTTCACATTATATGATTAAAATCAAACTATAGTCTCAAATCATTGTACCAATCAATAAAGTAACAATGTTAACAAGTAAAATGTGTACTTTCAACATTTGAAGTTATTCAAGGGGCTAAATTAGGGGACTTATTACTTAACACATTTCTTGATTCTATAATTAATAGTATTTTGAAGAAAAAAAAATGCTATTCAACTAGTGTTGTCAACGGTTAACCGGTTAATCGGTCGAACGACCGAATACCGAATACTAAAATCGCTAACCGGTTAACCGGACTTTTTTCAATTTCAATAGATTTGATATAAATTTGTGTTGAAAATCAAATCATTAAATAGTTGTTTTATTTAAAAATTGTCGTCCTGGTAATTAGTTTGACAGATCAATTGTCCAGTATATTGATTGCTATTGTTAATCCTAAAAACATAAAATTAATTAGAGTTTGGGGCAGGATCTTTAAGAAACATAATGAGTAAACATGTTTTTTTAACAGTAACTTTAAATCAGTAATGAGATTTAATTTTACTAATTACTTCATTATTTCGTTATTGATCTAATATTGTGTAAACCTACATTTAAATGTGCAATCTCCGTAGTGCTAGGATTAGTCTTACTTTAAATTCAAAAATTGTGAAATGCAAACCAATGTGAATGTACTCAATGTATACGTGAAAGTACGAGTAACATGCTTAAAGAAAAAAGCAAACCCAGTGAAGAAACAGGTCATACAGCATGTATAATGACCTATAGTTATTAATTTCTGTGTCATTTTGGTCTCTTGTGAAGAATTGTCTCATTGGCAATCATACCACATCTTCTTTTTTTTTATAATTAATCATTTCAAATTGAAACACACCCCATTATTTTCGGAGACAACAAGAGAAAAGGAAAAAATAATCGGTTTCAGACATATGACATATTCAATTCTACGAGATTAAGATTTTTTTGGGGGATTTTTTAATCTGAAGTTGGTACAAACCCTATATAGTTGATACGGTGTATTTGATTATTAAAAGTCAAACTTCGCCAGGAATCCTCACAGACAAGCCTTATAAGGCTAAAGGAGAAACTTCAATTCTAAAAGCGTATTTATGACTTGTTGTCAAATTGACACCCATACCACATCTTATATCTATGTGTAGGGTTCTATTGATAAGGCTTCAATTACCAACTTAAATTACCAGTTAACCGGTTAATCAGTCGAACGATTATCCGAGTAACCGGTTGGGCAAAAGTGTACGATTTGTCAACACTAATTTCAACTAGCCTTTCTAAAAATGTTTTTCTTTCTTTTATATATTTTATATATAATATATAACAAGTCAAAAAAGGTACATCACCATTAAATAACTATAAAATGAACAAATATTAGATATTTCAGATAACAGATATCCTTCTTCAATAATAGCACGATGTCAAATGAATCATGTCAATATTTTCAAACTGAGAAACTATAAAAATCTTGAAATTTATACAATTCAAGCGAACACGCTGGTACAATTTTAAAATTTCCAAACACGGCGCAAAGATTACAAAGATATGCCAAATAAAAATAGTTATTTGCAATGTGAACTGGCACAACTCTAAATTTCCAAAGGTTGTGACAGTTTAGATGTTATAACTGTATGGAGGGCAGTCCTCAAACAAAAAAATCAAAAATGCCCTAACCGATCCTGTTATCCGAAATATCTAATATTTGTTCATTTTATAGTTATTTAATGGTGATGTTGTACCCTTTTTGACTTGTTATATATTATATTTTGTAGTGTACAGAATCATGTTACATGATCCATCGCCCTGTAAGATTAATCGTTGACTATTTATTTAGTCTTTTTATATATATCATATACAGTAGATAATACTTAAACTTGATGCTTAATAATTATATTAGCTAGATAAAGAATAAAAAACTCACTGCAGTTTAATAATATGGTAACAGTCAGAAAAAAAGAAATACAAATAAAACACGACATTATTTGCTAACTAAGTTTTTGAACACTTACTTGAGCAATTCCTATACCCTGTGCTGCAATACCTATTCTTCCAGCGTCTAACGTTTGCTGTAAATATTAATCAATCCATTAAATGCAAATAGTAAAAACTGTTCATGCACACAACCTTTTTCTTTATCAAGTTCACACAAATGTGAACAGTGATTTCTTTTAAACAAGATTTAAAAAATTAAACATGGAAAATAATTTTAATTTCAAAATTGTGTGGCTCTTTGCTTTGCATATCCAAACTTTTCCAACCTTTACAGAAAGGTACAGCTCACTAATGATACCCCAGCTGTTAGTTTTCTGTGAACAGGGAGATACTAATGTGGAAACACATCAAACCTTATAACATGCTCACATGAAACTGGATTACAAATTACTGAAAGACTTAATCTTTGCACCTGAGAAAAAGCAATAAAAATTTTATATAAATAAGGCAGTTAGTTTTCTCGTTTGAATTGGTTTACATCGTCATTTCGGGGCCTTTTATAGCTGACTATGGGGTATGTGCTTTGCTCATTATTGAACTGAAGTGACCTATAGTTATTAATTTCTGTGTCATTTTGGTCTCTTGTGGAGAGTTGTCTTATAGGCCATCATACCACATATGCTTTTTTCATATTATGTAAAAATAAATGATTATTTGGTTAACAATGTTAACAGACATGGCCAATAATGAAGTAAACATAAACCTTACCATTGCAATTTTGAATCCCATGCCAGGTTCTCCTAACAAGAATTCTCTGGGTATTTTACAGTCTTCAAATATGAGATAGCATGTTGAGGTAGCTTTAATCCCTAATTTGTCTTCTTTCACTCCAAGTGATAAACCCTCTGTAGGTTTAGGAACTAAAAAGGCACTTATGCCCTGAAGATAAAAAAGCAGCATATTATTTGTTAACACAATATAGTTGATTAAACATTAAGTAAAAATGTCATTCTGACAATGAGTTTGATGGAAAGGCATTGCTTATTCTTAACAAAAAAATTGCCAATTATCACTGCACTTCACAAAGCTTCAGAATTTCACATTGTACTATACTTTATTTTCAAATCACTTTTTCGTCATCTTTATCAATTTCTGTAAGGTTGTTGTCTTACTTTGTCATGCTGGTTACTGTAAATTCAGAAATTATTGCAAGGTTTTTATTCATGGGAATAATATGAATGGATGAGGATTGCAAAAATAAGAAATTGATTGTGATATTTGATATCTGGATGCAAATTTTTCAGATATCACAATAAATAATCTTGCATTCGGCATTCTTCAAAAATCGCAACAATTTCTGAATTTACAGTAATACAATTTTGTGTATATTTTTATATCTCAATTATAAATAGGTTTTGACTGACATAATTTGGGTTTTCAAAGTTTAGTGGTCAGTATTAAAAGTAGAATCAGGCTAATTTATGCAGGAATTTGCAGGAACTAAGACCTCTGAGATGGTGACCAAAGGTAGGTAACTGTTGCTCAAATTGTGTCTATAATTCTGTTCAGATAAACTTACCTTGTGTTTTTGACTTTTATCTGTTGTAGCAAATACCTAGAAAATATTCAGCAACAAATATATACATGGCTTCTCAAACATAAAATGACAAGTAAACAGATATTTTTATTAAGTAAGTCAGTATATGGATTCCCAGAAACATTCTAAATTTACATGTTTGGTAGAAAGTTTTAAATTGCCATCAATGATTCAATGAGGTGAATACTTAATTGAAAAAAAAATATTTTGAGTATATTTTATTGTTAGCTTGCTTTCTCGTTGTTTTCTAACTAATACAACATCTCTTATTTATAATTATGCCACAAACAGGTTTATTTTAATTTTGATAGTTCTAATTATTTGTATGCATCATGAAAATAAATACACACAGATATTCTGAATGTTCAGTATTTTGGTTTTACTTATAAGGTTTGACAATTTTCAATATTGAAATTAAGCATCAAAATTCTTCTTATACATACCACTGAGGCTTCTGCTTCGTATCCATTTGTTATCCAGGCTTTGGTTCCATTTAATACATAGTGATCTCCTTGTAATACTGCTGTAGTTGAAGCAGCACCAGCATCGCTACCATTTCCTGTAATAAGAAAATAATTATCTCCCTTTAATTGTGTTACACAAAGGATGTTGAAAGAATTTATCAACACAATTGAACATCAGCTATAAGGAAATGCCATCTCCTTTTTTTTAATTTCCAAGCTTAAGTGAACATAGCTTCCAATATGAAATTTACTGAAGTATAATATTGTGATCCCCATTAATTCTATACCAGTGAACTCTTGTTACTAACATTGTATAAACTAATAATTCACTTAAAACCTTTAAAAGTAATTTTCTATTTCAAAAAGCAATACAGTTTGTGTTTAAAAAAACTTTCAAAAGACAGACAGATACATTATAATACATGCTGCTCACAACACGTCAAAATATGACAGAACAGTGAAGGTTATCTCTTCCAGGACTTACCTGTGCTAGAAAATAGAAATTCTTAGAATTTCCCTTTTTTTTCTTCTGTCTGACACTTTTTGTCTTTTATTTAAACAAAATCAAATCCAGAAAAAAAGGTGACATGATCATGACATTACACTGCCATATATAACAGCAAATTACAAAATGCATTACATTATTAATTTTGTACCTGGTTCACTCAAGGCAAAACATCCAACTTTATCACCATGCAGAAAGGGTGTCTGGAATAATTCTTTCTGCATTTGGTTAGCATTTTTCTTGATTGGTCCTAAATATAATGACTGAAAAAGACAATGTCAACTTAATTTAAACCACAAAAACACTCTCCACAGGTCAGTGAAATTTACAGACTTTAAAAAAATCCATTTGATAAATCTTTCCTACTGTAGGCCGGATTATATATACATGTATCATTTAAATGGCTCATATGACTGACAGAAACAGATCTTGCAGAATGTAAAAACTGTGTTCGGGAAAATTCTAATAATTATCTGTGTGTTGTTGTTGCAGACAGTACACAGACTTCAAAACATTTATTTGTTTATTTGTGTTGATTCCTGTCTCACTGACGAATACCAAATTCATCCATTAATTGATACCCTTAAAAAAAATCCCAAAGAACTTCTAAAAACACATTTTATTTATATACTTTATACCACCAGTAAAGTTTACAACCATTTTTAAGATAAAGACAATTAGAACAATTATAGATTAACTCTAAATGTAGTAACTTCATTTGCATTGTACTATGTTTGATTCATTTTCTGTTCAACATTACATTTAATGATATAGAGTATCCTATAGCAACGTCAACAATAGACAATTATCACATCACATACAAGATACCATATTTTGGTACTTTAGGGACGACATCAAAAGTTCAATGTAGGATAAAATACTTAATTCATATATTTTTTTCACTGACCCCGCTGCCCCCCTCTTAACTTAATTTGGGAAAAATTGATTGACCAATAAGGATATATATAAAATCGATGTCAATTAAACAAAACTTGCAGCAATTTTGACCCCTCCACCCCCAAACTATTTGAATTAAGTTTTTAATCCTTCATTGATTTTTTTATGTCGTCCCTTAGAGGTCCTAATTTTGTATACTTTGTCCTGAGGATGACAATCTCATTGGTGAAACATGTCATGAATAAAAGACGCAGTTTGCTTAAGTGTTTTTGTCAATGTAGCGTTATTTGAAAAGTTACTAGAATTATCCTTACATTATTAACACTGACTATACAGCCTGTTGATGCACAACCTCTACTGATTTCCTCTAAAGCTATAGCATAGGCAAGATAATCTAAACCAGTCCCCCCTTCTGACTCAGGAATATCTACACACATAATTCCAAGTTCTCCTAACTTCTTTATCTGAAAAATAAACAATTATCGTTGAGACTCAGAAATATCTACACACATAATGCCAAGTTCTCCTAACTTCTTTATCTGAAAAATAAACAATTATCTAATTATCTATGAGACTCTGGTATATCTACACACATAATGCCAAGTTCTCCTAACTTCTTTATCTGAAAAATAAACAATTATTCATATTTCCTCCATCTGGAAGTTCAATGGATATACTACACACAAACTAATAAGATCACTTAGTTTCCCCATCTGAATGTAAAATTATGTAAACAACCTAATTTTTGTGATCAACTTTTTTTTTCGAAACTTGAAAAATAATGGCTTTTATTGCGAATATAAATAGTTGTGATTACATAAAAGTTTGATATTTCCTTATTTATGTCCACCCAGTAAATTTCAAAATCATTCTTAATAAAACCCAGTGAAGTGGGCTAGAAAGGGCCCCGAGTAAACACAAAATTAAGTATTCACGAAAATTATTTTAAGGACAAAATTAAACAATCTATATATAGTTTAGAACAAAAAAGCAGTTGAAAAGGGGTATGGTTCATAATCTTAAGTTCATACACTAGTTACTAAACAAAGCGAAACACAAGGTAAATAAAACTCAAACCTGCTCCAGTGGGAACTGATGTTCTTTATCTAACTTTCCAGCAATAGGAACTAATTCATTGTCAGCAAAATCTCTACATGTTTTCTGTAACATCTGATGGGTTTCTGGAAGCTCCGCCAGACTAGATAATGGTCGAACTGTTCCATCTAGAAATAAGTATGTGAATCACCAAGTTATTAAACAAATATTAAAGTAAACTGAATTACAATTTACAAACATTATCCCCAGCTTAGTATATTTCTAGGAGTTTGATTGGTTAACGCATGTTGTTACAAAACCCATAGCCCCTGAGTGTTGCTAACCCATATCCCAGACGTTGCTACCCATTTATTTACATCGGGAAATTCACATGCGTTTTCCTTAGTTTCATGGTAGAACCCTATACCCCGTTAAAAATATGTCAAAATCCCAAATTTCAATAAAAGATATTTAAAAAACGAAAAAAACGTTACTTTCACGTTCAACTTTTTTTCAAATTTCTCTAAAAATCGCCAGATTTAGACTAAGACCGGAGATCAATTCATTATCTATTTTCATATCCGTAGATATGGATATTTTAACACCCTTCAGTACCCAGGACACAGGAAATTACCAAAAAATGAGAATTGCTTACGTACATAGTGTAAGCGGGATACAGGAACCTGACAAAACAGTAAGCGGGATCCGGGATCAGAACCCCTGAATGAGACCCCCTCTTATGTGAAAATCATATCACTGTTCTGATTTTCAGAAAACCTGCAAATTCTTATATGAAACTGAAATTTTGAAAATATATTTCATTTGGTATATTGCGGAGAGTTGTCTCCTTGGCAATCATACCACACCATTTTTTTTTATATAACCTCAAAAAACAATATTTTTATTTGGAGGAGCAAATCAAAAGATCTCAGGAATTTGATTATGTAGTCGCCTAACAATATTTTTTAAGTGAACAAACTTTGCAATGTACATACATGCACTTATAATTTGGTAATTATTTTGACTTACAGCTGTTTGTACGCTTCGAAACCCTCGCAAGTCTGCGAAGCAGACATCGGCTTGCCATTTCGGTTTATCTGTGTTTATGTAACTTTGTATAGGAGAGTTACCTCGGTCCAAAGTCCCCTCGCCACCTTTTTAGACAAATATACTTATACTCGTCCCACATATTTGTCGTACCCTTGAATACAATGCATTACATAAATAGATGTTTAGTAAACAGTTATACAATACCAATGAGCAAAATATCTAATTATATAAGAAACAATTACAACAAATGATAAATCACCTAATTAGCAAATCTTACGTTTATATACACACAATTAAACAAGCACCTCCTAGTATTGTTATAACTGAAACCAATTAAAGATTTGTTATACACCACAAAAAAATTTCTACAAACAACGCACTTAAACTCATTTAATTCAATATTCTGTTTGAAAGAGCACACTAAATTCACCAATTCGAACTTCCAAAGTGTTCCAAAAGTTTTGATTTAAATTGCTATAAATTCTACAAAGTGTTTAACAAAATTAATCATTTCGATTGACTTGGATTCAAGAAAACTTAGAGGTATTGACAATTATTTGAACTTATATCAATAAATGTTTTAAACTCATAAAACGGTCCTAGGGCAGATTTAGGCGGGGGCGTGCGGGCGTGCGCCCCCCTAAAATTTGCAAAGTATGGGTTGTCTTCTAACTTATTTGAGTATCAGGAGAGTCCATTCCATCTTTTTTAATTGAAAGTATATATGCAACAGTCGACGATCAGTTTAACACAATAAACGTGATTATCAATCAACTGACCTACGATTTATTTAAGTTCTATAAATATGTTATACTTAAAAGGAAGGTGTCAAACGCGGAGCTGCGTTTGGTGACAAATAAAATAGGTTTGTAGCAGTTATAGTACAAACAATTGTTACATTGTATTTCCGTTTGTAAAATCTAATACTAGTATTGGTCAGGTGAGCTGTTAACTGTGATCTGTCTCGCCTCACCTTGCTTCCGTCGGTCCGCCCGTCTATCTGTCAACTCCTCACATTTCCATCGTCTTAACCAAGTTTGTCGGAGCTGGTGTTGTGGAGTGTTCAAGTAATTCTTAAGTGAACTGGTTTTATTTCACATTATTGAAACCATGTACAATCGGGGACATATTGACGATGTGCAAACAAGGGTTATTTATTTTTGTGATGTTTCTTTTTTTCTTTTTGTCACAACTACCAGCACCATGTCTTGAAAGGATTAGTTGAGATATTTATTACCTGATATTGCTATATATATAGATCATTTTACAATAAGTGCTGGTGTCTTGATTATATAGATTGGTTTGCATAGGAATACAGAATCAAAATAAAATATTCACATGATCTTCAGATTCTGTTTTTTGGGCTGCAGCTTTATAACTGTAGTTTTATAAACTCATATGAATATGAATCTCTTAGTGCATAAGTTAGGGGTGTTAGGAGATTGTTGTAGATTTTTCTAATTTATAGGAGACCTTGCCATCATAACTTGAAGTTCTTCACGAAACAGGAACATTTTTTTTTACATCTGTCCGTCCTTCGTTATAAGTCAGTCACTGGTGATTGTTGAAAGGACGGAATTTAGGCGGTTTCTGCTTGAAACTTTAATTTCTCGCTAATTTTACCTCACAATAGTTTGAAATACCTACATTGCATCCCTTTAGAAGAATATCTAATAATTTACCTCAAAATATTTTCACCTCGCTCCGCTCGGCGAACATATAAAACTTTGCGCCCCCCCCCCCCTAATCTGAAATCCTGAATCCGCCCCTGATTAACATGTACAATATAGTGTCGAATTTATTGTATATGTAACTTGTAAAGACTATTTGGTTCTTAATATTTTATATGATCAGTTTTATTAACTTTTTATTTTACACATCAGATGCTGTTTCAGGATTTTGAAAGCGGAAAAGGGGTGGGGATGGACAAAGCCCACAACGTTTAAAGTGGAACAGATAAAAAGTCTGAATTAACAATCAGCGTAGATCGATATAATGGCTGCTGGCACCCTGCCCCTATAAATCCGATTCGGCAAATGCTAATGTTAAAATGCTAAAAGATGACGTAACCATAGGTCTCATGGCAATCGTATATCAACTGTAATCAACAAATTAAACAACGCACTAGTTTTACAATTGGTAAACTTATATGTTTATTCAAATGCAATGGTAAACATAAAATATAATGAAAATGGGCCTAATACCAAGAGAAAAAATTACATTATATTTATTACGAGTTTTGTACAATATCGATCAATATCGTATTTTAATCCTTGATGAGTGCAAAAGTAACAACAGTTTTTTGTCATCATATCATATTCTCTCGTATTGACATACGATTCAAATTGCAAGGAGACCATAAAAGATATTTACAAAAAAAATGAAATACATTAACAGAGGTATTGATTTTATCAATTTGTCTAGTATTCTGAATGACTCTACCGCCCAAAACTTATGCCTCCAATTTTGTTTAACAAATCGAGCCACATTTAATAACTTAATATGCATATACAGTAAAATAAACCCAGTAGAAGTTGAGTTTTAATTTAAGAATTGAATGCTTCTTTTTGTAACTTCATTGGGGTGTAAAAGCGTTGACCGAAGTACATTTTGTATGTAGCGCGGAAGCGCTTCATTCGAAAAATGTGCGCACGGTCAACGCTTTTACAACCCTATGAAGTTATAAAAAGAAGCATTCAATACTTATAATTACATGTTTTAGCTAGGATCATGAAAACACGAATTTTTCATTTTTTTTAAATTTAATTCACCTGTGCACTTTATTGTGGGACCTCGTGTTATCATGAATGATAAGTTTTATTGAGTGATGCAATTGCTTAAGGAATTACACGTGATGTGCAGTTAGCCAATCCAAATAACGTATTATAATGAAACATGCATCTAATTTAATTATTTAAATGAAAGTAACATCAGACGTCAGTACAGAAAAAGATGAACCTGGCTGCCACATAAGACTGAAAAACATCATGGCGAAGTTAAGATATGACATCAATGGTCACGTAACTACAGGGGACTTCATTGAAGCTCAAGATTTACATGTTATAATAAACTTTTAGAAAAAGGAAAAAAATATTGTTCTCAGTCAATTATAAATTTGAAAGAGCGATTCGCGTATCACATTTAATTTAGAAATTGATAAAATAAGAATATTTGAATATAACAACTCGCTCTCAAACGAAATGACTTTTATGTAATGATGTTTGTCTTTTTAAATTGGTCCTATATACAAAAATACGAGTTAAATAACTTACTAATTATATTCCATCCAATAGTTATTATGGATATGCCGAATGCGTGAATTCAAAACCTTACCTGTAACTATGAAATTAGACAGAAAAGAGTCGGAATGGAAATTCACCGGCAGTTCTGACTAAGTTTCAGTACAGCTGATTGGTATCAAGCTAAGGAACCGTACACGTCCTTTAGGAAACATGACCAGGCATCGCAAAAGATAAAAAGCAACCCAACATCTATCAAGAGGCTAAGCTTTTTGCCCACTGTATGCACAAAACAATCATGCCGTTATTCCCATTACTGTCCAAGAGCATAAAACTAAGTTATGCGTTAACATCTGCTCTACCATCATGAACAATTTGTTGTTATCTGCATATAAAGCTCAAAACAATCTAGTTTTTGTGTGTAAATCACTTTACAATTACTGCTTAATAAATGAATTAGGTATTGACAATTCACTTAGAAACTCAACATATACCCAAAGGCGTTTACTAATGAAGAAAGCACGAATACGCATATAGATTCAGATTCAATATTTTATTATAGTCTCACCACATACAAACATAAAATGAGATTCACATACATAGATTTTAAACATTAAAACATTTACATTGCATGTACCAATCTTAAAAAGATTTATGAGAGACTTTTAAGATATACTATATACATATAAACTTATTTTTACACATATAGAATTAAAAATTCTGACATAATATACATTTTTACTAAATGATATTAAAACATTTGTTTCTTTAAAAACTAGTGAAATAAAATACTATTTCTTCTTAATAAAATGTTGTTGCAGGTTTTGGCAACTATAGCAGCAACATTGTCATTACTAAATAAAAATATAAATTTTTCATTATCTGATAAAAGGTTAAAATGTTCATTAAAATGTAAAGCTTCATGTATCATGATTTGTCTTAGATCCACATATAATGGGCATTTTAAAATGACATGCATTTCATCTTCAACAATAGAGCTACAGTTAAAACATGTCCTCTCGTGGACTTCTTTCTTTTCATATCTTCCAGTTTCTAGTTTTAGTGGAGCTACCCCACATCTAAATTTAGCAAATGAACTTCTGTTCTTTAAAGATATAATATTTTGCAAATAATTTTCAGTACAATAGTTATTTTTAAACAATTTGTAAGTTCTTAATTTACTTCCCTCTGCATATGCAGCAACTCTTGTACACCAGTTTGATTTAAAATTATCAAATACATCCTCCTCAATTTGTTCAATACAATTTTTGTTTAATACATTTGATTCAAAATTACAATATTGCTCATAATTATACAATTTTAACATTTCTATAACTCTAAAACTCCAGTTTTTAATTCTAGTATTACACTTTCGTATAGACCACTTAAAAATTTTAAAATTTATTCTGTGTGGGTCCATTATGGAACACCTAGCCCAATGTCTCAAGACACTTGACCATTGTTTAACGCATGGAGGTTTCCAGCCCATATCACCAGCTATGGCATCATTTGGTGTGTATATATCTGTTCTATATGTCCCTTTGGAATTTCAACGAACGGCGATGAAATGGATCTTCTTTCACTGTATTGTATACCTAAATTACACAAGTGTCATAGGAAACG
The DNA here is from genome assembly GCF_963676685.1 of Mytilus edulis. NCBI lineage: Eukaryota > Metazoa > Mollusca > Bivalvia > Mytilida > Mytilidae > Mytilus > Mytilus edulis. The sequence continues at coordinate 70,826,770 of NC_092349.1, read as the reverse complement.
AAGCTTTATCATTGGATATTCCGAGTGACCAACGAAACCTCTGTCTAAATTATTAACTTTTATCTTATCAGCATCCAAAGCCGGGCATCAAAATGATTGTGCAACTACATATCATAGAACCGTGCGAATCAGATGTGGGCAATTAAAGAATCAAACGATTCTAGACTATTGCAATACTATCATGGGAATCATGATAGGAAAAGCAACCTTTAGAAGATCGTATCAACTTGGAGATATATATGCAGGGATTTATGGAAATGTTTACACATATAACTAGAAGTAAGTCAATATATGTATATTTTGTATGAAGTCTGCATAATGTAAGTAAAGGTAAATATCTGCAAAAAAGGAGCACAGTTCAATTCCATATAAATGCCGATTGGTAGTCGAAAAACAACTTCTTTAAAAATCTTTAGCAAACGTAGCAAAAATGTTATCAATAAATAAAATCAAGCATCCTGACGATGTCAGTTTCAGAGATTGGTGTGTTTGTATCTATTTTTTAAATCTGATTTATCAGTTCATAAAGACATGTACTAAAATTTTTGATAGATACACTGGATTGAAAGTCTGAATGTGTCTCTATACAGATTGAAATAAACAATTAATTTCCCCATAGGCGACAATGGTAGCCTTTTTCGAGATACAGACTTAGAAAGTTGATTTTTTGAACGAAACCTTGCTAGAATCAAAGAAAAGTTATTAGGACAGTACTTGTTGGTAAAAAAAATATAGGTTCGCGTTGCTTTTCTTAGTGTATTTTGTACTTATCTCCCAGGCCTATCAAGTTTGCCCTTGAAAATACGTGTCTTGACCTAGCGTTGAAAAGTCATCCCAGTGCCTTTAGGGCTACGGAATAATTTTTATTTTGCCTTTAGTATAAAGTAAAAAGAGTGCACGAAGTCTCTAATAATAAAAAATAACGAGATCACATATCGACCAATCAGGATTCGCCATACTCTTAATTTTGAATACCATGTTATGCTCATAAAATGGCTGCACCCATAAAATCTAATGGTGTATTGTAACCTACACCTTATTTCAAAACTAAATATCACATCCACATGTATGTTCTTGGTAAACATGATTTGAATAAGGTAAGATAAGATAAGAATTTTATTAATCTAATCAAGAACCCATAAAGGGCATCATTTTACAACACAATATGATTGGAAAAAGCAAAACAGAAAACTAATACCATACTATAACGTTATGGACAGGATCAGAGTCTAACACAACATGTGTTTTATATAACTATTATATTAAATCTTATAACAAACTTAAAACAATAAAATATTATATTATTTCATATACTTTTTTTTTTACATCTGAATCTTATTTCTAAACCTTTAATATTGTAATTTAATAGGCACAATAGAGTTGGTAAATGCTCATTTGTGAACAGCCAGAAATGTTTCTTATCATTAGGTAGTTCTTTAAAAATAGTACAAAAAGTGATAACTTTATCAAATAATAATTTCCTCTGTTCATTATATAATGTACAATTTACTGTAAAATGGGTCTCATCTTCAATAGAATTTGATCCATTTGATAATCAGTGATGACATAGACGTTGAGTTCTCTCTATGTGAGTATGAGATGGTTTGTGATCTCACTCACAGTTGGTATGGGTTTTTCAGTGTCCTGTCAAGTGGCTGTCGTTAGCTGATGGCCAATTATATCTATTGCCTATACTGTTTTGCCATAATTCAGGGAATGGGTTTATGTTCATGTTTTGTTGTCGATTTCATTGAAATTTTGATAAGATCTTTGAATATTGTCGTTTGCAGTATCCGTGAAAATAATTTAAAAGTTTAACAGCTTAATAGATAATGGCATATTACCTTTTTTTTGGTGTGTTTGTAATTTGGCGTTTGTTAGCTAGTTGTCGCATTGACAATCGTATCACATCTCTCTGTTTTCCAAGTATATTGTAACATCCAAAATACGTACGTCTATGATATTAATACCGCAATATTGTTTTCTGTAATTAGTTAATACTTCAGTTTCATTATGTATATCTTTTTTATTCATTTATTCATTTGATAAAATTTACTGTTTGCAATAGCATTAATTGTTCTAAATAATAAGGATGTTCTTATCCCAAGCATACAAACATAGCCGTATTTGACACAATCTTCAGTGCTATACAACTTTGTACTTTTTTTTCACTTTCGATCTTTTATATCTAGGCGTCACTGGTGAGTCTTGTGTGGACGAGGCGCGTTTTTGGCGTATTGAATTTTAAAACTGATGCTTTTTGTTATTCATTAATCATGTGTTTCTATGTCTAATACGTTCTCCTATTTATTTGTATTGTAGTCCTGTAATATTATGTTGTCATTTCGGAGTTATATTTAACATTGCCATTAAAGTGCGAGGTTTGGCATGCCACAAAACCAGCTTCAACCCACCATTTTTTCCTTTAAAAGTGTCCTGTGCCAAGTCAGGAATATGGCCATTGTTATATTATTGTTCGCTTCTGTCTGTGTTACATTTTAACGTTGCGTCGTTTGTTTTCTCTTATTTTTGAGTGTAATTTCACATTGCAATAAGACGTGTCACGGTACTTGTCTATCTCAAATTCATGTATTTGGTTTTGATGTTATATTTGTTATTCTCGTGGGATTTGTCTGATGCTTGGCCCGTTTCTGTGTGTGTTATATTTTAGTGTTGTGTCGTTGTTCTCCTCTTATATTTAATGCGTTTCCCTCGGTTTTAGTTTGTTACCCCGATTTTGTTTTTGTCCATGGAGTTATGAGTTTTGAACAGCGGTATACTACTGTTGCCTTTATTTATTCGCCTTGTGATCGTATAAATGGAAAATGAAATTCACAATGGGATCTTCAACACAGCAAGGAAATCCCGCACACGGAGGTAGACTTCAGTTGGCCCCTAAACAAAAATATTAAAGCATTTCAATACTTAAAACATAGCCTAATTATGATATACTATAATTAACATTTTGAATTACGTAAATTAAAGTATTTACAACAAGATCTCTTAAATAACCATATCTATGTTATAATATACATGTATCAGTATAATGTGAATTGTTGGTAAAACTAATCCTACCTTTTAGTGAAAAAAGGTGCACTTGGTTTTGCGTCGAAGATATTTCCTGAAGCAAAATGGTTTACTTAAAAGAATCTTGCAATGTATACGAATACGTTTTCTGCACAAGATGTTTAGAACGAAATCGCCCACGTCTGTTCTTAAGCTCATAATTGAGGAATATGTCTGCTGCCTGTTGAGTTATCACTGATGACATTTTAGCTTCGATGTCATTTTGGAAGTTCGAGAAATCGATACATTTCCCAAGTCGGGAAAATGATTTTATGAATTCATCAGATATATTTTTCGTTTCAAGCATGTCGTAATTGATAATTACTATGTTCTTACGCCAGTCACAACGATAATTTAGCCATGAATATTTTAGCTCGCACTCTAACCAACGTTTAGCTATATCCTCATATACCTCACTAAGAATAAGCACAATATTTCTGCTTTTTGCCATTGTCTCCCTTATTTCATCTTCCCGTGGAGTGCCGGGTTGACAGTCACGATACGGAAGAAAAACGCTCAGCCTCTTTCCTTTAAGATATGGTAACAGAGTATGTTTAATCCACTTGCGTAGGTTTTCATCTTGTTCGTTGCATGATATATATACTCCATACTCAAATGACGGCGAAATCGAGGATTGTCTCAATCGTTTAAAATGTGTCCTAAAAAGTATGTACATGTCTATACGAAAATTGTAGATAATAAAAGTCGAAATTATTATACAACACAAACAAATCCCAAGGATAATGGTGATCCATCGGATGACGACACCACCATCGTCACATCCTAATAAATCTTTGTCGATGTCAAGTATAGACGTTAAACCAGAAGACGTCTGGCACATTATACGAGTATTGTTATAACAATCTCCTACAGAAGGGAGCCAATGTTGTAGCCAAATATCACTACATGCACATTTCATTTTAATTGTTCCAAATAAAACATTACATGGACGTAGTCTTTTAAGTGACACGGGAATTTTTGTAATATGATTGTTCGTAAAAGTTATCTTTGATACATTCTGTAAAGCAACGAAAACCAAATCAGGAACCACTTTTATCTCATTTGAAGCAAAACTAATTTCTTTTGTTCTTAATAAATATGGTCTTTCATCTGAGAACAGGCGTTGGAACTCCACTAGTAAATCAGAGATATTATTTGAAGAAAAGTCAATGACTAAATTGTCATGATCTGGTAAGGTCAAAGGCAGTTTGTGTGAAACCAATGACGAGCGACAATTTATAACCGTCCTGTTTTTGCTAGGTTGATAAAAACAACGACAATGCGGCGGGCATTTTTCTGCAAACGAAATGTTGCATATCAACAGATCTTGCTCACTTACAAATTCACTAACTGCTTTGTTTTTATATTCAGGGGGTGAACCACACTTTATACCATGATGTGCCGATCCTAAAATTTGAAGAGAAATATCCGCTTTATTTGCAACTGGAAAAAATCGACAATCACAAAACCAATTATTAATACGAAAATCGAAACTATAATAATACAATTTTCCTAACAATGTGATATCATGGAATCCGAGTTCAGCGACATTAACGAAATATATAAAATCATTTTTTGTAAAATCAACGTACCCACCGTGTCCTAAATTTATTTCTATATCGCAAATCCAACCCATTACGTTTGTCAATTTATTGATAATATTATTGGAAAAATTTGCAATACAAAAATAGTCATGGTTTTCCCTTACAGTATTGCTAATATCGATATTATCCAACAGATTGTGCGAGACATCAAAATGTAATAGACTGCCATCCATATTAAGAAAAAGTTCTGGCTCGATATATTTCAACGCGTTGTAGGATAAATCTACCACTCTAAGATACTGCATTCCTCCGAATATATCGTTTTTTAAATATGTCACTCGGTTGGCTTTGAGGAGCAGTGTATCTAGTGACATAATACACGAAATTGTGTCCAGATTCGAAATGTAGTTGTAGGAAAAATCGACAAATACAAGTTTACTTATATTGCATAAATCTTTTGGTATAGTTGTAATATTACCCGATTGGAAAGTGACACTATATAAATCAACTTCACTTCCGTTGTTATAACTAATAATTGGTGTACCATCCATTAAAAACGAAATTTTAAGCAGTTTAACACTTGTGGAATTAAACATCCAGAATGGCTGCGCAAGACACACGCAACACTCCATGTCCTCCTCAAAGTACGGATGTTCAGCAGTATAAAGACATTCGTCTGGACACACTAAATCGTTTCTCTGTAAAAGTAATGCTAGTTTTGAATTCAAAGTTTGACATTCAGCCGTGTGTAGAAGGAAGTTCAGGAATGGTGAACATAGTAAAAACAAAATAATCATTATTTTTCTGAATCCAGTATTTGCCACTTTTATAATAAAATCATTCTACCAATTAGAAAGTCCCAAGTGTACATGCCTTGAATATGCAACCGTTATGTACTGTATATTCACAGTGAGTTAAAGATTCGTCAGGCAAACCAGGAGAAAGATGTATGGGTATATTGATCAAATTATGAAACGCTTTGTTCAGATTATGTAAACGTTGAAACCTTTTGTTCATTTACAAAAATATACATTTCGAAAATATTAAATATTTAGTAACACGTTATCATTTGGTACAGTTGAGTGCATCAATGACCTTTAAATTAGTATAACACTTCTGGTCATTATATATACATGAATCAACTTTTGTGTTGATAAAATCATATCAATTCAGTTGGAATTTTAATTTGGATGTCACCCAACACTGTTCTTTCTGTATATGAACAAAGATAGTTACACTTCCAGATTCAAATTGTAAATAAATCTTGTCCGTGTACTTACAGTACGGTCACCATATTTATTTCGGATCCGAACAATATTTCATTAATTTTGAAAGTTAATGAGTACATTTTGAAATTGAATACTGATAAATAATATTGAACATAATTCAAATCGTTTATAAATTTATCCCATACTGTGTCTTGGTTATTAAAAAAACCCTACTTTATGATTTCCGAAAAGAGACGTATTTTAGATGTGAAAGAGGGACGAAAGATACCAAAGGGACAGTCAAACTCATAAATTTAAAACAAACTGACAACGCCATGGCTAAAAATGAAAAAGACAAACAAACAACAGCACACACGACACAACAGAACTAAAGAATAAACAACACGAACCCCACCAAAAAACTAGGGGTGATCTCAGGTGCTCTGGAAGGGTAAGCAGATCCTGCTCCACATGCGGCACCGTCGTGTTGCTTATGTGATAACAAATCCTGTAAATGGTCTAATTCGGTAGGTCACATTCATGAAAGGGAAGGGGATTGTAGTTACGATGTAAGGAACATATCCGATATCATTTGTGAAACGGTTATTCCATAACCAACAACCAACTCGTGATGGCGTCCGTAAAATTTACGAAGGGATGATTTCAACTTCACCATTTGGAACTCTTGGTTTAATAGCTTCCTTGTGAGCAGCAACCCTCTATCAAGAAAATCATAATAGGAAATGCAAGCACGGGAATATCGTATCAACTGGGAGATATATACCCCGTATGCAGGTGCTGCTGGAATGTTGCTACTTAGAAATGGAAAGTTCACAATTGGAAAGCTGAAATCATCTCTTTTGTCGTAAAGTTTTGTTTTCAACCGACCCTCATTGTCAATTTCTAGATGTAAGTCAAGATATGAGGCCGACGTAACTGTATCTGTAGTATCCTTTATCTCTAGCTCGATTGGATAGATGCGTTCCACATAGTCACCAAATTTTGAATTATTTAGTGAAAGAACATCATCTATATAGCGAAAAGTAGAGTTAAAGGATATTGCTAACTTCTTATCTTTCTTCCTAAGAAGTTCCTGCATGAAGTCAGCCTCATAATAATAAAGAAACAAGTCGGCAAGTAGAGGGGCACAGTTTGTTCCCATTGGAATGCCAACAGTCTGTTGAAAAACACGTCCCCCGAACGTTACAAATATGTTGTCAATCAAGAAATCAAGCATCTTGATAATATCAGTTTCAGAGAATTTTTTGTTCGAATCAGAGTGATCCTTTACAAAGTAGGATTTATCCCTGCCCAAGACAAGATATTTGTATCTACGTTGGCCATTCTTTTTTACGAAGCAAAGCAATACCAACTCTTTCAATTTGTGTTTTAGTTTGGAATGTGGAATACTAGTGTACAGAGTAGAAAAGTCAAGTGTTCTAATACTGTTACAAAATGAAAGAGAGTTAGATTGTATGTACTCTAAAAGATCTTTGGAATTTTTAAGGATCCACATCTGATTCACGCCACCTCTAGAATAGGCAGTTTCAAAATAACTCTGAAGCCCGTCTTTGACTGCTGATAAAAAAGATGTTAATAATTTAGAAAGAGGTTTCGTGGAGCACTTGGAAGACCCAGCAATATACCGTTGTTTGTAAGGACACTTATGTAGTTTAGGTATCCAATACAGTGATGACGGATCCAGTTCTTCATCTTTGGTTGAAATTCCAAAGGAACACAGAACAGACCTATGGTTATCCAGGATTTCCTCTTTGGTAGGTGTGACCTTCGCCAGGAACGCTCAAACGTAAACATTTAAACTCCAGGGATGCGTAAAAATTCTGTAAGTTAGGAGCTACAATGTACATAAATATGATCAAATGAAAGTATCAAGCTGATGATAATCACGTGTCTAACAGTTCACAAGCAGTGGCATCGACACAGTGCTAGTAAATAGAAAAAAGTTTTTCATTCGACAAATATCTGATGTTCCACATATGGCAAAATAAAAGGTACTTTATTCATATGATTTGCCCCACGTGACTTTGGCCCTTTTGATTGAATTACTTCTCTTAGTTTAAGATTTAAAATATAAATTATATCAAATTTGCGCTTAATCCAGTCCTTTTCCGTCATGGAACTAAAACTAATGTGTCACAAAAAACTTCCTTTGGTGGATATTTATAAAAAAAAATGTTGTGCAAATGCTTAAAAGTTGACTTTTTTAAGTAATAGGAAGCTTGAAATCATCATATTTTTAACAGAATTTGGCTGAAAACCTAAGTAAGTAGATAAGTTAAAAGTTATTTAACCTTAAAATTCAAACAGCGCATTGTTTCCCTATATGCGGACAAATCATGAATAATATATCCGTGTATCCTTATTTCTGCTTTGAATCTTTTTTACGGTTAACAACCAAAGGTCACCATAAGGCCATGCACAATTAGCCAAACACATATAATCTTGTTGATTCTGGGATTGTTCAATATAATATATATATATATATAAGAAAGTGAGGCCACGGAACAAAACAAAACGAATGAGAGAAGTTAACGAAGATATAAAATAATGAAAAAGGTAGAGAGTGTATCATACTGTAATGGAGTGTATTTTGAAATAGTAAGTACGTAGAATATAAGCATATACGATAAATATTGTTTTTATCAAAATAATTCAGCTTCCGAAGAACGACTTTACGAGATCGTGAATATTTGTTAAGCCTTGAAAAACACATGTTCAAATAGCAAAAATCTTACTTGATACTTTTCGTCTTAATTAACTGGGAACGTAAGCGTAGCCAAAATATTGTTTGCTGTTTAATATGGGGACGAAGTCCCCAATTACAGTAGAAAAATAAATAAAAAAAAAAATTCTGGAAATTTTTTCGAATTTCCATTCTACCAAGGATTTGTATAGTAAGATACAAATCCTTGATTCTACTAATGAACTCAAAATCGTTAACTTTTTTTCAGATCTACTTCCTGTTCCGGTCTAGTTTGCATGAGACTTTGAATAAAATGTATATTTATCTACATATCAACAAATATAGGAAGGAATTCAACAACCAATTATTTTGATAAGAAAAAACGCTACCTGATAACAGCGTTTCTTTGTTTACATTGAATATGACGTCATAACTTAAATAACGTCACAATCAAATCCCTAACAACAGAACTAAACGTTACGGTATTTCCGTTTCTTTTATCAACATGATTGAATTAAAAAAAAAATAATGCAGACTTCGTCCCCATTCACAGGTAATGCCTGCCTCATATTAGTGAATAGATGAACACAATATACAAAACGACAACGTTTAATTTAAGTCATGGATTAAAAAAATTATTCTGCAAATAAAATATTGCTAAAATACATTTGATTGTATGGACAAGTAATTCCAAAATAATACCTTTGTCTCAGGACGAATTCGAGCTTAATTTATTGTTTAGACACTCCAACTAGATTGAAAAACAATGCACTAGCTACACGATGTCCTTTGACCTTTGACGCATATAAGTACCTTACATAGCCCGTTCTTCACACACATTATTTTGTACAAGAAACACGCTTCTTATGTTGTACTGTTATACAACTGTCCCAGGTTAGGGGAAGGGTTGGGATCCCGCCAACATGTTTAAACCCGTCCCATTATGTATGTATGTGCTTGTTCCACTTAAGGAACCTATATTATTCAGTGGTTCTCATTTGTTTATATGTCACATATTTGCGTTAATTTTTTGTACATAAATAAGACTGTTAGTTTTCTCGCTTGAATTGCTTTACATTGTCATTTCGGGACAGGTTATAGCTGACTATGCGGTATGGGCTTTGCTCATTGTTAAATGCCGTACGATGACCTATAGTTGTTAATTTCTGTGTCATTAAGTACTAAATTATAATCCTGGTAACTTTGACAACTATTTACACAACTGGGTCGATGCCACTGCTGGTGGACGTTTCGACCACGAGGGTATCACCAGCCCTGTAGTCAACACTTCGGTGTTGACATGAATATCAATAATGTGGTCATTTTTATAAATTTCATGTTTACAAAACTTTGAATTTTTCGAAAAACTAAGGATTTTTTTATTCCAGGCATAGATTACCTTAGATGTATCTGTCACAACTTTTTGGAATTTTGATCCTCAATGCTCTTCAACTTTGTACTTTGTACTTGTTTGGCTTTATAAATATTTTGATATGAGTCTTATGTAGACGAAACGCTCGTCAAGCGTACTAAGTTATAATCCTGGTAACTTTGATAACTAATTAGTGTCTTGTGGAGAGTAGTCTCATTGGCAATCATGCCACATCTTTTTCTTTTATATTCGAACACAATTATAAGCCTGCTATCTTTGATGAGATTTGATTATTATACTTGTTTAAAGATTTCATTCGAATAGATATATTCAAATATAATTTAACTCTTTCTTTTTCAATAAAATATAATGAGTACAGAAAAAACACTGAAACTGTTTTTAATGCTCAATTACAGCTAAGAAAACAGCAGTAGTAAAACAATTTTATATAATAACAGTTATTAAAAGATAAGTACAATTTGCAGATGCTGCATGAGAAACATTTTAACTTCATGATTATGAATACAAACAATTATACATCCTAACATCGGCTGCATTGAACTTGAGTCTATAACATATACCAAAATAATCTACAGGACAGAAAGATGCATCATCAAAGCGCGAAAATGAAAGGATATTATTTTACTTAAAGTGGTGCAAACATACAATTTCAATAAAAATACCAGTGAGCGTCACTGGTGAGTCTTGTGTGGTCGAAACGCGCGTCTGGTGTACTCAATTATAGTCCTGGTACCTTTTGATGACTATTATAACGAAAAACACAAAATTCGTGTTTCATCTACATGAGTGTTACCTGAATAAAAGAAGAATTAAAAAATATATTGAATCAGTTATCAGAAGTCAGGATAATACAATATCCCTAATATAAACACCGGACTGGTTATTGGTGGTAACTCTAAAAGGTAATATACACAATACTATTCATTATTTTTATTTCATTTTCAAATTTATATGAAGTTAACAAGAACGCACCTGAAAAAAAACGACGACTCACACTTTCACTTATTATAAAGCACAGTAATTGCAATCTCACCATTAGTATGCATGCATTCCTATATACACAAGAGAAATATCAACTACTCGCTACATATGTCTTACATAAAGTACAATTGAAAATATATACAATAATAAATCTCGAATATTTTATTGTAATGGTACCTTCAATAAACATTTGCCTCATTTTTCTGTTTGTAATTTTAAATTTATTAGATAGGTATCATTTCAGTCTAGATTGTTTTCCCGTTACACTAGTAGATATATTTCTTAACTCACATCTGGAGATGTAGTTTTAAGACATAATAATTAACAAATTTATAAATAAACAGTCGTCAGTCCTAACAAAATCTTTTTTTTTATAGATGATAAACAGTTCATCATGTGACCAGATTTTCTGTCAAAAGGACAAACACAAACAATAGGTAATCAATAGTTATCCCACGATGACGCGGTGTGTCAGTGTAAGATCACCCCGATGGCCGGAGGCCAGAGGGTGATCTAACACTGACACACCAAGTCAGAGTGGGATAACTATTTTACATCCCAGCTGTTTTAGATTAGACTATAAACCATTTACAATTCATAAAATATAGTTTTGAATGCCACACAACCATTATAATATACTTTATACATTACTATATGATTTATACCCAATTGACCCCCGAACACAATGAGTAGACATCAAACAATGTCAACTCGCCCCACTGGCCAATCGGCCAAACCTATATCGCCACTTTAAAAAAATATCGCCCCACTCTTGTTACCGACTAAAATCGAGCTGAACAATCAGTGACAACTCACTTATTAACGAAAAGGGTTAAACTTCTCTGAATAAAGGTCTGCCAACTCGCCCCACTTATAAAAATATCTTGCTTCCTTTAAATATGTTAAATAACTAATAGTTCGTATCCAGTCGTCCTGGTGTAGTGGTTGTTTCGTGGCTTGATATGCTAAAGGTCTTGAGTTCGAATCCCAGCATATACACTGGATTTTTTCCACGTGAATTTTGATAGATAGTCTTTTCCGTATAATTGTATATTTAATTATAAATTTTATAGTGGATTTGACATTTCCGCCAAAATGTTACAGAACAAAGGAAAGCATGCATAACAAGGAAACTCAAACTGGGGTGATCTGGTAGGGGTGATCCGGCTCAGATAAAAGATAGTTAGAACAAAGGAGCTGGGCTGTAACATTATACACATAAACATAGAACACATGTTCCGTCTGCTTGTGAGTTATAGTTTAAAGCTGTCTACTGGCTTGTGATCTTATAACAAAAAGACCTTGGCTTGGATACTTTCTGATAGTTTGAAAAGTCGACACATTTTCAAAGCCTAAAAAATGCTTGTATAAAATCATACGATATTTTGTTCGTTTCAAGGAAATCGTAATTTACAATTACAATATTCTTTCGCCAGTCTATACCGCAATTTATCCATGAATATCGAAGTTCACACGCTAACCAACGTTTAGACGTATCATCATATACCTCACTCAAAATAATCAGTACGTTTTTGCTTTTCGATATTTTTTCTCTTATTTCATCCTCCCGAGATGTTGGGTTGACAGTCCCGATACGGAAGAAAACCACTAACTCCCTTTTCTTTTAGATAAGGTAACAAAATATAACTAATTAAATGGCGTAGATTATCATCTTGTTCGTTGCATGATATATATTCTTCATATTGATGTGACCGTTCAATTGGTGTCTTTCGTAGAAGTCGAAAATTATCCCTAATTAGTATGTAAATAATAAAAATTATCATACAACACAGACAAATTCCTATGCAAATTGTAATCCATCTAGTTCTGTCATCGTTATTTCCACAGCATAATATATCTTTATCGACTTCAAGAATAGACTTTACACCAGAAGACGTGTGGCACAATACTCGAGTATTATTATAAAAACGTTCAGCTGACAGAAGCCAATTTTGCAACCAAATGTTGTTGGAGACACATCTCAAGATAACTATTCCAAACACAACCGAACGAAGTAGAGTTAATTGAAGTGATTCTGGAAGCATATTTTTAGGCTTTTATTGTTAGTTAAATTGATCATTGTTGCATTTTTTAAAGATAACAAAAACATCGTTGGGAACATCTTGTATGGCGTTTGAGGCAAAACTGAGTTCCTTTGTTCTCACTAAATATGTTTCTTTTTCAGAAAGCAGGCGCTGGAACTCTGAAATAAGATTTGAAGAAAAGTCAATAACCAAATTGACAAAGTCTGGTAACACCCCAGGGTAATTTGTGCGAAACCAATGATGACTGGCAATTTACAACGGTTCTGTTACTGCTTGGTTGATAAAAACAGCGACAATTTTGAGGACATTTGTTTGGCTATTGAATCGTTGCAAATTAACAAGTCCTGCTCTTTAATAAAATCACTTATTAATTTGTTTTTATATTCAGATGGTGACCTTAAGTGAAAGATGTAGAGCCAAAAGTGAAACTCATTGATCAGTTACAACAAGAATGTGTCTCAAGTATACGGATGCCCCATCATACTATGTTCATTGAACCGTGAAATAGGATAAAATCGCTGATTTGGCATAAAAGTTAGAAAGATCATATCATAAGGAACATGTTTACTACGTTTCAAGTAGATTGAACTTCAACTTCATCAAAAACTACCTCGACAAAAAATTTTAACCTGAAGAGGGACAGACAGACGGACGAACGAACAAACAAACGGCAGATGAGTTAACGAACGGACGCACAGACCAAAAAACACAATGCTCATAAATGGGAAATAAAAATAGACGGTGTGACATTGCATAAGTGAGACAAGAATATCAAAAACCGTATACTATTATATTATACATGCATAAAATGAAACACAGAATTAGAGTTAATTAAGGGTTAGATAATTGTATTGACGAAGTCAATATGACCATATTTGTATCCCTTGTCAATTATAAGGGTAATGTAAAAGGCACATAGAAGACAATATATAGTTTGCAACAACAGGCAAACGTCTGTAACATATAACAAACTTCAAATTACCCAGACTTCATACTGGTTGGGAATAATGTAGTATCATAAACACATAATGCTATAAGGCAATACACCATGGGGAAAACAATGAGGTGTTCTATTTTAATTTGATCCCCTTTTGCAAAATATTAAGGGGAATAATATAGTGTACATAAAAGAACTACCCGATGAAGTTTATTCCAGCATTATGGGTCATGCGCACTGAAACATATAGTATTGATGATATTGTTTAACTCCTTTGTAATCAAAGGAAGAATTTACCAAAGGTGAATCCAACTTAACTTCCAGACGAACTGATATCCCCAACCCATTATAATGACCACTAACCAATATTAAGACGATGGACGCCCTAAATAAAGACAACAGTAGTATACCGCTGTTCAAAACTCATAAATCCTTGGACAAAAAACAAAATTGGAGTAACAAACTAAAACTGAGGGAAACGCATTAAATATACGAACAACGACACAACATTAAAATGTAACACACACAGAAACGGACTAAGCATTAGACAAAATCCTATGAGAATAACAAATAAAACATCAAAACCAAATACATGAATTTGGGAAAGATAAGTACCAGGACACGTCTTATAGTAATGAGAATTGCACACTTAAAAATAAGAAAAAACAAACGACACAACGGGAACACAACGTTAAAATGTAACACACACAGACAGAAACGAACTATAATATAACAATAGCCATATTCCTGACTTGGTACAGGACATTTTTAAAGGAAAAACTAGTGAGTTGAACCTGGTTTTGTGGCATGTCAAACCTCCCTCTTTAATGACCATATGAAATATAACATTAAAATGACAACACAACATTACACAACATTACAGGACTACAATCTAAATAAATAGTAGAATACAATTGCCAAAGAAACACACGAATAATAGCCAACAAAAGGCAACAAGTGATTATACAAAAGATATACACGATAAAACTGAAGTATTAGCTAATTACAGGAAACAACCGAAATACATTACATTACCCGACAAAATGCAACACAAAAAATAGACACATCCGAATAAGTCAAAACCTCAACGCCAAGTCATATTTGAAATTGTAAAAAAGTACACATGATACAACATAGAAAACTAAAGAATAAAAAAACACAAATCCAACCAAAAACTAGGTATGATCTCAGACAAAAACATGACGTCACATTTGAATTTGTGAAATTGTGAAACAGATCATGAAAAAGTGAAAAATGACTTCACATTAAAGGTCATTCGATTACGTTGCTTTCACCACAGAATAGACAGAATCGGATACAATGATTCAGTTTGTTAAAATAAATATAAAACAAGCCATGTGTCTCATTGAAAAAAAAACTTTTTTGTTGAAATAGTAAACTTCCGTTTCCAACCTCATTCATAGATAAAAAAAAAAAAAAAAAAGAAGAGGATTTTCGTGTTCTAAGATACACGAGAATACCTACAGGTAAAAATGTATGCATGTTAATAATGAGATTAATAATCAATAAAATACACAAATGATTTACAATAAAGTTGATGTCGATTACTTTAAACTTTTGTTTGGTAAACAAGTCCAGAGCTCTTCCTGGTTGATACGTAATACAGCGAATATTATATTGTGCCTGCTTTGTATCAAGTATTAATAAAGATATTGTGTTATGCACATTTTTAAATAAATGATGTATATTCTTATTTACTATCAGCGTCCGTCGTTGTTACAAAATATATATAAAAGATAAAAACTGCACTCCAATGCTGTAAAAGACAAACGAATTTTTGCATTTAATCAGCGAAAAGGGGAATTCCATAAGAACTTACAACGATCCAACGCTATCAATTTACGGAAGAAGTTAAACACAACTGATAAACTCCTGACTTTGTACAGACAAGTTTCATTTCAAACCCTCACGTTCAATAGCCATCTCAGTCTGATTTTGAGTTCATAATTGATGAATGTCTGCTTACTAATGTCGTATTAAAGATATCACTTTTGGGTTGATGTCCTTTGTGTAGTTGGAGAAATCAATACATTTGCCTAGTCGAAAAAATGCTTTTATATATTTGTCAGATAAATCCTTGGTTTCCAGTAAGTCGTAATTAATAATCACAATATTCCTACGCCAATCATTACGGTAGTTCAGCCATGCGTATCTCAGTTCTAACGACAACCAAGGCTTTGATATATCATCACATACTTCACTCAAAATGATCACCATATTTCTGCTTTTTGCCATTGTCTCCCTTATTTCATCCTCTCGAGGTGTGCCGGGCTGACAGTCACGATACGGAAGAAAAACACTAAGCCTCTTATCTTTGAAATAGGATAACAGCGTATATGTAATCCATTTTCGCAGATTTGGATCTTGTTCATTGCATGATATATATACATCATATGCAATTGGTGGGGAATTTGACATTTGTCTAAAAGTAAATAAATATTCTCGCAAAAGTATGTACATTTCTAATCGGAACTGGTTGATTATAAGGGCAGAAACTATTGTACAACATAGACAAATTCCGAGGCAAATTTGTACCCACATGGTGATGCTATCCGCATCGCTACATCCAATTAAATATTTATCGATATCAAGAATAGAAATTAACCCAGCAGATGTATGGCACATTACTCGAGTATTGTTAAAGCAGTGTCCACTTGACGGCAGCCAATTTTGTAACCAAATATCGCTACACCCACAACTTATGTTAACTGTACCAAACAAGACATCACATGGTCGATGGGTTTTGAGTGATTTTGGAATTCTTGTAATAAGATTGTTCATAAAGTTGATCTTTGTTGCATTATTTAAGGCCACAAAAACGATGTCTGGAATATCTTTTATGATATTGGATGCGAAACTAATTTCCTTTGTTCTTATTAAAAATGTCCTTTCTTCAGAGAGCAAGCGTTGGAACTCTACTTGTAAATTAGAAATACGATTTGAGGAAAAGTCAATAACTAAATTGACATAGTCTGGTAACACCAATGGTAATTTATGTGAAATTAAGGACGATCGACAAGTAACAACTGTCCTGTTTCTGCTTGGTTGATAAAAACAGCGACAGTTTGGAGGACATTTATCTGCAAATGAAATGTTGCATATCAACAAGTCTTGCTCCTTTATAAATTCACTAACAAATCTATCTTTATATTCAGGAGGCAAATGACATTTCAAGCCATGATGGGCCGATCCTAAAATTTGATTCGCTATATTTGATTTGTTTAATAACGGAAAGAATCGACAATCACACATCCAGCGATTAAAACGAAAATCGAAGCTATAAAAATACAATTTTCCTAATAGTGTTATGTCATAAAAACCCATTTCAGCGATATCAACAAAGTAGGTAAAATTATTGTAAGTGAAGTCAGTGTATCCACCATGTCCTAAATCTGCATGTATATCACATCTCCAACTCATGACGTTTGTCATATTTCTAAGAACGTTAAAAGAGAAATTTGAAACGCAAAAGTAATCCTGCTTTTCCCAGATTATGTTGCTTATATCAAGATTCTCGAGAAAATTATTCGACACATCAAAAAATGATAAACTTCCATCAACATGAAGGAAAAGTCCTGGCTCTATATTTCTCAACTCATTGTAGGATAAATCTACGACTCTAAGATATCGCATCCCACTAAACACATTGTTTTTCAAATATCTCACTCGGTTTCCCCTAAAAATGAATGTATCTAGTGATTTTATACATGTCATTGCATCAATAACCGAAATATGGTTATATGAGAAATCAATATAAACTAACCCATTGATGTTACACAATTCCTTTGGTATGGTTGAAAGGTTCCCATACTGCAAAGTGACATTGTAAAATTCAACATATGTACCGTTGTTAACAGTAACAAATGGTGTATTATCCTGTAAAAACGAAACGCTTATCTGTCCTACATTTGAGGTATTCAACATCCAGAATGGCTGCGCTAGACACATACAACATTCCATGTCGTCTCTAAAATAATGATGTTGATGAGTAAATAGACATTCTTCTGGACATAACAAATCATCCCTGTTTAATAGTAATGCTAGTTTTTCATTCAAAGTTTGACTGGCCACTGTTTCCAAAATGATACAACCGATGAGAAGCGCACACACATTATGTAAAACACGTTTCATTATAAAGAAGACTTAATATTATCCGGTTACCTTCAAATAATTGTTGTAAATTAAGGCAACAGTAGTTTACCGATGTACAAAGTTCATATATCGACCAATGAAACAAATCAAGGTAACACAAAATAAGTAATGAAATCACATGCACTCTTTAAGTAGCGAAACCATGTAAATAGTCGAATGTCATAATTTTATAACATTTAGGTGAATCCTCTCCAAATTTAAACTTGTTTTATTTGTAAATCTTTTCGACAATATATTTAAATACCACGGCCGACACTCGGCTAACCGAGAGATTGGTCGGTTAATCTATATTGAGTATGCGGCTATATGGGCGATTGGTCTGTTAATCGGGTTGGTTATACGTCTGTTAAGAGTAAAACGCTTAATTTAATGTTAAAATCTATTAAATATACAGATTTTTGGCATGTTATAAGAACCAAATCAAAAAAAGAAAAGTGTCTGACAAAATGATATCTATCATAGAACATTTTGCACTTGTAAAAACATTTCTTAGTCTGCGCAGTTTTCAGTAAAACTAAAAGGCGTCGCGCAAGTATGTAGTATTTATGCTTATACGCATAGCAATTCTTTTAATAAAAGGCGAAACAAAAAAAATTAGATATCATTTAAAGGACAAAATATAGTACTGTGGTTCTAAAAAATAAATTGACATTAGTAAATATTTCATAATTGTTAAATAACGTGAATAATACCACGTTTTGGTGACAATTATGGGAATAAAGTCTGTTAATGGGTTGGACAATTGAAATTGTGTCAGTTAAGAGTTATTTAGCCACGACAATAATTTTGCTACCTTTATATTTTCCCCTTGAAAAATTTAAGAATGAGATGTTCCTGAGTAAACAAAAATGACAATACGGTGCCACAGTATCCTAGAAAGAGCATTTTTATTTTGACTTTCTTTGCATTTTATTGAGGGGTGTGTCACTTCAATATAGCGTGATATGGATTGGCCTCTGGAATATGCATGAATATTTTTATTGACGTTTTCAAGCAGCCTTAATTTTTGTGTCTGTTCGAAGTAGCACGTTCTCAATTCCGACTGAAAGTGTCTTTCTAATACAACGCAGGGTACATATAACATGTTCTCATTCACATATGAACATGATATTTGTCACTGGACGTTAAACCCTAATTCGTCAGCATCATCCAATTGGTTCTTTTCTTCTATTACTTAATCATATGTTGTTTACAAATCACTATATAGAAGTAAACGGAAAGGTGCGAATGCAGCTACATTTGGTTATTTTAAGTTTCAATTCATTTTGTTCCGTTTAGTTCCTTTCTACATAAGTGCAGAGGAGAACTACAGTTGTCTATGGTGGCCGTTGAAGTCCATTTCGCGTTTTCACGATTTCGCCTTTCATATTCTATAGGGGCGAAAACGCGAAATCGCGAAAAGGCGAAATCGCGAAGGCGAAAACGCTAAGTCGAAAACGAGAAATCTGTTCCGCGTTTTCGCGTTTTCGACTTCGCAATTTCGCGTATTCGCCATATAGAATATGTAAGGCGAAAACGCTAAAGTGCTAAAACGCAGAATGGCATTAACCTGCCACCATAGTTGTCCGCATATAAACTTCTAAAATGTGTCACCAATATAAGTACATCGCAATGCGTTACTGTTTCAACAGCCATCGGTGTTTCATGTGTGTATTCTTAAACAAGTATTATTTTTCTCTCGTTTTTAGCAATGCATCACTCTCTACTGTCCTTATATATTATTCTATATTCTGCGTTTCCATCCAGATTCTCGTGTATACCATGAGGGTCCGGATTGGGGGTATTGTTTATTTCTGTATTCTTTACATTGTTATGTCATTTTTTTCTACATTTTATTTATCTTACTCATTATTCTTTCTATATTTTTCATATTTTGTCATCCCAATATATTTTACTTACTGATGTTTAGTTACATTACAACGTTTATCTCTGATTTATATACTGGTTACCAATGTAGATTACAAATGTGTGTCATTCATGTCAATTAAACAGAATCAACATGATATATGCGATCATTCTTGGATGAAATTAATATTACTTTAATATTACACTTTTTGAAACCATTTTTATCAATTTTCAATTTCATGTGTTGTTTCCGTATATGTTATGTTTCATTGCTCATGTGTTGTTTTCTTATATTTTAGCCGCTCGTCTTGAGCCTACTCATTTGATCCGATAACACCCCATATAGCAATAAAATTATACTTTTATTGCCATTCATAACTCTTAACAGACCAATTAGCAGACCGGGTTTTATACATCCGACCCATTAACAGACCAGGTTTTAAATAAAGATTGATTAATGTCACCAAAATACAGATTTTCGTGTAGATTTTTCACACAATGATATCAATATGGTTAACAAACATAATGCCTTTCTTTTTTCGATGTTCAAAATATTAAATGCAAGTAAATTTAACCAATGTGTCATTTTGTGTACATTTTATGTGTGTAAAATGTGTATAAATTTATTGATGAGTAACCCGCCTTTTCATTTTATAGATCGTACATCGAAGCTAGAAAAATAATAATTACACCACTGAATTCAGTACATTGAATTGTTTTGTTAGACATGAATACTTTTTATGATGAAAATATATTTAGAAAGTTATACAAAGAAACATGCTGAACTTTGATTTTGTAAATATTGCCGGTATATTTAACGACCATTCTGTTAAAGAACAAATTCCTGGATATTTTGACAATACTGAGCTACCTCTCATTTGTTATATTTACAAGAAATTTACCCGGAAATTTGTGTTTAATTATAGTCAATTGTGTAAAGATGTTAATATCAGTGAAAATACACCTACTTCATGTAATTGCAGTAATTCTGAATATATTTATGGACCCATTTCCCATGTTATAACAGGAGATCTTAACATCGTTCAAGACCGAGAGTTAAAATCATTCCTCAGTAAAGGACCTAAATATCGTCCCCCGTCAATTATTAATTGGAATGAGTGTCGTAATATCATCCACGACTCACTCCATACTTACTGTATGAAATGGATAAAACGGGAAAAAGTTGACAAACAATCTTTGGACTCTTTTTTTAATGCAGTAATGAAGATAGTTGATATACGTATTCAACATTTTAAAGAACATTTTACTATAAACAATAACTACAATAAACCTATTTCTCGTATCAAACATAAACTAAAAGAACTAGCCAAGGAATTTGTTTTTGTCCCGGCAGATAAAGCTGCTAATAATATTATTATTGTTTGACGTAAATTTTACATTGAGGTTCTGAAAAAGGAAATCACCAATTCACCAACATTCCAACTGACTACATTTTCAGAAAACGAAATCTGTAACAAACATAAACTTTTAGCCACCGCTTTACAAGCAGAGCCAAATACAATGAAAGTCCCAACTATGTATTGGCTTCCGAAGCTACACAAAACCCCTTACAAATATAGATTTATTTCGTCTTCAAGCCATTGTTCAACTACTAAATTGTCTATTCTTCTTACCAGCACACTTGGTACAATTAAAAACCTGATAATAAATTGTTCAAATAAGGCCTTCAAAAATAGTGGAATAAATTACTTTTGGAGTGTCAAGAACTCGTTGGAAGTACTTGATAAATTGCATGCTTATATTGGTGATTTTGAATCTGTTCAAAGTTTTGATTTTTCTACCCTGTATACCACATTGCCTCACATTCTCATTAAGAAAAAATTCACACACCTAATTAAATGGGCATTCAAAAAATCAGAATGTGAATATATATGTTCAAACTCTTTTAGGTCATTTTTTAGTAGCAATAAACAAAAAAACTATGTTAATTGGACATGCTTTGATACTATATATGCCCTTGAATTTTTACTAGATAACATTTTTGTTCACTTTGGGGATTCCGTATATCGTCAGATTATTGGAATTCCAATGGGGACTAACTGTGCACCACTTATTGCGGACCTGTTTTTGTATTGTTATGAGTTACAATTTATGACAAAAATAAGCAAAGACCCATCGAAACAACATCTGATAAACAAATTTAATAATACTTTTAGATATTTGGATGATATTTTGGCTCTCAATAATGACGACTTCAGTATGTATATTAATGAAATTTATCCTGTTGAACTTACTTTAAATAAAGCTAATACTAACACTGACCACTGCCCTTTTCTCGATCTTGATATCTATATCACTAATGGAAAGCTGAATACTAAAATTTATGATAAAAGGGATGATTTTTCATTTCCTATCGTTAATTATCCGTTTTTAGATGGTGACGTTCCCTTGTCACCATCTTACGGTGTTTATATATCTCAACTTGTACGATTCGCTCGTGTATGTAACAATGTTTTAGATTTTAACGAGAGAAATTTATGTATTACTGAAAAATTATTACACCAGGGTTTTCGATATCACAAACTAGTCAAAACATTTACTAAATTTTATCATCGGTATAAAGACATCATTCGTAAATATAGCTCAACATGCAGACTTCTAATACGTTCAGGTATTTCACATCCAATTTTTTATGGTAATATTCTTTATAAAGCACAAAGGTGTCAGTATTCACCTCAGAAACTTACAAAACCTTTGAATAGACTTATTAAGAAGGGATATAATTACGATACTGTTGTCAAGTCATTAAAGATTGCATATTTTGGCGTTAATATTGAGTCACTGATAAGGTCTTTGCATCGGAACTAAACACATTTATTCTAAAAACAGTTGTTGGCATGACACGGGTTATGTTCTTCTCATATATGTTATGATGGTATGATACTAAACCCCTAACGGGAAGGATTGTGCCTGATGTTCATATGATGAAATCATAATCTTTCAGTCAGTTTAATTGAAGTCTGGAGCTGGCATGTCAGTTAACTGCTAGTAGTCTGTAGTTATATATGTATTATTGTCATTTTGTTTATTTTCTTTGGTTACATCTTCTGACATCAGACTCGGATTTCTCTTGAACTGAATTTTAATGTGTGTATTGTTATGCGTTTACTTTACTACATTGGTTAGAGGTATAGGGGAGGGTTGAGATCTCACAAACATGTTTAACCCCGCCGTATTTTTGCGCCTGTCCCAAGTCAGGAGCCTCTGGCCTTTGTTAGTCTTGTATTATTTTAATTTTAGTTTCTTGTGTACAATTTGGAAATTAGTATGGCGTTCATTATCACTGGACTAGTATATAATTGTTTAGGGGCCAGCTGAAGGACGGCTCCGGGTGCGGGAATTTCTCGCTACATTGAAGACCTGTTGGTGACCCTCTGCTGTTGTTTTTTGTTTTTTATTTGGTCGGGTTGTTGTCTCTTTGACACATTCCCCATTTCCATTCTCAATTTTATTTCAATGATTTTCTCTATAACACCTGATTAACAGACTTTAGCCAACCCGATTAACAGACCAACCGCCGATATAGCCGCATACTCAATATAGATTAACCGACCAATCTCTCGGTTAGCCGAGTGTCGGCCGTGAATACAGAACAATACAACCATTCAGTCAATCAGGAAGCATATAAAGTTACTTGTAATTGTATGTTGATATAACATACAGCAAACAGTTAACGTCGACGTGCATTGGCCGTACGTTGATCTTCATACATTCATACTTTAATTTGTTTTTAATTGATTTAAGAGTGCAAAACAAACCTTAACAACGATATATGTAGTAGCAAAGAATTGGTATAAAGATTTTACGGCCAGAAGTCCAAATATATACATTATACTTAGATGAAAAGTTGTTTCATTGGCACTCATACCACATCTCCCTATATCTATTAAGCGATATTATTAGAATATGTTAAATAGTTAAATAACTCAGTTTGTCCCTCCCATATAGACATGTTCTATTTTTGTTGCAAAATATAGTTACAGGCATATTTTGTGTCCAGGAATTCAGGGACTCGTATGTATCTTCAGAATATGCAAAGACCTTGTTGATAAATCTATCGTATCAATTTCTCATACATGATGGCCTTGGAGTATAGATTCTAGCTACTGACGTTGTGTATTGCATTATTAGCATGTTATAGTGTTCTTTTTATTTGTTTTTGTATACTTTTAACCTTTACTGTACATACCATTTTTGAAAATATACTTTTTACGTTACTCGGTTTTTATACATTCAGCCATTGTGTTATTGTCCTATGATAATTTTTTGTATTCTTGTCTTCATTTTTGCTTATGTACCTTGTCTATAGAGTGTCTATGTACCACACTGTTTTTCTCTGAGGAAGAAAAGTTGTTTGATACTGACTGCTGTACCCCAACTTTTGTTATTTTTTTTCTATTTGTTCTATTTGTTTTTGCTCATACAAGTGAGAGGTTTAGCTAGCTATAAAACCAGGTTTAACATATGGAAATGACTGTACTAAGCCAAGAATGTGACAGTTGTTTTACAGTCGTTAGATGTGTTTGATATTTTGATTTTACCATTTAATAATGGACTTTCGGCTTTTTTTGCTATTTTATTTTTGCTTAACAGTTATTAACGCTAACGGTTCTACACTCTGTCTATACTCAAATTAAAGCATTGTACATGTAATTATTTTCCTAAACTCTTCATGACGTATTCACACTAAACTCATCGAATTTGTACTGGGTGATTAATTTTCTTGGATATATATATATGATAAATATTTGTTTTAGTTGTTATTTGCTTTGTTCTAGCTTTCAGTAACTAGGCGTATTCCCAGATGGATACTTTGTGGGTAAGTTTTTGTGTTTTGTATCTATCTGATAAGTCAATCCCTTTTCATGTTTTTTTTTAATAATTTGTTCGTATGCTGTGCTGATACACCACTTTCCCAGGTTAGCGGATGATTGGCCTCTGCAAAAAATGTTTAACCCAGCAACATTCTATATGTGTCCGCCACTATTTGCCTGTTATTCAGTGGTTGGTGATAGCTGTTTTATCGTGTCTTATTCTGAACATAAATCTGGCAGTTGGGTTTCCCATTGAAATTGATCAACATTTTGCCATGTCTGAGCATTTTATAACTTGCTGTTTGGTATATATGTAAGCCTCAAATCTATGTCCGGCCTCAAATCTATGTCCTTTCCGCAAATCTATGTCCTTTTTAATATTGCGTCATAGACGTTCCAAATCTATGTCCTTTATTGTCTCAAATCTATGTCCTGTATTGTCTCACATCTATGTCCTTTATTTACTCAAATCTGTGGCCATTTTTGGCTCAAATCTATGTCCTTTCATCGGCGTAAAACATAACAAAACGTCATCGAGTAAACAATGAAAAGTTAACAATTACAGGTGTAAGTACGGCCTTCAACACGGAGCATTAACTCACACCGAACAAACATTGTACAAGTGGTTTATATGACAAAAGCAAGGTTAACATTTTAACTATTAATACACATGGTTTAAAATTACTTTATGTTTTTTTCTTTAAAACTGGAGGGAAATCTGTTATGAATAGTGGACTGATGGAATATTTTCAAAAACGTCAACTAGAGATTTATCCTCTTGAAATGTTTTCTGACAATTATCAGGATATCTTTACTCCTACTATTGTGGAATATTTACAACTCAAAACAAATCCAGCCATGAACAAAGGGACTGCAGTGTTGACATCTAATTGCTTGAGAGAAGGAATATGCCAAAACATAGAATGATTCTTCTCGGGGAAATATTTTCGTTATTAAAAACATTATTACAAGTTTTACATTTGAACTAAATAGATATCAGTTAAGACCAAATAATTGAAATATGTTCTTTTGTGATTCACAAATATTTCAATTAAAATATAAAAAACGTTTTATTTTTAGCAATTTAGAATTATTTTTTGATACTAGTATCCAAGGAAAAACATAGATAAAATGGTATAAATGTCAATGAAACAGCGATATGAACAAATTCAAAGACAAAACGAAGTAAGTTGAAGTTGCAAACAAATATTCATTCTTTACTGTCTTTTTTAGTAAAATAAATATGGTTTGTGGTTTCATTCTTAAAGACGGTATACAATAATAACACATGCATGTAAAGATTTTAATCACACACTTGAAAAAAGACTTAATAAAACAAAAAGCATATAAGACCGTACTTGAAACAATATCATAAATACCAGCTAGATAATTTAGCCGGATTTTCTTAAACGTATACTATACTACGGCTCTTGCACATACATGGAGAACACATACCAACTTTAAAATATTGAATTATGGGAAATTACTTAATAAAATAAAAAACCTATAAGGCCGTACTTATTAGACGGGCATAAATTTGCGCATGGCGAAACAAATTGGAAAAAAAATTAAAACATAACACAGATTTGAGACCTTATCTTTTTTTATAACGGACATAGATTTACGAATGACGTCGATTGAAAATCGGACACAGATTTGAGGCCGAATCATTTTTTACGGACATAGATTAGCGATTGACGTCACGATCGGGCATAGATTTGAAAAACGGACACAGATTTGAGGTCGTACACAGATCTGAGGTTTACATATATTTTGCTCATTGTTGAGGGTCGTACGTTGATATATAGTAACTGACATAGTTTATTTGTTATCGGTTGGAAAGGTGTCTCTTTGGCAATCATACCATTCCCCTTTATTCTGAATAAACCCTGGACAATCTGAGAAATCACTATTTAAAAAAAACAAATTTTACCTCTCGCGTAATACTTCTATGTTGATATGGACATAATTATAAATCTTTATAAAACTTCGAAAAATTAAGGATTTGCTAACCCATGAACAGATTACCTTATCTGTATTTGGAAAAACGTTTTGAAAATTATGGGACCTCTATGCGCATTAATAAATCGATTATAGATACCAGGATTAAATTTTGTATTCACGCCGACTCACGTTTTGTTTTAAAAAGACTCATCAGTGACGCTCGAATCAAAGTTAAAAAGGCCAATTAAAGTATGAAGTTGAAGAGCATTGAGGACCTAATTCCTAAAAGTTTTGCCAAATTAAGCTATGTTAAACTATTTCTGAGGTAGAAAAGCCTTAGTATTTTAAAAATTCTAAAGTTTTTTAAAACTTTTTACATTATTTCATCTTCTTTAAACTTCTTTGATGCAAGCGTTACTGATGAGTCGTTTGTAGACGAAACCCGCGTTTGGCGTACAAACTTATAATCCTAGTATTATGATGAGTTTACCAATGGAGAAACTTTGTAGATTTGGTACTGAGTAGAGTTTTGTGATATAAATCTTTTAAAGTTTATGTTTACGAGAAAAATTAATTCTAACATTAATATTTTCGAAAAATTGACATTTCGAACTTTTCATCATGTTTTCGGTTCAAAAAGACCTCCGCATCCATTGTAAGTTTGTTTGATACTTCATAGTCAACAAATATCTGCTAACTTAGAGACTTATCAAAGATATGAACTTGGGGTTGATGTCCGTTTGGAAGTAAGAGAAATCAATACATTTGCCAAGAAGAAAAATGCTGGTATGTATTTTTCATATAAATCATTGGTTTCCAGTAAGTCGTAATTAGTAATCACAATATGCTTCTGTCAATCATTACATGTAGTTCAGCCGTGCACATCTCATTTAAAACGATAACCAAGGCTTTGATATATCATCATATACCTCACTCAATATAATCAATACATTTTTGCTTTTTGCCATTGTCCCTCTAATTTCATCCTACCATGGTGAGACGGGTCGATAGTCACGATGCGGAAGAAAAGCGCGCAGTCTCTTTTCTTTAATATAGAGAAACAGCGAGTATGTAATCCATTTGCGTATATGCTCATCTTGTTCTTTGCATGATATATACTCCATATATCAAATGACGGTAATGCCTGCTGTACCCGTATTTTGACAATTTTACCTATTGTCTTTGTTTTGATCATGCATTGGTGTCAATATAATGGAATTTGATGCGACTGTCATACGAATGAGAGATTTAACGTTAAAAAACTAGGTGCAATCCACCATTTTCTGCATTTTATGCCTGTACCAAATCAGGAATATGACAAATGTTGTCCGTTCGTTTGATGTGTTTTATCTTTTGATTTTGCCATTTGATTTAAAACATATCGTTTTGAATTTTTCTCGGAGTTCATTATTTTTATGATTTTACTTTTCACCAACTGCTTTGTTAGTTATATTCAGGGGGTGAATCACAATTAATACGACGATGTGGCGATCCTAAAATGTGAAGAGATATATCTGCTTTATTTGCAAATGGGAAAAATATTGTATTATAAAAACCCATTTCATCGACATTTACGAATATGTAAAATTATATTCTTGATGTCAACGTACCCCCCATGTCCTCAATCTATTTCTTTATCACAAACCCAACACACTAAGGTTTGTCAATTTATCAATAACATTATTAATGAAATTTGCAATACAAAAATAGTCACGTGTTCCTCTTACAGTATTGCTTATATCAATTTTAAAATGTAAAACAATGCAACCGATATTAAGAAAAATTCCTGGTTCGATATTTTTCAACACATTGTATGATAAATCTACAACTCTAAGATAATGCATTCAAATAAATATATCGATTTTCAAATGTGTCATTCGGTTGGCTTTAATGTGCCACTAAACACATAACGTACAATGAACGTTTGGATGATTGGTTCCTGTAAGGTTATTTCGGACCTTAACGTAACACGAACGTTGTGAGTACGTTAATATGAAACGTTACTATTCAACGTTATAGAAACGTTTCTTTTTAACGTTGTACGGAAGTTTCATTTTGGTTATGTTACAAATAATAAGTTGTAGAAACGTTGATTATTAGTTAGTTTTAACCGTTACTTGACTAACAGTCTTAAAACATTTTAACATTTTTTAGAAAATTTAATCTCGCATATTCTGGTGAGGTTGACCAGATATTAGACAAATTTCAAAGATAGTTTCTATGGTAATTAAGGTTATAGGAGTCATATATGTGACAAAAGCAAGTGTAGCAGAAATCAAAACGAACACTCTTATGAGTAAAAATAAACTTTGAAACCTTTTAACAATTTACAAAAATATATGTTTGGTTATTTCTAAATATTAAAGTCATATGAAACTTCAAATTGAGAAAAATTATATATATATATGTTTTTTATTACTAAATAGCTAGTTTGTACTATAAAACTTAAAAAAGTCTATAATTTGCTTCCAGTAAAGGGAAAACGGTACTATTTATTCTACCATAGGCGACAATTCCAACATTTTCTAAAAATACCACTTTTCGTAATAAAAACTTGGATAAAAGAGTTATGTGTGGTGTTAGTACTTTATTATTCTGTTTTTTTTTTTTTTAAATTTAAGCCAAATAGTATCATGACCAACTTTCAACGGAACTTGTTTATGTTATCCATGCCCACCGTCATTTTTCCAAAAAATTATGAATTTTAGAAGTCTTTTCGAATAATCCTCTAGAAAATATTTCAATAGGTTTAAAAATTCATGTAGTAAATATACACACTGCAGTTATTCATAGATAAATGAAAAAATATATTGTACCCCACATCCAATCACAGGGCTCCTAGGTCGACATTTCACCTGTCTTCGGTATACAAAAGGACAACCCAATGCTGGAAAAATGTAATAGTACCGTTTTCCCTAAACAATACGCCGATATGTTTTCCGTATGCAGTGAACTCAGCTTGACATTTAAAAATCCGGAGATCGCAATACGCATGGATATGTCATTGAGATTCACTATTTTCTTATTGTACATGTTAAACACGTGCTCAATATCTCATTGTTGATTGTTTACTATAAGGTTACAATCGATAAACTACGGCTTCAAAAACACAACAATAAATGAGCTGCCATATTTTCACATCATAAAAGACAGAGATAAAGAAAAGGTTGACGATTATACGATAAAGTTCCGTAAAAAAGATACAATCGTTCACAGAAGACTAAGTTTATGATATATACATGCATTAATTCAAGAAATGGATAAAAATTATTTTACACCAGTCACTCGTTTCATTTGACTTTAAATAACATTTTTCATTTGCGTACATGATTCAATTGAGTGCATCAATTGCGTTTTAAATAAATATAATAATACTCCTGGTTTATATACGTTGTGAGAAATAATCTAAAGAGTAATTACATATTTGTGTTAAATCAATTCAGTTTAATATTTATTTGGATGTCATCCAACCCTGTTTTATAAATGATGAAGTACAATTGCACTTCCATGTTCGAATTGAAAATATAACATGGACAACAACAATTTTAGCTACTCGACCATTCTCGCTACTCTGTAATATAACTTCGTGTAACCAGAAAGGCCGAGGTCAGATTGGTACTAAGAGTATCTGCCACCATTTTCATTTCCGATCCAAACAATATTTCCGAAGCGCATATCAGTAACCTTCACCCGGAACACTTAAACATAAACACTTGAAAGCCAGGGATGCGTAAAAATGTTGAAACTAAGAGCTTTATGACTAAGTGACATACACAGAATAGCCATATTCATCATGCTAATTTATAAATTTATAAAGGGTAAATTTGAAATAAGTATATAGGTTGATATTATTCATATCAGAACAGAAGCACTGACTTCTGAGCTGACGACAATCTCTGGACTAATAGCCCACAAGCAGTAAATACAATAATAATACAGTGTGTCTTTTTCATTTGACAAATATCTAGCGTACTAAACTATAAATCTTTTTTGTTTTTTTTTAGCTTATTTTTTTTATATAGAACCTTAAGTTTATCTAGTTAATCTTCTTGCATATGCAAAGGTTCGTAAACTGCCTTATTTATGAACACTAATCGGACACTTTAGAAGGTTGTATTGTTTATGTTTTTCTTTGTATAGCTACATGGTGGTTTCTTACTGTTAACTGTTGTGTCAAACATATTTATCTCATTTCCATAACACAATATAGCAATATTAGACAACAAATATAAAGATATGGTATGATTGTCAACTCTCCACCAGAGACCAATTTACATACTTGTAGCAGTTAACAACTAAACAAAGGCAACAGTAGTATACCGCTGTTCGAAATTCATAAATCGATAGAAAAAAAACAAATCCGGGTTACAAACTAAAACTGATGGAAATACATCAAATATAATCGGAGAACTACGACACAACAGAAACACAACACTAAAAAAATACACACAGAAAAGAGCTGTTATATAACAATGTCCATTTTCCTGACTTGGTTCAGGACATTTGAAGAAATTAATGGTGGGTTGAACCTGGTTGTGTGGCTAGCCAAACCTCGCGCTTTTATGGCTATGTTAACATACAAGTCACCGTAATGTCACCACAAATGAGCAAAACCTATAAAAACCTGTTTATTGTTCGATTGTTCAATATAATATATATTAGAATGTCAGATCTGGATACAAAACAACGAATGAAAGGATTTGACGAGAATATATAATGCTTAAAAAGTAGAGTGTGTATCATGTCTGTTATGGAGCGTATTTGGCGCAATAGATACATCGAAAATAAAGATATACGATAGCCAGTTTTTATCAAGATCATACAGCTTAAAAGAGCAACTTTAAGAATATGTAAATATTTGTAAAGTCTTGTTTAAAACATTTTCAAACAGCAAAAAACAAAATTCGAGGGACTTTTGTTTTGTCTAAATTAACTCAGACCATAAGCATCGGCAAAATATGGGTTGCTGTTTAATAGTGAATAGATGAACACAAATAAGATACAAAAAACGACAACATTTTATTAAAGTCATAGATGAAAAATTTGATTCTGAAAATAAAAGATTTATAATTTCATTCGTTTAAAGTGGCAGTGAATTAGAATGAAATTAATTTCTCCTGGGTGTTTCATCATATGTAGCATAGAGGGCGTAATGTTTTCCCGCTTCAAAATTATTTTCGCGGTATTTTATTGCCTATGTAATCATTCAGCACGACATCGTCAATCTGAGCAGTCAAATTTTCTTGGTAAATTTTAATTCTGGTTAAAGTTTATTAAGCTTTATATTTGGAGAGTTTTTTGTTTGATACTGATGTTTCAATTATATATTATGTGTAGATATATATGTATAAATTGTGTTTATTTCTTATTAAATATAGAGCATCGGCGTTGTCGTGCGACTATCCACTTTACAAAGTCTTTGGTATTCATTATAGCCTTTTATGGCGTGTATATTCAGAGTGTTTAAGCATACTTGGATATTTGGTACAAGTATTGGTTATACTTGGATATTTGGTACAAATATTGATTATACTTGGTTATTTGGTGCAAGTATTGGTTTTATGTCTACATTGATGGGTGCTTTATACCAAGAGAAGATTAAAATACATTTGATTGTATGGATAATTCTAAAATCGCACCTCCAATTTTTCACTCGGGGCGAATTCGAGCCTGATTTATTGTTTAAACACTCGAATGATATTGAAAAGAATGCGTTTACTACTACTTGCTTTTGGTCGTTATATAATCTGGTTGCTGTCTCAATGACGCATACTAGTTAGTACCTTACATATCTCTTTCTTCACATACATTATTTTGTATAAGAAATGCGCATCGTTCACAATCATTAGCATTTATCTTGGATGATTTTTTAAAATAAATATTCAAAGATTTCATTCCAGGATATATGGCATACATTTAAACAAAATTCAACTCTTTTTTTTCAATAAAAAGAATTTAGAGTTCAGAAAAAAGCACTTAAATTGTTGTTAATACCGAATGTTTACTTGAAGTAGTGCGGCCTAGTAAAAACTCGGAAAGTTGCCCTTAGATGAATGTAGCTATCATTTAAGGTCTTTTTTTGTCAAGGACAATAAAAGATCATTAAATCTACCAGCTTTATAACTTAAAACACCAGACGCGTCATACTCATGAAATGTGTTGTTCAAAGTAATAAAGAATTGAATCTAGCCGGAATAATAAAAAAAAAACAATTAAAAAAAATCTTTTATTTTTTTCAGAATAATACAAACCACTAATTATCACCACCACACCAGTTTTTGTGGGTAAGTCTTATAAATGATATGACAAAGTTAAGACTATCCATATTTCTCTTTTTAAAATTCCTGTGAATTAAAAAAGAACAGACTTGAAAAAAAGCGACAACTCACTATAAAACATAATCACTGCAATCTTACTATTAGTATGCACGCATATACATACGATAAATACAAATATTAACTGCTCACTACATGTAGTATAAATAATAATACAAAAAATAATAAATCACGAATATATTTATGTAATGGGAACCAGATCTTCAATAAACATTTGCCTCATTTTCTTTGTTAGCAATATAACATTTATTAGATTGGTATTGTTTTATTCTAGATTGTTGTACATTATTCTAGTAGCTACATGTATATTTCTTAACGTACATTTGAAGAAGTAGTTTTGAGATATAATAATTAACAAATTTATAAATAAACATTTAGTCCTCAATCCTAACACAATTTCTTTTTAATTCATGCTAAATAGGTCATCATGTGACCTTTTACCGACCGTGCGAGGGCTGTATAGCTAGTCAAGGTCCGTTAATAAATTTCGTTGTATTGTGTGACCAGATTTTGTGTCAAAAGAAAAATATAAGTAACATTACAATCATAGAACAAATGTTTTGTCGTGTTCTCTTTATTATACCAGAAGGAATATTTGCTTTTTACCTTTTGGTCACTTATTTATACATGTATTTGCAGGTAGATGAAATTTTGTTCAATAATTTATACTGAAATTGTTTAAAGTAATGAGTATCTAAACCATCTTTTGAAATTAATAAATGATTAAAACTTTCTATGATATAGAATTTGACATTTTGTTCCATTTAATACAAAATACCATTTGGGAGTTTGCATATTTGTCTACAAGATCTCTGTACACAAATTTCATTTCTTCTTATTTTAGGTGATCTCTTTAGAAAAGATCCCAAAAAATAAGATTTACAATATTCTTTGACGTATTTCCATATATTTTGAATGTAAAAAACCCCAGACGTTAAGTGTTGTATATCAAAATCTTTTCAATATTAAGTTTTTGTCTTACATGAAGAAATGCTATAATAGTCTGCCGATACTTTAATATCCTCTATAAATTGTGTAACATGTATGACTCCATCTCATATACACAGGATATTTCGAGTCTAATATAAAATTTACTATTTCCAATGATAAAATATCTGGAACACAGAACTTTGTATCAGGCTCTGTCATATGCCGACAACAAAATATGTCTTTCTTGAATAGATTTGTAAAGCAATTAGAAATTTCTTAAATCTTATCTTTTGTAGCGAAAAAGTAGGTAAATGTAAACGATTAGCGACACAGTCATATATTATGACCAAACCACATCAGCAAAAAAGTAAAATTTGTGATTAATGTTTGGGATTGTAGTATGCATTTCTAATACATTATCAAAATATTGACAGATGATGAGACACTTTCGTTTCTAATTTTTATTTAAAGACCCCCTTTCCCCGGCCAAACACAAAAAATAGATCCCCTTTCACGAATACCATCTGTTTGCGAATTATAATTAATAGATGTCTACTTGCTAGTGATACAGTAATGAAAAAATCTTGGCTTTGATGTCCTTCTGATAGTTTGAGAAGTCGACACATTTTCCAAGCCTGACAAATACTTGTATGAAATCATTTGGCACTTCTTTCGTTTTAAGGAAGTCGTAATTTAAAATTACAATATTCTTTCGCCAGTCATAACGGTAGTTCAGCCTTGAATATCGAAGTTCACATGCTAACCAACGTTTAGATGTATCATCATATACCTCACTCAAAATAATCAATACATTTCTGCTTTTTGCCATTTTTTCCCTAATGTCATCCTCCCGTGGTGTGCCTGGTATACAGTCACGATACGGAAGAAAAACGTCAATTCTCCTTTCTTTGAGATATGGCAACAATACATAAGTAATCCAATGCCGTAGATTTTCATCTTGTTCATTGCATGATATATAAACGTCGTATTCAAAGGACTGTGGAATTTCTGTGTTTCTAAATAGTCGAACATGTTCCCTTAATAGTATGTACAGATCTATCCGAAAATTATAAATAACAAAAAAAGAAACCATTATACAAAACAGACTTATTCCTAGAGTAAACGTTATCCATCTAGTCACGACGCTGTCATTTTCACATTCTAATATATCTTTATCTATTTCAAGAATAGACTTAACACCAGAAGACGTGTGGCACATTATTCGAGTATTATTATAAAAACGTCCAGCTGACAGAAGCCAAGTTTGCAACCAAATATCCTTACAGACACATTTTAAGTTAACTGTTCCGAATGAGACGGCACGTGGTCGAATCAATTTAAGTGATTCCGAAAGTATATTTATAGGATTGTTTGTTAAATTGATCATCGTTGCATTTTTTAAGGTAACAAAAACAATGTTGGGAACATCATGTAAGGCGTTTGAGGCAAAACTGATTTCCTTTGTTCTCATTAAATACGTTCTTTCTTCAGAGAGTAGGCGCTGGAACTCTTCTTTTAAATCGGAAATACGATTTGACGAAAAGTCGATAACTAAATTGTTATAGTCTGGTAACACTAACGGTAATTTGCGTGAAACCAATGATGAACGACAATTCACAACCGTTCTGTTTTTGCTTGGTTGGTAAAAACAGCGACAGTTAGGAGGACATTTATCGGCAAATGAAATGTTGCAAATTAACTTATCTTGCTCTTTTACAAAATCACTTACTGATTTGTTGTGATATTCAGATGGTGAATGACATTTTAAACCATGATGGGCCGATCCTAATATTTGATTAGCAATATTTGATTTACTAGTCAATGGAAAAAATCGGCAATCACAAAACCACAGATTGAATCGAAAATCAAAGCTATAAAAATACAATTTCCCTAACAAATTTATGTCATAAAAACCCATTTCAGCGATATTGAAAAAAATGGTAAAATTATTGTATGTAAAATCAACATATCCACCACGTCCCAAATCGGAATGAATATCACAGCTCCAGCCTTTAAGATTTGTCATATTCATAATTATATTATGGGAGAAATTTGCAATACAAAAGTAATCCTGTTTATCCCATATTATATTGGTTATATCTATGTTTTCCATAAGATTATTCGAAGCATCAATATGTAACAAACTTCCGTCCATATGAAGGAAAAGTTCTGGCTGAATGTTTCTCAATTTGTTGTAGGATAAGTCCACGACCCTCAAATAACGCATCCCACTGAAAACATTGTTATTCAAATATGTTACACTGTTGCCTTTAAGGATAAGAGTATCTAATGTACTTATACACGATATCGTAGTAAGATCCGAAATAAAATTGTAAGAAAAATCAACATAGACTATTCCACTGATATTACACGAATCATTTGGTATAGTTGTGAGGTTCCCGTATTGGTGAGTTACATTATATAAACCAAAATTACTTCCGTTCATGAAAATAATAGTTGGTGTATCATCCTGTAGGAACGAAATGCTAAGCAATCCAACATTAGAGGAATTAAACATCCAGTATGGTTGTGCATGACACACACAACATTCCATGTCGTCCTCAAAATACGGATGTACAGCAGTGTACTGACACTCCGCAGGACATATCAAATCATTCCTATTTAAAAGTAACGCAAGTTTTTTATTCAAAGTTTGACAATCTACTGTGTAAATGATGAAACAAACTAAACAACAAACAAACACAAACACACTATGCAAATAATTTTTCGTCATTTTGTCAACTACATATACATACTATCCACAAATCTTCATCAAATATATTCTGTACAGTAGATTGATACTGTACATTAAATACAATACGTAATATTGATGTATATCCAGTTCTATTCGGTTGTAATGCGTAAATAGTAAATCGCAAGCTCGAGAGAACTTTAAAGATTGTTTATGAAACATTTAACAAATATAATCGTATATTAGTCCAATTAGATTTTAATTGGGACATTTAATTGCGTTACTCCCGGCGTTACTACTGTACTACCAAATAAAAAGGTAATTAACATAGAAACATACACGATTTCTAAAGCAGCACATTGAGGAAGTTAATATATGAATATATACTGTAACTGTGCTTTTTCGCGGTCAAATTGCATTGACCGTATATTCATATGTGATATACAGTTTCTGACAGTATAGAGCCTTGTCGATGACGTTGATAATGCGTATCCGTAGAGTTTTATTCATGACGTCAATAAAACATACAGGTTCGCGGAAATTTTACGTCGTCCGCTCCAAATTTAAAACAAGATAGTTGTTACCCTAAATAGTAAGTTTTTAATAAGAGTTGCAGTATATCAAGAATAACAGAAATACCTGTTTATAAGCTTTGTACAAATAGAATTTATATTTCGAGACGATTTATGGTTATTCTACATTTATCACAGATTTAAAAAAAAAAATTAGTATTTTTTCATTTTAAAACTAACATGAATATGTAATTAGGTATTAAAGGTTCATGTTTAATTATTTCTTCAAAATTTGAAATAAAGAATTATAGGCAATTTTGTAATTATGTATCCAAATATTCATAATTTCTGTATAAAGTTTGCGCCTTTCAGAACAATATGTCTTTCTTTAGAGAGGGCCCTCATGGGGTTTTTGATTATGTGATTACTTGGCCGTTTTTTTAATGATTATTTGATTATTAAGCCAAATATTTCATGATTATTTGATTACCTAGGACTGTATTTTTAGTTTATGATTATTTGATTACTAAAGATAAGCAAATATTTAATGATTATGTGATTATATTGGCAAAAAAATGGTGATTATGTGATTACTAGGACCCCCCATGAGGGGCCTCTTTAGAGAAACCAACCAGGAAGATAACAAGTTTCAATGAAAAAGTATGCAAAGTAATAAATTGATGCCATGTATAAGGTTATTATTTATCCCCAGATTAGCATGCATCTGTTCATGTGATAGTACTGATGTTTTGAGGCTGATTGAGAGTCTACTGTACAATTTCTTGTCTTTAATATTCTCAGTTTGAAGACAAGAAACAATTCTTTCGTCAGTTTATTAGATTCAAATACTAGTACCAGAAAATGTCATAAACGCACATTTGAACACTTGAAATAAATAAAAGGAAGTTTTATTAATTTATTGCTATAATTAAAGGACATTGTGTGAGATAAAATTATCAATGTAAGTCATTTTATAACACTTTAAAACAAACCACGTTTATTATATTCATATTTAAGAATATTGGAAAATCAGCAGTATGAACTATTGTCGTTTCACACCGTATTTAAAATCTGAATAGAAAATGTCACTTAAATTCATTTGACATAATTAATGATTACAATTTCGTGCACTCTTTGTGATTGTTTACACATACTCAATTATCTCTCAATAACCATAAATCCAGTTTCTGTATGATATACAAAGCAATTAATCACTGAATATATATATTGGATGGGGAAAATTAGTTTTGCTATAAACATTAAATCTTCCAAAAGACATTAAGGTGGTACCCAACACCTTCGCTAAAATTAATTTGGCTCGTTTAATTTTTCATAAAATGTTGACAAAGTATTCACTTTGACCCTTTGAAAATATAAAAAAATCAAAAATTTTGAACCAACCAATTAATCAGAAAAATTAAACTGGTTATATAGTAGTTTGACAAACACATATTTTGATCATTGAGAAGCTTAACATTCCCTTAACGACATAACGTAATTAAAACGTTTAGCTGATTTTACAGAGTTCGCTCCCTGTAGTGTTAGGTACCACCTTAACCATTAGCACACTGGTTGTTTGCTGGCACTTATTTCTATATTAGGTTTAGTGAAGTTATAAATTATATTTGCCACACAGTGTTTTGTTTATATCCTATTAAGACTTTATTATTTATTGGACCTACGCCTATAATACCTCATGAAGATTAAACCAGATATATTTGTCATGCGTTTTCCTTCCTACTCTTCACTTGCAGGTAAATACGTAAATAAACGGGGATTTTCGTGTTCCTATATATACTGGCAAAATGAGCAGTTAAAAAAGGAATAAATGTTTGAAATAAGATTTACAACCAATAAAAAGCACAAATAAGTCACGATTAAATTAATATTATTTGCATTTTTTTTAATTGACACGACACTAATAATAATAATAATAATGAAAATTTATAGAGCGCCCTATATAAAAAATAAAAATTACTCTAAGGCGCTGTACGTTCAGCATGGTAATTAAAACAAATCAAAAACAAAAACATAAAACATAAACTGTTAGATTCAAGTACTAACATAAAATATAAATCAAAAATGCCTACCATAATATAAAAGGTCGATACAAAAACATTGTAAAACAACAAATTAAAAAATGAATAGCAATCTAGGTTAAAAGTATGCAAAACAAGCAAAAATCCTAAAAAGGTATACAAACAAAATGCATTAAAAGTTTATACAAAACTACATGAACTACATGAACTAGTAAAAACCCGTAAAAGAGAAAAGAAAAAGTCTGATTAAAAGGAAATGTGATAAAAATGAGTTTTTAGCTTTGGATTTAAAACACTCTAAGGACTTGCATTGCCGTAAACTGTTCGGGAGATTATTCGAAAGAGATGTTGCTACCCAATCGAATTGTCTTACACCGTACATCTTTGTCCGCACTTTTGGAACTGTAAGTAGTTTAATTGAGCTTGAACGCAGATATCGGTTTGGTACGTGCAAATTGACCAGTTCCCGAATGTAGCAGGACCAATGTCATTCAAAGCGCAGTACACATAAGTAATTATTTTGAATTGTGGTCTGTATTGGACGGGTAACCAATGTAAATCGGCAAGTATCGGCATTATATGTTCATGTTTTCTT
Source organism: Mytilus edulis (assembly GCF_963676685.1). Taxonomy (NCBI): domain Eukaryota; kingdom Metazoa; phylum Mollusca; class Bivalvia; order Mytilida; family Mytilidae; genus Mytilus; species Mytilus edulis. The sequence continues at coordinate 70,786,992 of NC_092349.1, read as the reverse complement.
GTCCTGGTGATAAGACGAGCTGCTGTATTTTGTACTTTTTGTACTTTTTTCATCGTAGTCTTGTTAATACCGTTCAGCAGAATATTCCCATAATCAAGTCTGGATGTTACTAGACTGTTCACTAGTGTCTTGAAAGCGGATGTTGTTATAAAGCTGCGAATACGTCCAATGTTACTGATGTGAAAATGACAAGATTTACTATGGCAGAAACTTTCCGTTCCAACGTAAGGTGTTTATCAAAGTATACATCTAGGTTTTTCACGCATGATACATTATTTATCACTGTATTATCGACTTTGAGTTGGAGATTTGGTAAACTTGCCTACAGATGTTTCGGTGTGAATATGATAAGTTTGGTTTTATCTTGATTAAGTTTTAGCATATTTGTTGACATCCATGAACTAATGTTGGAAAGACACAATTCAAGTTTTGAAAAATAATTCTTCCAGTTGTCTAGCGGCTTGATAACCATGTACACTTGTGTATCGTCCGCATAGCAGTGATATGTCATGCCGTGACGACGGCATATTTCACCTTTTGGCTTCGAGAAAAGACAGTACAATTTCGTGCCTAGCACGGAACCATGTGGAACACCGAATGTAAGATGACATTTCTTCGATGTAGTTGTTCCAATTACAACAAGCTGATGTCTATCTGTCAAATACGACTTAATCCATTCGAGAGCGCAACCAGTTATGCCATACACAAACGACAGATGTTCCAGGAGAATTCTGTGATCTATGACATGGAATGCAGCGGAAAGGTCCAAAAGCACTAATACCACTTTGTCTAAAGCTGCACTCTTCCTGATTGACACCCCATATATAGCCTGCTTTGAATATCAAGTATTAAAGTAGATATTGTGTTGTGCAAATATTTAGAACAAATGATATATATTCTTATGTATTATTCATGTCAGTTATAATTACAAAATATTAAGCTGTACAGAAAGGCTGGAAAAGATATTAAGAATGACTAGATCAAAGAGAACTGGCCTTGAAGGCATAAAACTTGGCTCAGTGCTCGGAGCACAAAAATCATGCTCGAAACATGAAATCAAGCATTTTGATTGGTGGAATTTCGAGTACGAGTACAACAAACTGACTCGAAAGTTTTATGACCGCAAGGCCTGGTCTTCTACTCTTTATCAAAACATTCATATACTAGTATAAAGGAATCTGAGCAATGGCGAAAACGGAATTACCATAATTGTACTAAGCATAAGCCTACCATATCGATCATAAATAGAACTAATGATTAGATAGACAAAAAGGTTCAGAATGATTCAAAAGGAAGTCACTGTCAATTTTGATATTTTACTTGCTGTTTGAAGAGCGATATTGTGGTTGTTACATCAGGGGTGGTGTTCTCGAAGAGGGGGACGAAAGATACCAGAGGGACAGTCAAACTCATAAATCGAAAATAAACTGACAACGCCATGGCTAAAAATGAAAAGGACAAACATACAAACAATAGTACACATGACACAACATAGAAAACTACAGAATAAACAACACGAACCCCACCAAAAACTAGAGGTAATCTCAGGTGCTCTGGACGGGTAAGCAGATCAGTATCATATAGAAGAAAGTATCATAAGATTCTTCCTTAGTTACATCAAAGTTTAAAATAATGCTCAAATTCTTTCCATACGAGTTAATAACCGATGGTGCGTTTCATTTCATGTTCATCTACACGTAAAAAAAATGAGCAAAAAGTAAAATTCAAATTTAATTGAATTAGGATGAAGATAGGATGATCTTAGTTGTCCTAAAGTTAAGACGAAAAATGCGATATATCCTCAGTTAATTAGAGAGCTTCGAGAACACGACTTAGGACAAAGACTTGTTATAAGATGGTCTAAGGACAGGTCATAATCCTAAGATATCTTCAAGAATACCACGTCAGGTCTTAAGCTATATTTCATAGAAAAGATATAATAGTTTTCTTTTGTTGTACGTGACACACTGTAATTCATTTATTTGTACTCAATGAAAGTAAAATTTTACTTCAGGAATTCGATTTGTGTATTGTAAATAATTCAATTGTGGATACCAATGAGGCGGACTTAATTACTCAAATGATATACAACTCTGTATAAATAAAAGAACAAAAACGCACATTTATACAAAAACACAAATATTTTATTAGCACAAACTCATCAACAATAAATGGTTAAGGCTCATGGTATATGAATTACATGGTTGGTCAAACATAATAAGTATTGCAAATAATGACTATATTAATATGTAATATTATAATTATAAACAATGATTATGAATAAGACATATTGACAATTTTATAGAGTTTGTTCTGCTTTACGCAGGTTCAAACTGTCTGAGATGAAAGAGGAAGTCAATTTTAGGATTGTGTATGAATTATTATTTAATAAAAAGATTATATTATTTTCATGATTTTGAAATTTTGTAGGATCAACGATTATATTTGAAACTTTATGGTAAAATATGGCCCTTTTAGTTGAGTATTTTTCACAATGTAAAAGAAAATGTTTTTCATTTTCAATTTGACAAGAATTACATACAGAGCAGTATCTCTCATTTCTGGGAATATTTAGATGTCTCCCTCTTTCAATCATCAGTATATGAGCGCTTATACGGATCTTACATATTGCACTCTGTCACTTCTGTTTTTCAATATATCAACAGGGTGGTCTTCTGCTCATTATGTAGACACTCTTGAAAAAGTCTACCTTTTTGGATTCAAATATATTTGCATTTTGGACTTGCAAACATTGGTCATTAATTCTTTGTTTAATAGAATTAAAATTACCTTTAACATACTCCAAGTTATTGATGATATAAGACATTCCAAGTTCATTCAAAAGACTCTTGACCTTTATGACCCAAGGGTTTGAATCTACAGATGTAGTGAATATATCATATGCCAAAGAATTTTCAGAAGAAACTATATGGTTCAAGTAGTTGAATATTGAATATAATATTTTATTTTTCAAGGGAATTCTATTAAGTTCGGCTCGACATCCATCATTAGGTGCCTTACAGTGAACCCCTAATATGTCTTTGATAAATTTAACATGAAGTTTTTCAAATGGATCAGAGTCTTTAAAATGTGAATCCACCCCCCAAATTTCACTACAATATGTAAGAATGGGAGTAACTAAACAATCAAACAATTTTTCAAGAAGTCTACATGGGTTGTTGAGACCTATAGTTTTCTTTATCCTATAATATGCCTTCCTGGCTTTTTCCATTAGAGTATTCACAGCAAGGCAAAAATTGCCATTATACTTTAAACAATACCCAAGTAAAAATAATTTGTTACCGTTTCAAGATATCATAAGTAAAATGGTTTAACAATGTCTTGCCATTAGCATTATCATAAGTAAAATGGTTTAACAATGTCTTGCCAGTAGAATTAAATATCATAATTTTTGATTTATCAGTATTAACTTGTAGTTTCCATGTTGAACAATATTCATGTAAAATATCAAGAGATTTTTGTAGACCCTCTTTGCTTTCAGATAGTAAAACAATATCATCTGCATATAAAAGAATGTTCAAAGAGGTATCCCCAATGGCAACTGGATCTGTATGTTTGTTATCAAGATTATCTACTAGTTCATTTATAAAATAGTTAAAAAGAAGGAGACTCAATACGTCACCTTGTTTAACACCCCTTTCTGATAGGAATGGAGGACTCAACCCATTAGAGAATTTTATTCTACATACTGTATTAGTATACATTGAATAAATAACATTAAACATTTTTTGGGGGATAGTATGTTTTATGAGTTTAGAAAATAAACCTAGTCGCCATACAGTATCAAATGCCTTTTTTAAGTCTATGAAGGCAGCAAAAACTTTTTTCTTTTTTTGTCTATATTGATCAGTTATGGTCTTAAGAGTGAATATGTGGTCAGCTGTACGACTTTTCTCTTTAAAACCTATTTGAATTTTACTTATTAAATTTTTGATATCCATAAATTTTACTATACGTTTATATGAAACTTTATTAAAAAGTTTACCCAGGTTAGAACTGATAGATATACCTCTATAGTTCCCTGGATCAAATTTGTCCCCTTTCTTATGCAGGAGAACAAGTAAGCTTTCATTCCATAATCTCGGAAATTGACCAGATTCGAATATGCTATTAAAGAGTTTATGAAGTGGTTTTATTAAAATAGGGATTGCATTTTTCAACATTTCATTTGAAATCATGTCGGCTGATGTGCTTTTGCCATTTTTAATTAAACGGATAGCTGTTACTATCTCTTCAATTGTTATCTCTGAACTCAAGTGACTTAAGTCATCTGTAACATGTGATAAATTAAACTTTTCTTTTAGAGAGTCAAAATCTTTAATAATTTTAGAGTGAAAACTATTGTGATTTATGTCACAGCTATTCAATTTTTAATAAAACTGGATGAATTCTTCTTGTGGTAAAGATTCATTTTCTTTGTTATTACTTTATTGTCTTCTTAATTTATTCAAAATGTTCCAAAACATCTTTGGGTCTTTCTCACATGTATGTTTGTAGTTCTGAAAATATATCTTTTTTGCATTTATTTTCTTCATATTTACATAGACGTCTTAGTCTGGATCTGAAAGAATAAAATTTATGTATGTATTCAGAATTATAGGGATGTTTATTAACATAATTTTTTACTGTAACGCCAAGTTCACGGCAAGATTCAGAGTACCAAGGTCGTCTTTTTAACCTATTTTGATTTTTATTTCTGACTGGGACTTTCTTTACTAGTTTAACAGACTTCAAAGCATTTTCATATAGTATAGTGTTAAATGAATTTACTTCTGATTCAGAGTCTTTAAAAGTTGATTTCAAAAACTGTTCAAATTTGTTTTTACTCTCTATACTGTTACTATTTAATGTGTAGAGATTTATTGATTCAGGTGTCCATATAAACTTATTTGGGATAGGATCCAACTAATATTGGGGTGTATTGTGAGGCATAATAAAACCTATTAATAAAGAACAACTTATTATACAATGATTTGACAATGATTTGACACAGAAGTAAAGTCATGTACTTCAAAATAACTAACTATATGTAATAATTCTTTAGACACAAGCATATAATCTACAATACTACATCCATTGTATGTAATACAAGTGTGTTTACCATGTAAATCACCTATGGTTTTACCATTTAGTATTCTAAGGCCTGATTCCTACATAAATTCAGTAGATACTTTCCACTATTGTTGACAAGTTTGGTGTCAAGATTATTCCTTGGTATATTTTGATCAGAAATATGTTGTAAATCATCTTGATTTGAAGTGCAAGAATTATCAAAGGCAACAAAATCTGGTTTTGTATTAGTATAGGCATTGAAATCGCCTTGGACTATAATGTGCCCTAAATTAGAGTATTTAACAACATCAGCTAGTAGCTTGTCATAAATGGGATCTAACCCGGTAATGTTCGTGCTAGAATTTTCGGGAGACATATATACTGTTGCAATATATATGTCCTTATCTAATTTAAAACAATTATGGTCAATTTTGATCCAAAGAATATCAGTGTGATATTTTGGTAATTTTTTTATTCCTTTTGAAATGGAATTTTTAGCAAAAATATTAATTCCACCAGAATTGCGCCTGGCTTTATGATGTTTTTTTTCTTTTATTACTGTCAACAAAGCAGAAACCTGGGATACTTATTTCATTAACATCAACATCATTTGTCCAAGTTTCAATAAAGCTTATAATCTGAAACTGTGAAATAATTTTGTTGAAATGGGGGTCATTTATCTTGTCAGTGGTGAGACTTTCAAAATTCCAAACCGCAGTTTTTAGTAACTTTGTACACATTTTACAATATTGATTTGATTAAACCCATTAATTTAAGTTGATGTAACAACACAAACAAAATCATTATACTAAGTAGCATATATGCAAATATGTTTTTAACATTTTTATAGTGATCTGATACATGATATTTCTTAATTCTACAAGTATGTATAACTTATATATATATGTATTGGTTGTATGTAATATTATGACATACTTTATGATACTTCTATAGTGATGTAAGATATAAAAGAGATTATGTACAATAAAAGAAGGAAAACATATATGAACCTTTTGGTATTTAAAACATATACCGGTTCTTTGGATACTTTCCAATTAAAAAGTAAACAAAAATTTAACATCAAGTGTTTTAGTTAAACAACTAAAGTATTGGCTATTGATGTTTATCTGTATTTTTTTTTTATCTTTAACATGTTTAAATGATTTTTAAATTTAATAAAATGTAATTCAAAGAATTAAAGATATTTTCTTTTTCTTTTTTTTTTTTTTCAGAAAGTAAATTATATGAATATTTAAACTTGCAAAAAGGGTGAATTAATCTGTGGGAAAAAAAATTATGTTTTGAAAAATCAAAAGTAAAAATGAAAATTATATAACCGATAGCTGTATATTTTTAACTTCATAATTTGTAAAATGATCTATTGTTTACATGTACTTATGAATAAATCATGGTAATAGACAGTTAATGTTGTACTTGATTGAACTGACGATAAGGTTGCCACATCCAAAGGACTTGCCACGGCAATATGTTGGGCGGCGGTTGACCCCATGGGGGACACAAAGCTTTATATGTAGCATCGAACCCCACGGTGGACTTGGAGGGTTTTCTGGTGGCATCGGACCCCACGATGGACATTGGGGATTTTCTGGTATCATCTGACCCCACGGCGGATACATCGTGTTTTTGTGTAGAATTGGAGGCGGTCTATCCATAGAATTGTCAAATGCACTGAATCTTTGACTAGTGTTTGGTTGCCGGTGAGAAAAGTTTATACCTCCTGTAGCGATTGGTTGTTGGTTAGCATGATTGGAACGTGAAGGTATGTTCCCATACATGTTCATTGCTGTTTTAAGGTGTTTTACGATTTCAGGGAGACCTTGTTTACTGTTTAAATGAACCTGGTCGTAGAACATTTCATCTGTTGGTTCAAACTTGTTTATTAATGTTATCTTTTGAAATTTCAAGCATTCTGTGGATAGGATTTCGTTGGCATCGCGTACTCTTCCATCAGGCATGTCCTTCCTTCGAATTATAGGTAAAACAAATATTTTAGCATTTGGCCGTGTTGTAGTGTGAAAAAGGTTTTCAAATTCCTTATTTTTAACTGCATTGTTCTGCAAATCCCTCGTTCCGATGCTGATAAGGACATGCTGTGGTTTTATGTTTTTGCCGTTTTTCTCTATGAAAGTGGAACAGGTTTCTGCTCCCCCTCTAATGTATCGTTTTATTGTTTTTCCATCTGGAGAATTTTTTTTAGGAATAATTCTTTTGAGAATCGAGTCACTGAGAATGAGATAATCGCATTCTGACACTCCGACATTTTGAGTATGAGATTCACTTCTTCTCTTTTCTCTTTGTTCAACAATTGATTCTTTTGAATTGCATCTTGAATTCATGCTTGTGTTTATTTCCTCTTAACGTGAAATGCGATTATTGAATTCTGCAATTTTGTTCGAAATTGACTCCATACTGTCATTGTTCTCTTCTCGGAAATCAATAAGATTTTTTTTATTATTTTGCAGTTTCTCAATTATGGTATCTTTATTTAATGCAGATTCTTTAAACTGTGTGTCAAGAAGATTTATTTTCAAATGAAGAGATTCCAGAGACTGATTGCAGTGTTTTATTTTATTGTCAAAATTTTCAAATTGTTGTGAAACATATTTGATTTTTTTGGTTTGATGATATTAAGTCTGGGACAAATTCTTTAATGTCTGGCACAATAGTGTCTGTAGCATTCTTGAGGTCGGTTAATTTATTTACAAATAACTTAAAGGAAATGTCAATAGTGGTCAAAGTTGCTGTAAGTGTGTCAAGTTTGGAGCTCAACACTTGGCCATGTTTTGCAATCTTTTCCTTTGGTGTTTCTACTTGATTGTCCTGGTTTTTTAGGAACCCTCTTTCCTGATTGGGGTAGATGTGTTGTTGACATTTGCAAGGGATTTTGCAAATGTTAAAGACGTGTCACTAAGATTGTTTTCATTTTGAAGATTTTTTCCAGTTATAGATTGTTCAATTTTAGTATTGTCTAAACTTAAGCTAGGATCATTAAAACTGTTTCCACTTTTTTGTAATAGGGAGCTGTCTGGTGATTTCACTATGTGCTTCAGAGTTTCGAAATATGTTTCGCTAAACTGTACACATTTGGCACCCTGAATCACAACGGAGCCCGTTTTATAAAAGATTATCTTTATGGTGCAGTTTTTGTCAGTACCACAGTCACATAAAATTTTGATAACTGTTTTTTCCTTTAAGAAGGTAGTTTTTTCTGTTCCAAAATATTGCACAATTGCATTTTTCCAGGGTTCAATCTTTTCAGGCAGTGTTCTGAACGTAACGTTGTTTGTTTTACCATTAACTTGATGGCAGGGCATTGGTTCTTCTAACTGACAGTCTTTGTATTTGTTATTCGAGTTTATATCTGTACACTCGTCACATTCATTACCTGTCACACAATTTTGGAATTTTAATGGTGGTTTAACTTCCCTCGGCACCGCCATTTTTATCACGTTATGTTAGGTGTAAATATTTCAAGGACCGTCAGTGTTAATTATCGAACTTTGTGTTCTAAATTGAAGAACTGTAACTATTTTTAACTATTTCATTAATTTATGAAGTTCCATTCATCAAATACCATGGGTTTTATGTGTATTTAAGTGCAGCATGTGAAAGGCATGGGCGCATCCATTACCGAAAGTCAATATGTCCCGTTGATAGCTGATGAAATCGACGATTTTGACATACGAATATAATATTTAAATATTGTTTAGCCTGTGAACTAAGATAAAAACAGTTTTTTAATTATCATAGTGATTTGCAGACGAATTTTATATCTATGAATTAAAACTTACTTACAACCAAACAAAACATAAAAATTATTTTAATGACATAGAAGCATTGTCTTTTATGGTCAGCGATACCGTTATTAGAGTAGTCAAAAACTAAATCAAAACACAATTTCACATTCAAAATGACCTATACAGTATGAAAGATAAAACCTCTCGTCAGATGGAATCGAGAACTAAATTCTTAGTTTGTCTTTCTTTTATAATTAGCAGTAATTGGGTTTTGAAAAATGAAAATCATATTCAAAATGAAAATCTTGCACAGAAATCTGTCATGAAAGTTAACGATTTAAACAACAGATCAAGGTAAGAATGCGATCATCAATTTTCTTACACTCCTAATAGCGACTATGTCCACCGTGAAACCCGGTATACCTGACAAAAACAAATTTACGTTATGTATCTATGTACAGGTTCTTCCATTTCTAGAGTATAGATGCAATCGTTAATATTCTAGGACAGGACGAATGCATATTGTCTCGTTTGACTATCATTCAGTTGTTGGAACCACAGAAGAAGATTATCGCGCTTGGCATCTGTAAGCATGTTTTTCCGGATAGACCGTATTGTTCTTAATTCGTTTCTGCACAAACGGTGATTTACTATGTTTTCTCTCAAGTGTCTATCGTGATCACCAGTAGTTTCTTATTTTGATTGTAAAAATGTATTGATTCGACGCACTGAAGGGTATATATTGATCTTTCTATCTAGGTGTTGTTTTTCTTGCCTCAATTAACATGACTTATCCTTTACAGATTAAATGTTTCATTTTTGGCAGAATCTTATGATTGGTCGGGTTATTATAGAGGCTGGACACATTCTTCGACGATAAGTTTCATGCTTTGAAAGGACACCTTGAACGTAATGCCCGAATGTCATGTCTAAGGTTCTCTGAAGTCTTGTCATTTACAAAGTGCATTGAATTGTCTTACCATGACTGAAAAAATACCGCATGGCTTGTTTAATATATTGATGTTTCCAAAATCACCCAACCGTCAAGCTGTTGATAGACAAAAATTAGATGGCTATATGAAAATTCATTACAATTTTTTGAAAACTTACAGAGCGATTGTTGCGGTGGTACTCATACTAGTATGTAAATATGGTGTGGCAAATGGAAATCATAAAATTACGCAATACTCAAGAAGGTTTTATATCTTGTTTACATTTAGTAATATTTTCCAATAAAACTGTCTATGTTACGTTTATTAATTTAATTAAATTGTTGGGATCACTTGACCTACATGAACACACTTTGTTTTCTCTAGAATGATCGAGGAAAACATTTTAATGTTTGTACAAAATATTCGAGTATATTGATTGAAAAAAATGGAAAACAACACGTTTAATAATTTTTTGAAACTATTTCTATCGGGTTATAATTAACAATAAATACGTTATTGCCCAGCACATGGGTAAAATTCTTAAAAGTCTAACCTCCTCAATGGTGTCAAATGACATGAGATCACCTTTGTATATAATAAGTCAAAGTCTTTATGTGGTATTTTACAGCACCAAAGTAGTAAAGTTTACCCTAAGTGTAAAATAACGTCAATGATTTGGTATACATTTAAGGAAGTTGCATAGTCGAATACATATGAAATGAGAGATTTACTTATTTTGTCTTTCTCTCAACTAACAATTCAGCAAAAATTTGAATCAATCAAAGGCCTAAACTTTTTATTTTAATTATATAAATAATTCAACCACATTTTAGCACTTTTCAAATCTCACATTGGATTGAAAGGATATACCAAGGTAACAAATACAATGACTGTGAGAATTGGATGAACCAAAAAGTGAGCGGGTTCATCCAATTCTTACAGTCATTGTATTAATAGTCAACTTTCCATTTCTGTGTAGCAACATCCCAGCGGCACCAGCATATGGAGTATATGTGTCTCAATTGATACGTTACTCTAGAGCTAGCTCAAAGTACGTTGATTTTGTTGAACGAGGAATACTACTTTCTCATAAGTTGCTAAGACAGGGCTCTGAATCAATCAGATTAAGGTCATCACTCAAGAAATTTTACGGTCGCCATCATGAGCTGATTGGCCATTATGACAAAAGTGTGTCAGAAATCATATCTGATATTCTTCCTCAGTCATAATAACCTTCCATCATTACCGAACTGAACTGAACAAAAAAAATAACACGACGAGTGCCGTATACGGTGCAGGAAATGCTTATCCTTCCGGAGCACCTGATTTCACTTCCGGTTGTTAGTGAAGTTCGTGTTGTTTCTTATTTATTATTTATAACTGTTGATGTAAATGTCCCTTGGTTTTGTGAGTCTTTGTTTACTCCTTGGTTTTGATTGTTATTGTCTTCGGAAATATATTCTGGTAATGATAGCAATAGGAACAATTATATATTTTCTTTACTGAGTAAAATATTGAGCTGGTCTATTCTAAAAGCAGATAATTGAAAGTAACGTTTCTTGAGCAGTAATGCAAAATCATGTCTTTTTCACGGTTAGAATTATTCTCGATTTCCCTCTTGCACAATATAAAAATGACACTAGTGTAAAAAGTGTAGATTGAAGATTAGCGCCTGTTAAAACGTTAAAATTGCTGCATTTTTATGCACACGTTCTTAGTCGGGAGCCTGTTGTTCAGTGGTTGTCGATTGTTTGTTTGGTTCATACGTGTTTGTTTTATATAGATAAGACCGTTGGTTTTACTGTTTGAATTGCTTTATAGCTTGCTGTTCGGTGTGAACACATGCTCCATGCTAACGACCGTACTTTGGCATATAATGGTTTTCTTTATACACATTGTGACTTGGAAGGAGAGTCTTATTTACACTACGCACACGTCTATTTACTCTGAGTATTAAAATTAATAACTAAATTCTATTTATTCCAAAGACTTTTGCAAATTCGAGTTAATTCGGGAGCCATAAGCGAAGTCGATTTAATTCCAGAGCTGTTAAAAAAATCAGCACAAATTATCAAGCGTCTCAACTAAGGATGTACAATACATATTGGTTTTGGAAAAAAACACTGCAGAAAAAGTAAAATATATATTTTTCCAAGCTCATATTACCTGGTTGAAGTACAATTTGAACAATATGATGAAACACATGAAATATACACTGGATTTGACTAAATCAAACCCAAACATACTAATATAAGGTGTAATTATGTTTCTGTTGCATTCAGAGAAACACACATTTTCATTCTGTTTTTTTGTTTGTTATACTAATCTTGTAGTGGATGGTTTTTGGTCACGTCAAAAATAGTTTTATTTAAAGCATTTTAAAAGAATATATTAAAACTTTTATGTTAAAGAAAACCTTGTATTGAGTAGATAACTCCGTCTGATTGCGACTTCACAGTTAATAAATGTCTTCTCTTTATTGACTTAATAAAAATGCCACCTTGGTCTTGATGTCCTGCTTGTTGTTCGAGAAATCAATACATTTGCCAAGTCGACAAAAAGCCTTTATGTATTTTTCAGTTATATCATTGCTGTTCAATAAGTCGTAATTAATAATAACAATATTCCTACGCCGATCATTACGATAGTTCACCCATGCGTATCTCAGTTCTAATGTTAACCATTGTTTAGATATATCATCATAGACCTCATTCAATATAATCAATATATTTCTGCTTTTTGCCATTGTCTCCCTTATTTCATCCTCCCGTGGTGTGCCGGGTTGACAGTCACGATACGGAAGAAAAATGCTAAGTCTCTTTTCTGTAAGATATGGTACCAGGGTATATGTAACCCATTTGCGTAGATTTTCATCTTGTTCATTGCATGATTTATAAACATCATATGCAAACGGTGGGTAATTTGACATATGTCTTAAAGCAAATGCATGTTCTCGCATAAATATGTACATTTCTGATCGAAACTGATTTATCATTACAGCTTGAATCATTGTACAACACAGACAAATCGCGAGAGAAATACTTATCCACATGGTAATGGTAACGCCATTTTCACATCCAAATAAATCTTTATCAACATCAAGGATAGATATTAACCCATTAAAGGTAAGGCACATTACTCGAGTATTATTAACGCAGTGTCCACTTGACGGAAGCCAGTTTTGTAACCAAATATCTGTACATCCACAACTTATATTAACTATTCCCAACAAAACATTTCATTGTCGACAGCCTCTTAGTAATCCTTGAATTCTTTTTATAGGATTGTTCATAAAATTGATCTTTGTTGCGTTCTTTAAGGCAACAAAAACAATGTTGGGAACTTCTTTAATGGTATTTGATGCGAAACTGATTTCCACAATTCTTCCTAAATATGTTCTTTCTTCAGAGAGCAAGCGCAGGAACTCTACTTGTAAATCGGATATACGATTTGAAGAAAAGTCAATAACTAAATTGACATAGTCTGGTAGCACTAAGGGTAATTTGTGCGAAACCAATGCTGACCTACAATTAACAATAGTTATATTACTGCTTGGTTGATCAAGACAATGACATTGAGGCGGACATTTATCTGCAAGTGAAATATTGCATATTAACAAGTCTTGTTCCTTTATAAAGTCATTAGCTAATTTGTTGTTACTTTCAGGGGTGAATGGCAATGTATCAAATGATAATCCGAGCCTAAAATTTGATTAAAAATGATAGATTTATTTGCAATCGGAAAAATTCGGCAATCACAAAACCAGGGATTAGAACGAAAATCAAAGCTATAAAAATATAATTTCCCTAACAATGTTATGTCAGAAAAGCCCAATTCAGTCACATCAAAAACATTTGTAAAACTATTATTTGTAAAGTCAACGTAACCCCCATGCCCTAAATCTGCATGTATATCGCAGGTCCAACCCATGACGTTTGTCATAATACTAATTTCATTATATGCAAAATTTGTAACACCAAAATAATCCTGTTTATCCCAGATAATATTGCTTACATCAATGTTTTCCAGACAATTATTCGAGGCGTCAAAAAAGAATAAACTGTCATCAAAGTTGAAGAAAAGTCCTGGTTCTATTTTGTTTAATCCATTGTATGACAAATCTACGACTCTGAGAAAACGCATCCCATCGAATACATTGTTTTTCAAATATTTCACATGGTTGCCTCTAAGGATGAGCGTATCTAATGAAATTATACAAGAGATCGTTTCAAGATTTGAAATATTGTTGTAAGAGAAATCAACATACACTAATCCATTGATATTACACAATTTGCTATGTATGGTTGTAAGATACCCGTACAGGCTGGTGACATTGTATAAATCGATATTACTAGAAGTGTTGAACACGACATTTGTTGTATTCTCGTGTAGAAACGAAATATTAAGCCGTCCAACACTAGAGGAATTTAATATCCAGAATGGTTGCGCCAGATACACACAACACTCCATTTCGTCTCTTAAATAAGGATGATGTTCCTCGTATGAAAGACATACGTCAGGACAAAGCAAATCAGTTCTATTGAATAGTTTAGCTAGTTTTTCATTTAAAGTTTGACAATCTACTGTGTCTAAAATAATAAACGAAAACAAGGACAAGCAGATAATGTGTAAAAATATTTCCCTCATTTTGATGTCAGATCTTCAACAAAAAACTCCAGTGAAAAAATAAGATGATTTTCGTTTATTATATACAATTAAAGGAAGATTTGACATATGACATCTGTTTGTTGCTGTTAAATATCTCCCATTAAAAACAATAAATTTTGTTTGACGGACGAGTTTTATGAGATAATAAAATATAAAAATAAGTCTATTTAGTTCCTTTATAAAACTTCGAGATCATGAATTTAAAAAAAAATCGTTTTCATCTTTTTAAATCGTTTTCAAGAATAATTCGTTAACACGGGTTGAATTTAGAGTTAACGAATCTGAGTTTAAGTTAAAGCAGATTTTTGTAATCTGTGATCAATCAGTTATCACAGTTTATTGAAGAATTGAAAACAACACGTTTTATAATTTCTTGCGTCCGACGCGCTTTTCTGGATTTTACTTATTAACACATGCGACAACGGATTAGATTTTAACATATCAAAACATATGACTTCGTCATGACTGTTTTGTCATTTATGTTTTAAATTCATTGTGTTCAAACGAAGGTTTGGGCAGTGACCATTGTCGTACGTTTCTTTTGTATTGAAGTTTAATTTCGTTATGTCTGATATCGAGCCTGTTTAACTACCTGATATAGAAGATGTAGATCTGCCGGGTCAAGCTGCTTTTGATGAAATTACAATTGCTGATTTGTTGTCTCTGATGAAAACATACTTTACCAGAAAGTTGACGGGAATCGAGAAAAATTTGGCAGATACCACACATGATCTTGCACGAAAGGTACAGAAATCTGAGAGTTCCTTTCAGTTCAAGGGTAACAAAGTTCAGTTTGATTTCAATTCTGATTTGGTAGACAAGATTGATAGTGATATGAGCGCATTCAGATATGTACCTTTATACGATAAAGTCATAATAGAAAACTAAATACATATTTAGGTACTGTTAGGCGCAATGACCATCTCAATTTTAATAAATATAGATCCAGAGATCACAAAACTTCTAATATCAAACATCATTAACAGTTCATGTTTTGAATACGGGAACCCAGCTGCATCTACGAAAACAAACCCCGGTTTATAAATATCACACAATCAACAATACCGGTAAAAGACAGCAAACAAACATCTACAAAAATATGCAAAACACATTAATTCTTTACATACAACTTCAAAACATTAAAACAACAGAATTCTAAATGAAAATTAAACTTCAATACAAAAGAAACGTACGACAATGGTCACTGCCCAAACCTCGATAATTAAATGTCGTGCAAACTTTCATTATATACTGACCACAAAAACCGGTTTACAACTATTGTGAAAACACAATAGAATAAATTACATACTTCAAAAATCATACGCGAACCGCACATAAATATATATCTGTACAATGCGTTTATTGTCTAGCCAAAGCATAAAGAAAGCAGTAGTTTCTCAAAGTAGATTACACCCTAAATGTGAGAGGAACTGATGTCCCTATTCTATATCGAACACTTTTCACTTATACAAGGCTAAATGACAACAGAAGGTTGCTTTCAATACAACTAGAACACACCTGCAGAATTTAGACCGTGGATGAAAAGCTGTAAACTGTTGTAGGATGATGTTTTGTAAAAGATTTCATGAATAGAAAGTTTCGGCAAGATATCAAAAGTCATAGGTACTTGGGGACAAGACAATTCTTTTTATCCCTCTGCCTTTTTCCAAAGTCCGTTATTATTCTTTTCTGTGAATTTCAATTATTATTGCGTTTTCTGTATACTATGAACATACAAAATTGTTTATTATAAATATTTGTATTTGCTTTGTACTTTCAATTCCAAGTTTATTATCCAATGCATTTACTGATATATTATATAATGAGTCTCTATATATTATAGTAATATGACCATAGTATACATAGAGATTATTACATGTCCTTTTCCATATTGGCCGGGGTATCATCCCGAGACCCCCATATCAGTTCGAGACGTAGTAGAGATGCTGATATGGGTCGAGGGATGATACACGGGTCGATATTGAAAAGCCCATGTACATGTATAAATCGTTTTATCATATACTTCCGACAATTGTTTTATGTATGGCAAATCAACAAATTAAATAACTAAAACAGTCAAAAACTTTATATAAAAGTTAAATTATGAATCCATCAAATACACTATAATTGCCCAACAATAACATCACTACCTCCATATTTATTTATGTTACTATTTTCTATTGAGGCATTTTGAAACATTGAAGGTTTGGAATAGTTTTATGATCATTATTACTCCATGTTTGTTGTACTATAAAAATGATTCATAATTGTAAATTGCATTTGTTAGCAAGTACTAAACTATCCCCACAAAAGTTCCCGTAAATTTTGACGTCATCATAAAAAATATCTGACGTCACAATGGAAAAGTAAACAACCGATACCGGAAATACAGGAAGTAACTTGCACGAGAGGCACTATTATGGGTTTTATGCATGAGATGCCCCTGTTATTTATATCAGCCCAGTTGGGAAATTATGGCTTGTGTACTTCCGCTCATTACACATATGCAAAAGCTTTCATATCAATGGTAAGTATATGATAAATACAGATAAACGCAAAGGTAATCGTCCAGTCCCTGAGTACTGATGCAAATTATGTCCGATGACGGAAACAATATCCGGACGCCTTTATTTTTTATCACAAATGCGACTATGCATATTACCTATAGGACACAGAGTCATGATGATTTAATAATTGCGGAAGGAAGAGAAGTGACACACAAATTGAGGTTTTTATAAATTAATAGTATACTAGTAGATAAATGTAAAGTCAAACCATTTTTTTTTGTAGTAATATTCGACTGTTTATACAGTTTGGTCTTTAAGTAGTGTACAATAATTTAGCAAATAACTTTCAAATTGTCACCAACCCTTCCCCTAGACCCCCACAAAATCTGGATTTTTTGGTTCTATGAATATATGTAAAAAAAGCTATTTGTCTGTAATAAGTCTTTTTGACATTTGAAAATGTAAATGTTGTTAAAAATATTGGCTATTGTACGTCAAATTGAATCTGGTAGATACAAAAGAACTACTGGTAAACAGACAACGCATTCATAAAAAACTAAAAAATATTTCTCTTACAATGTACCACATTTCAAACTACATAAAGATTCATCAACATAAACCAAACAAGCAGTAGTATACCACTGTTAACAGATCACGTATAAGAGGAAAACAACGGAACACCAGAAAAACTGAATTGCAACATAAACAAACACAAACAAAGATAGAAACAGACTGTCATATTCCTGGCTTGGTAAAGGATATTTTTAAAGAAATTCGTGGGTTGAACCTGGTTTCATGGCTAGCCAAACCGCTTGCTTTTATGGGAGGTTGAAAAAAATGTATCGCAAACATGTCAACACTACGTGACACGAATACATTACAACCAAACACAACAACATGTTAATCATAGATGATCAACGAACATCTCTCGTTAATAATAGCAAAGGACATCGCAAACAGTGACGTATATTTAATCGTGAAATTTATACAATTATATGGACCGAGATCCAAAAATTGAAAATGATTTTCATAATACTAGAAATCATGATTATGACGATCTTGAAATATAAAAAAGAAGATGGGGTAGAATTGCAAAAGAGGGACGAAAGATACCATAGGTAGAGTCAAACTCATAAAGAGAAAATATACTGACAACGCCATGGCTAAAATAAAAAGACAAACAGACAAATAATAGTACAGAAAACACAACATAAGACTTAGGACTACGCAACACGAATCCCACCAAAAACCAATAACTTGGGGAGATCTCAGGTGCTCTGGAAGGGTAAGCAGATCCTGCCTCACATGTGGCACCCGTCGTGTTGCTTATGTTACTACAAATAAGGTTAATAGTCTAATTCGGTGGGTCACATTCGTGAAAAGGGAAATGGTATTGTAGTTACGACATAAGGGATATATCCGATATCATCTGTGAAACGGTTATTCCATAACGGTCAATCAACTCGTGATAGCGTCCGTAAAATTTACGAAGGGATGATTTCAACTGCACCATTTGGAACTCTTGGTTTAATAGCTTCCTTGTGAGTAGCAATCCTTTACCAAGGAAATCATGATAGGAAATACAAGCCCAGGAATATCGTATCAATTGGAAAATATATACTCCGTATGCAGGCGCTGTCGAAATGTTGCTACATAGAAATGGAAAGTTCACAACTAGGAAGCTGAAATCATCTCTTTTGTTGTAAAGTTTTGTTTTCAACCAACCCTCATTGTCAATTTCTAGATGTAATGAGACACCTCTCCACAAGAGCCTAAATTACACAAAAATCTACAACTTCAGGCTATTTTTAATTAATGCTGTGACAACGTTATAATTATTTGGACTAACACAATACTTTATCCATAGAAAATGGAAATTAACTAGACTATACTGATGTATAAATCCAGAGACATGTCAAAAAGCAATGCGAGTTGACACTCGGCAAAACAGTTATATTCGGAAATAGATCATGTTCGGTACTTAGTAGACAGACGACTTAGATGCAAACCCCAATCTAAGACGTTGTAAAAATGTCGTTAGTTAGACACAGACACATTGAATATATCAACCAACTCGTGATAGTATCCATTAAATTTACGGAGTGACAATTTTTATCTTTCCTCCTCTTGACTCTGCTTGAGCAGACTTCACATGTGCTCCGGAAGGGTTAAATAAGTTAATATCTCATACCAATTGATTTAACTAAATACATAGTAGAGTGTTAAATGTAATTGGAATTTTATAAACCATTGGTATATCACGATTTTCGTACTCTAAACTTGACCGAATTTAAAAGCGTGGAAGGGAAATCGTAGCTTTTATTACAAAGGATAGTTAAGATTGTAACCAAAAGAGACAACTCCGAGATGGACAAAGAAGCAACACAAGATACACCACTTTGAATATAAGCAAAATCAACAGGATGTCTTTTATTTAAATATAGGTATGACATCAGATGCTTCGTAAAGGGAAGTAATATACTGTTCCACAGTGAAGTTTCTTGAGAAAATGATAATCCTACAAATTATTCTACCACAAACTTTCGTTCTGAATCAAGAAAACGATTGTTATGTTGTCGTGTGTGCTTAAAGGTCATGATATTTATACCATATTTATAAGATAATATCAATGTCAAAATTAAAATATATGATACATAGAAAACCAGAAGCACAACATGTAAATTTAATAAAATTGAGAAAGGAAATGGTGAATATGTCAAAGCGACAACCACCCGACCATAGAGCAAACAACAGCCGAAGGCAACCAATGGGTCTTCAATGTAGCGAGAATTCCCGCACCCGTAGGTGTCCTTCAGCTGGCCCCTAAAATATGCATAATAGTACAGTGATAATGGACGTCATACTAAACTCCGAATTATACACAAGAAACTAAAATTTAAAATCATACAAGACTAACAAAGGCCAGAGGCTCCTGACTTGGGACAGGCGCAAAATTGCGGCGGGGTTAAACATGTTTATGAGATCTCAACCCTCCCCCTATACCTCTAGCCAATATAGAAAAGTAAAAGAATAACAATACGCACATTAAAATTCAGTTCAAGAGAAGTCCGAGTCTGATGTCAAAAGATGTAACAAAAGAAAATAAATAAAATGACAATAATACATAAATAACAACAGACTACTAGCAGTTAACTGACATGCCAGCTCCAGACCTCAATTAAACTGATTGAAAGATTATGTCTTCATCATATGAATATCAGGTACAATCCCTCCCGTTAGGGGTTTAGTATCATACTATCATAAAATATATGAGAAGAACATAACCCGTGTCATGCCAACAACTGTTTTTTTAGAAATAAATGTGTTTAGTTCCGATGCAAAGACCCTATCAGTGAATCAATGTTAAAGCCAAAATATGCAATCTTTAATGACCTGACAACAGTATCGTAACTATATCCCCTTTTAATAAGTCTATTTAAAGGTTTTGTTAGTTTCTGAGGAGAATACTGACATTTTTGTGCTTTATAAAGAATATTTCCATAAAATTTTGGATGTGAAATACCTGAACGTATAAGATGTCTGCATGTTGAGTTATATTTACGAATTATTTCCTTATACCGATGATAAAATTTAGTAAATGTTTTGACCAGTTTGTGATATCGAAAACCCTGGTGTAATAATTTTTCAGTAATACATAAATTTCTCTCGCTAAAATCTAATACATTGTTACATACACGAGCGAATCGTACAAGTTGAGATATATAAACACCATAAGATGGTGACAAGGGAACGTCACCATCTAAAAATGGATAATTAACAATAGGAAATGAAAAATCATCTCTTTTATCATAAATTTTTGTATTAAGCTTCCCGTTTATGATATAGATATCAAGATCGAGGAAAGGGCAGTGGTCATTGTTATCATTAGCTTTATTTAAAGTAAGTTCTACAGGATAAATTTCTTTAGTATACATACTGAAGTCGTCATTATTTAGAGCCAATATATCATCCAAATATCTAAAAGTATTGTTAAATTTTTGTATCAAATGTTGTTTTGATGGGTCTTTGCTAATTTTAGTCATAAATTGTAACTCATAACAATACAAAAACAGGTCCGCAATAAGTGGTGCACAGTTAGTCCCCATTGGAATTCCATTAACTTGACGATATACGGAATCTCCAAAGCGAACAAAAATGTTATCAAGTAAAAATTCAAGTGCATAAATAGTATCAAAGCATGTCCAATTGACATAGTTCTTTTGTTTATTGCTACTAAAAAATGATCTAAAAGAGTTTGAACATATGTACTCGCATTCCGACTTTTTAAATGCCCAGTTAATTAGGGATGTGAATTTTTTCTTAATAAGAATATGAGGCAAAGTGGTATATAGGGTAGAAAAATCAAAACTTTGAACAGATTCAAAATCACCAATATATGCATGCAATTTATCAAGAACTTCCAACGAGTTTTTGACACTCCAAAAGTAATTAATTCCACTATTTTCAAAGGCCTTATTTGAACAATTTATTATCAGGTTTTTAATTGTACCAAGTGTACTAGTAAGTAAAACAGACAATTTAGTAGTTGAACAATGGCTGGAAGATGAAATAAATCTATATTTGTAAGGTTTTTTGTGCAGCTTCGGAAGCCAGTACATAGTTGGGACTTTCATTGTGTTTGGTTCTGCTTGTAAAGAAGTAGCTAAAAGTTTATGTTTGTTACAGATGTCGTTTTCTGAAAATGAAGTCAGTTGGAATGTTGGTGAATTCGTGATTTCCTTTTGCAGAACCTCTATATAAAATTTACGTCAAACAATAATGATATTATTAGCAGCTTTATCAGCCGGGACAAAAACAAATTCCTTGGCTAGTTCTGTTAGTTTATTTTTGATACGCGAAATAGGGTTTTTATAGTTTTTGTTGAGGGTAAAATGTTCTTTAAAATGTTGTATTCGAATATCAACTATCTTCATTACTGAATTAAAAAAAGAGTCCAAAGATAAACGTTTTATTGCAGTGGCAAGTGCTCTTTCTGGTTAACACTCAAGTTATGAAGCCTGCTTTGATATTATTTAAGTATCAATATAAATATAGTAGTTTGTTAACATCTTAAACAAATAATATTGATGTTTATTTCTTTAACCCTAAGCTTTACAAAAAGATTCGGATTTTTTGTATTAAAAAAACCAAGATGACGCGAAGTCGTCCATCTGTGTCACTATTGAGAAGATATCAAGGTAGGAAGCAGTCCTTTAAGAATCAGCAGTGTCCTTAATTTCAAGGGTAAGGGTTAATTCATGGAAGCCATAGATTTGTTGGAAATTTACACATTACCTGGACAATAATATTTGGAATTTTATTCTGAGTGTTAGCAAGGGATACATTAACGAATATCACGGCACAGGCCATGTTTAAATTTACAACAAATATTTGGCTTCCATGAATTATTTCGACTCTTATAGGACAAATACTGCTATTAAAAAGGTGAAGCGATGGTGGGTTTGCCGTGTGTGTGGCTATTTGAGAATACGCAATCACTTTTTATTTAGTCTTCAACTGATAAATGGGTGAATTACTTGCCAAATACGGAATGTGTGCTGAAATAGTCATCTTAAATCTGAAGCTTTGACACAACGATCCAATTAACAAAATCAAAACTGAGAGTCAAAGCAGGTACCCCGGAGTCGAACATAAAGCACGGAACACCAGCCAAATGTTTCAGCTGTCATATGATTCACTAATAGCTCCATTAAAATAAACCCCATTCTTATACTTTATTATAACCTCAGAGAAAATGCTAGTAACATAATGCTAATTTTTTATGGATTTATTAAAGGTTATACAGATGAGAAAGTTTAAATGAAATGATAAAAAATATTCTTCAGCTCAAACTTTGAACATGGACAAAGTGAATCACAGTAATACAACTGTAGATTAAGGAACATCACTTTGCTTGACCATAATTCTTTTTTCATTAAATTGGGAATCAGAATATTCTTTTAGAAAAAAAGACTTACACGCCCCCCCCCCCCCCCTTTTTCCTCCCGTCCCCTTGAGTTAAATTGTTGTTTCCGAAAGTTTCTATAGAATAATATCCATGTAAAATTGATTTCTAAAAGATTCAAATTTGTTTTATAGAAAGTATTTATCATAGATTCATTGTTTAATAATCTTCAACGACACAGTAATCCGTTTATGATAATAAAAAAACCATCGTGCATGCTATGATCAAAGTTATATAAGTACGGGCAGATTCGAATTTAAATAACAGACTTAGAATAATAAATGTTAGGAGTTTCTAAAGGATAAGTGGTGACTTAATGCCCACCGGTAGATACTAAGTATTCCTCTGGTTTTTAGGGTAAATTTCTGTCAAATAGATATTTGTGTATATACTTCATTTCGTTCTTTTCATATAACTATACAAACCTGTTGTAAATTTCAATTCTGCTCAACACTTTAATTCATGGATCAGCTCTAAGAACTTCACTTGAAAATATTTTAAATATCAAACGAACACTTGATTACACAGTAGTTCATTTTCATGAACATCACGACAAAAAAAACCATGTTGATGATAAAAACTACACAACGACAAAATTCTGAATAAGTTTACACTGACACCTACAAAAATAAACTGGGAACGACCTAAGATATGCAGTGAAGATAAGAAGTTCTTATGCCATCAAGGTGAATCAACCGGCTAAAGACTGGCACAAATAAGGTGATAAGTCAAATTGATGGTTTCAGAGACACAACTAATCACCATGTAGTTGTATGCCGCAAGATTTGTCACCAGAAATGTTTGACCATATTCTCAAGGTTGAAAATATCATATCAGATAAGAAATGTGTCTTCCATATGCACGTGCCTCGGCAAACGTGCTAGGTTAATATCAGATATCACAATCGGCTGTCGTCAATTTTAATTGACACTAACAGTTAATTTCTAGATGTAAGTTAATAAAATTAACGGTACCAATTTTCTTGCACCAGATGCGCATTTCGACAATACATGTCTCTTCAGTGATGCTCGTGGCCAAAATATTACTTATAAAGCATACTAAATAGTTTGGTTTTTTTTGTTGGTATTTTATGTATCGAATGCAATGGAATAGTTGTGATTGATATTCTTTGGGAAAACATCTTTATAAAGCGGAACGTGAAGAGATAAAACAATTTTAGTCTACTACAGATGTCCTCATACAAATATATGAAAATTAAAAAAAAATCGTGCCCGTCTGAAACACGTTTCCTTGATTTACCATCATTGGTAAGGCTAAATTACAAACATTTCTGAAAGCAAATATATTCCGAAAGGTATATTCTATATGATATACAGTTTCTTTAATGAAGTTGCAATCATTTTGGCAATTAAAGTTAAGAAAAAATAAAAAAAAAATGTGCAAATGGCTTGGGTCAGGTGTTTATATACAATGCAATGCAAGAGTTGATTTAAACGGATGCTTGTAATATAACATATCTTAAATTAAAGATTTTCAATTGTTGATACCTAAATCATTATAAAGCCTAAATATTCTAGAAAAAATGGTATCAAAATACCAGGTCTGAG
This sequence comes from Mytilus edulis, assembly GCF_963676685.1. Classification (NCBI taxonomy): domain Eukaryota; kingdom Metazoa; phylum Mollusca; class Bivalvia; order Mytilida; family Mytilidae; genus Mytilus; species Mytilus edulis. Next base: position 70,762,521 of record NC_092349.1, on the reverse strand, counting down.
ATCGAACAAGATATGGATAACAAAACATTATTCTGTGATTACTACTTCTTTTTGTTGTAAAATCCTTTGATCATATGCTTTTATTGTGAAATTTTATAACGGACATTGGAGTTGACGTGGACTGTAAGATAAAGATGATATCAGACTTGATGCTGATATTGATTATCAGTTAACCACTTGCGTTCAATATTTTGTATATTTCAGCAAAACATTATTTCTATAATCTGTAAAATCCGATGTCGATTTAGAATATTTCATAAATATATTCACATAAACCAATTGCAATTAAAAGTGTTTTACATTTACAATACCAGTATTTTTTACGTAACATGTTTTATATTATTTTCGGACAGAAAGCGCTGCTTTTAAAATGAACAATCGTTTACGGTTTGTTATAATTTCACTTTAAAATACACGCTTACGTATATCATGTATATTGTAGAATATAATGAGGACACTCTTGACCATTTCGTTGAATTTGTTAACCATATATAATTATTAATGCTAAATTCTTTTTGGAACAGCATAATTTTGATAATGATATATTAAAAAGACATTTCATGGGCTGACGGGTAAATGAGTTTTTCAGAACTGATGTAATATGCAAAAGAAAATATAATTTGGCGTATAATTTATCCATTAAAAGGATATTAAGACAAATACAGCTGTCGCCATTCGAGTGATTTATTTATTGAATAAATGGGTGACTAAAGCAAAGTTTGTTTATATGTTAACTAAATAAGCATTTCTCAAATGACATAACAAAGACTAGAACAAAGCATGGATAAACCAGTTTTTAAAGAAAATATTTCTTGCAGGTTTAAAAGAATTTTTTTTTTTAATTTCGTAAAGAAAATATTTAATGAAATGAAATTCTCTAGCCTCTGGCCAATACAGCAAACCTATGACCAATAAGAAAGTCAATACATAAAACACGTAATAATACCATTTTATTAATAAGTAATCCTACATGTAGCATCAATAATGTCTGATTAACATACGCTTAACGAGAATTAAATGTTTTTCACGAGGTTAAAAACTATTTAATTAGCTATTTTGACTCTATTCAACTGTGCCGCAATACTTTTTGTTAACAAAGTTACGTAGCAATATCTCATCAATTTGAAAATACAATTAAAAGATAAGCACACGGTTGAAACGCGTTTCATATCTGTTTAGATATTAAATAATTAACATTACAAATTTAATATGTATTCCATGATAAATCAAATTGCTTAATTTAAGTATAATATATATTCATAACAGATTAATAAAATGAATTTTGTTTTTAATAGTCTAAAATGTTAAATAAAGTGACAACATAGTCGATTGCTTTCAAGATAATCGTTCACTTCAAGAACAATGAAACTTCAATTGATGAACAGTGCAAATAGTTGATGAGCAGATGGAGCAATCAAATACGTAATCATCTTTAGCTGATACTCTCATGAGTATACATGGTATTGATTGATTGATTGATTGATTGTTTGTTGCTTAACGTCCAGTGGCAAATATTTCATGCATATTCAGGACGAGAACAAGTTCACAATATATACATGGTAGATTAATATTCTGTTGAAAAGATAATAGCACGTGACCACGTTTTCGCCAATCACAAAATTATGTTTAAAATGCATGTAACAAATATTAACAGTAATTTAAATACACTTTTATTGATATTTGACAACAGTAGTCTAGCAATAATATAATGATATCAAGTTGGAAAATTATGAAGAAAAGTTTAAATCTGTTTTTGATTTCTTCTGCCTGTTTTAGACACACTTTTAATCGTAAAACAATAAGTCAATTGAAATCATACCTACCTTGTGTACATTTCGTGCGAAATATATTTCTTTATAAATGCATGATTTACTCGAAACATAAGAATAAATCTTCACATGTTATTTAAAAGCAGACTTATTTTCATGATAGTTAAAACCAATGTGTGTGGAACTTCTTAAACCGATTCGTGACTTATATATGGAAATTGATACGTTGTAGATTACATAAATACATTTTCAATAATGTTTGTTTTAAAACAGTTCATCGTAAATTAATTTCTGCAAGATTTAAATTTATTAGAGGATATCTATAACATAACCTAATATTATAGTTTAATTATCGAAAGAATATAAAACAAGGTGTTAGATAACCGTCCACAAAATCAATTCGTCAAAAGAAGAAAAAAAATAAACCTAATTTATGGCATACTAAGAATTGCCATTCTGCGTAGATAACGGTAATTACAACAAAACAATGAACTTAAAATATTACCGTTTGCTTAGTGAGAATCAACGTTGTAAACGGTCGTGGTAAATTTTAATTGTATGTAGTAACGTTTCATTTTGTTCAATGCAAAACTGCATGACTTGGTACATGATCCTTATTTAGATAGATGATAAACTATAAAAGAAAAGTAAAATAACAAAAGTACCAAATATTATGTAGAAAATGGTTAATTTAACATGTTTTCTATTAAGCTATTAATGAGGGGGAGGACAGGGGTAAGGGAGACAGGGAGAAAGGGGGTAGGAGAAAGGGGGTGGGAGAAAGGAGAAAGGGGGTAGGAGAAAGGAGAGAAAGCCTGGGAGAAAGGAGAAAAAGTTGGAGAAAGGAGAAAAAATAAAATATCTCTCCTTTTAAAAAAAATTCTAATATTTCAAGAAAAAATATCTCAAAAGGAGATGTTTTATTCTAATGGGAGAAAGGAGAACAGGGGTAGGAGAAAGGAGAAGAGGTGTGGGATAAGGGAGAAGGGTACCCCCTGTCCTCCCCCTCATTAATCAACAATGTTATATTCTCCTTGGAAAACGAAAGTTAAAGTCATAAGAAACCTCAAATTAAAAAAAATATGCATATGTTTTTTATAACTAAATGAATAGATTTCATTATACAACTTATGTGCAAATACTTTTTTATGAGGAAAATTCTTTAATTTGTCCACATTTAGAAGAAGTTTACTTATTTGTAATTGCTTCCTTCTGGAGGCAATTCGCCGACATATTTTCTGTATGCATAGTGACCTAGCGTAACCCTCTTCGTAAAAATCAGGTGATCGCCATACGCATGGTTCTGTCATTAAAATAAACAAGTATCTAATTGTACATGTTAACCACATGCTCAATACCCATGCTTTTTGTTATTTGATTACTACAAGGTGACAATCGGTAAACTTCGGCTTCAAAACTCGGCATTTAATGAGCAGCCATATGTGTTAAATGATAAAAGACAGAGAGAAAAAAAAATGGACTATTATACGATATATTTGCGTAAAAAATGAAAAAAATCGTGCACAGAGGACTAAGTTTATGATATATACATGCATTGGTTCAAGAATTGGATAAACATTATTTTCACCACTCACTGGTTTCATATGACTTTAATTACTAAAAAACACTACGTAAAAAATGTGATTTTGTCATCCCTGTCCCTACGAAAACCCCTAATGAACTCATATGTACAGGCATGATAAGAAGTTCCTAAACAAGTAGCATTTATCAAGTTGCTGATGTACGGCAAAAATCAGTTGATAAATTATAATTTCTTTCCACATAACATTCAAGAAACCCTTAGTATTAAATCATCGGTATATTGAAAAGTAAAATAAAAAACATACCTGAGGAAAATTCAAAATGAATGTTTTTAATATCTATTTTATTGTCAAGGATAAGTGCGATTTTTTACTGTTTCCGACTATTTTTCGATTTTCATATTTAAATAAACGGTGTCATATGTTTTCGTATGAAGTTAAAACTAGATCAGTACAGAGACAGGAAATGACTATAAAATCTGGAAATTAGTATTGTTTAAAAGTTGTGGTTCTGGTTATTGCTTGAATCTTAAAAAAAAGTTTATTTAATTCTTTTCAGTACTAAAACTAACTAGTATATCGTTTATGGTTGATGTTCCTTGTGCTGAAATTGTAACACTATGATTTTTTTTTTAAATTGGCACTGGTTTTCTACAAAAGAAATTATCTTTTTAATTCTAAATGCAGTTTTCAAAATTTGTGATTAAATGTAAAATGCTAAGACTGTTTTTATCTTTATGTTTTAAGGATAAATAAAAAAAATGTCAATATAATATTAAATAAATAAAGTTTGAAGAACCATTTTATATAAGAACCCTGTTAATTTTAACTCTCTAGTTTGTAATAAAAACGACCCAAAAAAACACATGATAGTCATGTCTTGAAGATCTTGTATCTGACAGGCAAACGACATAGCTGTTCTTCATGTAAGCCTTCAGAATTTTTGTCAACAACTATTATAGTAATGCATATTTTTGACATTAAATAAGAATGGCGAATCAGGTCAGTTTTATTAAATTTATTCCAACTATCTTTTAAAGCGACTTTGAATATGTTTCAAATTTGTCAAATTGTAGTGTTGTTGTCGTTCCAAAAAAAAAAACGAAAAACACGTCACAATATACGCGTGTGCAATCAAAACCGATGAAATATAGATGATACGAAAACATATAACACCGAAAACATATGCCACGTTGATATATGGCTGATACGGTGGCGGGATATTAAAGTCAAAATCAAAATCGTCCTATTGGTCATCAATTCTGATCCTGAGATACCCTCAATGATAAATTCGAGGTACAAGTCTAAACAGCAGGAGGTAGAAGCCGTGTCTGTTATTTTCCTTTTTCAATTTGGAAAATATACGTGAATTTTTATTAAACATCGTCCATAGTTGTATTTCAGAAAAGAAAGAAAAAGAAATTAGAGTTATCCTTCTTTGCCCTTGATAAAGCTACGTAAGCTGCAACCATAATTCTTATACAGCTGTTAATTTTGCAGCATGCTTTAAATGGAAGATAATCATCATGTGACGTAAATAACTTTCACTTCCTTGTTTATTATCATTGTTCTAGCCACTTTGCTTAACCTCGTTTTAAAAAAAGCTAACATTACTGTAACAACAAAGTCCGTATATAATAGTCCTAGTTACGATACTTTATATCTAGAATTGATACAAACATTTTGAAATATGTGCAGATTTAGTTCTTTTATATGGTTTTAATTTTTCAACGAGTGAATGTTCAAAAATAATTTTGACTTCATTGTGTATTCATATGACCCTTTAAAAGCAAACACACCGATCCTAATTGGTAAGAATGATGGGGAAATAACAACTTTCTTCAGTCGAGGCGGGCATAAATAAGTCTAAGTTTACAGTCATTATCAGCTAGCTATAGGGCTTCTGCATATGTGTATTTTACATACCTCATTTCAACAACGGGTTACAAAAAAACAGGAGTACAACAGAAGTGATAAAATGCAAGGAGTAACCACATCAAACTTATAATGATAGGTCATTTTAATAAATTCCAAAAAAAATCACCCATGACGACGGTATCTCCTGCAGGGATCACTTAATCTTGAATACATACGAAAAAAAATATTTCTCCGTTTTGTATTGATGATCCAGTTCGGGATTTCAAATGTATTGAGACTAAATACCACATAATTTGAAAAACGAAAACCACACATGGACAGAAAATAACATTTCAATGATACTGAAAAAAATCAGGTGTTTTAACAATCTCGGTTTTCAAATTTACGGATCCCTGTGTTTCTTGTAGAGAGTTCTTTTACCCGAAAATCGTTTCAAGCGCACCTAATTTGTAAAGATTTTTTTTTAATTATTTTTTTCATCGCAAAATACCAATCTCAGATATATTGTTAAGAGCAATACACAGGGCGTCATATATCGAACAGAAGCCGGAAGCCCTTCCATTAAAAAAATCAACCTCAAATAGGGAACCCAATAAGCTTAATCAGAGACTATTTTACGTCCGTCATTAGTGTGAATGCCAAATTATGGTTCAAAATGTAACATACTGCTTTAATGATTCTCTTATTTAAGTAAAATTGACTTTTATTATATGAGCGTGACCGATGACGATATTTATAAATGAAGACATGTCTGTGAAAAGTAACGTTTGGCTATATTTATCATATTCCGCTTAAGAAAATGAATTGAGATAGCAATGTATAAGTGTACGAAAAGCCGTATTTAACGAACGTCGTCTACCTTGTTTACAAGCCTTTGTTGTAGCCTTAGGAGAAATACATTATATATTATATTATATTTTAAAACATCTTACTTGTTTTACCCTATATGTTAATTAATTTGTAAGTTAACACAGTATTGTAGTCGTACTGACAATGAGAAAGACAAAAATGTTATGATAATATTAAGAGCAGGCACTATTAGCTTTCATTTGTCTATTCAAAATTGTAAAAAAATCTTTTGTCTTGAAAAAATACCTTATTCCTCAAGAGACATACGATGAGTATTTACGGTAAAATATCATATTGTTTGTTTGTTTGAAGTCTGTTCTTAACTTGATCTTCATCAGATAAACTTAATCCCTCTTTATTAATAGAGTATGATTTCTTCTACAAAATAACATTCAGAAACATTTATTGGTCTACAGGGAAGTTCAGTTTAAATATAGAAAATAACGACAGTAATATCAGGAGTCAAAAGTTGATTAGTATAATAATAGATGGGATGTTAACTTAATGATATTCATATAAATTGTCAGGATTTTAATTATTATAAAATCCTCATTTACCTTATTTACCTTAATATTATTTCGTATTAATTCAAGTTTGAATACACAATGAAAGGGCGAAGGCGATATCTTTTTGAGCCAAAAATGAAAGCATTTGCGCCACAACTTATTTGCGCCAATACTACTACTGCGCCACTTTATTTTAAAAACTATAGGTTTCATTTGCGCCAATTAAAAAAAAATATCTAATTGCGCCAATTTTATTAACTTATTTACATTTATACATATATCAACTAAATGATTGACTTCCCTCCTCCTTTATCCAGACTTGAGTCTGGCAGTTTACTGAATGTCTGATTCAAGTCATTTGAATACAATACATATGCTGAATAAAAATGCTAGCTCATAATTAATATACAGGTAAAACTATAAAAGGACGCGGTTCAACATTAAACCAAAGGCTGGTATTTATTAATTATAATTGAAACATATTTCTTTCTTCACACATTTCCTTTTACTATTCATTTAAAATTATAGCTTTTTCCTATATCTTCATCTAATTCCTTCGTTTCTTTTTATGAATAAGTAAATGCCTGACGGAATTAGTGATCTTCTTCAACGCGGACAGGTTTCCCTTTAAAAAAAAACTCTGTTTTATTAAACTATATACATGCATTAGACATCTTTCCATGTGAAAAACTATTCTTTTACTGAATAATTTATATATTGATTGTTTTTTCTTAATTTTGATGAGTGTTTATTTTTTTTCTAAAGTGGAAAGGTTAACAGTTACATGTATGCTATAGGTAAAAATATACAGATAAATGTGGCGCAAATAGATTCTGTTTATTGGCGCAATTAATACCATCAGAAAAATAGAAAGTGGCGCAATTGATGCCTTTTCAAAACTGTAATTGGCGCAAATTAATTCTGCCCAATGAAAACCAATAAAGGTATTTATGGAGGTATTATCTGTTAAACAAAAAAAATCATCAAGTCATTATAAATTAACCATAGTTCTCATTTTACATAAATAACAGAAAACAATCAAACCGCATGTCCTTTGACAAAGCAAGGCACATTATTTGTTTTTTTTCAAATGTGCTTCAACAAAATCCTACATTGGTATACGTACTTCTAGTGACGACTGATATACAGTCACCATCGATTTCACAATAACTCAATACGCAACAATTTATTTAATTAATCATTTTATCTTAAATACACTTTCCTATTTTTTCTTCTTCTAGAAACGTTCATATCTAGTCATCGCATTATTATATCACTATTTTAAGGTTGATCTTCTTTACTAAATTCTTTTTTTGTAATGAGTTATTAAAATTGTTTTTTCTGCTGTTTTTTTGTTTTTTTGTTTTTTGTTTTTATCTTTTTGTAAAATACATACAAGATCGTCCTTTAAAGATATACATAAAACGCAGAGCAATGTAATAATGTCTCCTAATAATTGATACACACTGCAGAAGTTCCAAGTAAAACTATATCTACAGGCAAATAAAAGAAAAATAGACAAATTAGGTAAGTAAAGATTTCGTCAATATTAAGACACCACGAAAATTGGACGAAGTAGTATCAATTTTGCTGAAGTATTGGGTAATATAAAAAGAAATGATTATTGCATTAATATAGCGGAATATTGCCCTGCGTACTTTATCATGTTCATACACTTTCCAAGTTTACATTCTTCATTTTTAGTGCAAAAACTCTATAATATTATATTACAATCAATCCAATATGATATAAATTATTTACATACATTATTGTTTACCTTAAACACCTTTTTGAATTGAAATGTATCAACGACAATATTTGATTACATACAGTTAACGAGAATTAAATGTTTAACATGAGGTTAAAAATCATTTCATTGGCCTGTTTAATTCATTTCAACTGGACCACGAGATTGTATTTATGAAGTTATATGACAATGTATCATCAATTTGAAAATACAATTAAAAGATAAGACGGTAGTCACGCGTTGCACATTTTAGAAATGTGTTGTATTTAAATATTGTATTACTGATAATTACAAACTTTAAATGTATTTCATCATAAGTTAAATTGCTTATTAAAGTATAATATATATTAATAACGGATTAATCTTATAAATACAATGTGTCATAAGGTGGGCAGAACTTTCTGTTTCGTAATAGCTTAAACTGTATTTCATAAATGAAGCATGGGCCATTGAATATCAGATAAATTTGCACTTTAAGAACAATGATATTTCCAGTATATTAAGAATAAAGCGTCATATAATAATTAGCAGCTTGAAGGAATCAAATACATTGTTATTTAATCATATCATATTGTTATAGAAGTTTAACTCTTATTTCAAAAAAAAAAAAAAGAACAAACTTTAAGACATTACACTAAGATCCAGGTATAAATTGCCTTAACCGTATTTTGACGACTTTAAACTAAAATCTGTGACAAACGTGATGATTTCAACTTTCTATGTGTGAACTGTCCGTTTATTACCAGTGACATAGCCTCTGCTCAATCGTATAGCGCTTAGATCTTTCATCAATTATCCTGCACATTTGGCTTGTGCATTTAAAAGGTTGTGCTCCTAACACAAACATGTCGCCATTCGAGTTGTTAGAATGAAGAACTGAAACCGACTGTTCATGTTTTTACCCGGATTTGCTTTCTCTCTACCGATTTATGAATTTCAAACAGCGCTATACTACTGTTGCCTTTATTCATTATCACCAACTGGTTGTCCTATTCTGTATGTCCAGTGATATCTCACCTTACTAGTGACATTTTTATCGTTCGATATTATAATTTACCGTTATTGTTTTGTGAATTGGAACTGATTTGTAAAGGGGAAAAGGGGGAAAAGTCACAAATTTCATGCGTCTGTAGCGTTTTGTTGGGTTCACGAGGAACGCGCAACGTTCTATTGGATTTACAAGTGTCATACAATAGAGTATCGGCAAATGAAATGATAAGTAAAAAAAAACGAATCCTTCGACTTACACTAAAATGTGAAACACAACACATATGGCACATTCATATTTTCTTTTATCATTTAACTTGCACAAGGTGCAAGAAAATTACCTAACTTAGTTGTAGATAGAAAATCTCAAGTCATATTAACGATTGCGAATTATGAAGTCTTTTACGCTTTTGGATCTTAAGACTAACGTGCCCTTGAAAACGTCTTCTGCTAATATTTAAAAATTGAAATGTTTTGTTATCCCAGGAGAAAATGCGTCAAACTGGAATATTAAAAAATTGGAAAGATTTTATATGTATATTGCCGAAATCTCACAAAAGCAGGTATAAAGTAAAAGTGATTTCCGATGAAAGGTCAACCTCTTATGTGTTTCAACAAAACTCAACAATCTTAGCAATCTCTTGTTGTGTCATTGTTTTTATCTCAAATCTGACAATTTTACGAATGTTTGTTTTTTTATATATCAATTTCACTACAGTTACACTTTCGGATTTTCCAAATTTTACGGCCAATACCTTTTACATTGTTTACGTTCATTAGCACACGAACAGAAGATAAAAAAAATACAATTCACATATACGCGGGCAAAATATTGCTGCAACGTAGAGAAAGTGAAAGGAAATGGCATATTTGCAAATTCGTTTAAGGATCAACTTGAATTCGATTGAAATTGGTGTCGTCTTGAAACAGTAATATGGGTTCTACTAGTATATAAAATAGCACAGTGTTCGAAATATTGCCATGTGAATACAAGATAACAAATTAAAAATATAACAAAAGCCGGTTTTCCGTAAAACGATTATGTTTATCTTAAAAATTTTGACATATGCCTAACATTTATTGCATGTATGTAAATGTCACTAACAATAGCTTCTCCTTCCTTTCAATCACCACACTACTCTTTTTGCAAACAAACACACACACATGCACAAACGTTCGTGTAGACTGTTTACCTTCCCATGTGTATTTTCGAGCTGTATTTTTTTGTAAACGCGATGAAATAATGCAATTTAACTGCTTGCTGTTTATACATGAGAAAATGCCTGTACCAAGTCAAGAATATGACAGTTGTTATCCATTCGTTTGATGTGTTTGAGCTTTTTATTTTGCCATAAGATTATGGACTTCCGGTTTGAATTTTCCTGGAGTACAGAATTTATAGGATTTTACTTTTTTCAAACAAGTGCGGCATGCAGGGTTGATATTCTTATTGAAATATGGTTGTGTTCAAATGAACGCATTTGAACATCGAAAAAGCCAAATGTGAAAATGTTTTCATCATGACGAGAGACTATGTTAGCATTTAAAACAATAATTTGACCGTATAATCTCTACCAGACCCTTTGAGTGTATTTACAGCTTGGCTTTCGTGTAACCTTGATTCTTCCATTGGCCTCTTATTCTGCCTCTTTTTGTTTGTTGCTGTTATGCTTTTGAAAACGTGTAAATATCCCTTTGGTAGTAGTTGCCTTTCTTTTGCTGCCGACGTTTATTCGTAAAACAATGTGTTGTTTATTTTAATCATATCTACCTATCATATATTTTGTGAGGAAAAATTACTTCATTATTGTAAGTTCCCCTCAAAATATAATAGTAAATGGAATCATAATCTGTAATTTAAAAGCAATATAGCAGACTAATTTTTATGATAATTAAAACCAATGGCTATAGAAATTCTTAAATCGATTCGTGACGTATTAAAGGACAAGGATATGTTTTAGACGTCGTAAATAAATTTTTATAGGTTTCAATTGCTGAGCACTCGTCTAAAATTAATTGCTGCACGATTTAAATTTGTTCATTAGAGAAAATATCAACTATATAACCTAGACTAATACGTTACTCATCAATAGGGTATAAAAATAATGGTGGTAGACAACTAAAACTATTATATATGACATTCTTAAAATAGTCATTCTGAGAAGACTGAAATACATAAGATTAAAACTAATTATCATTTTAACCTTTAATTTGGAAATCCTAAATTATGCCTTGATTTTCAGTGGTACATTATTTTATGAATTCATCATTTCAGATAGTACTAATTTTGTAAAGAATCGAGGATATTTTGATTTTGATGTTTTGGTCAAATATTCATTCAAGATAGTAGTAGATTTTTGTTGTGTTCAATTATAAATTCCCTGACTTGAAACACAACTCCATGAAATCCGTACACCAAGATAAACCATGAACTGTGTTTCATTGTCATGTATATAGCGACCAAAATGCAATTCCAGAGGATATGTCAAACATTAACTCTAGCGACACCCGGGACAAATTCTTGTCATCATGACTGATAAAAGAGGGGCGAAAGATAAAAGAGGGACGAAAGATAACAAAGCGACATGTACAGTCAAACTCATAGATCGAAAATAAACTGACAACGCCATGGCTAAAAAATAAAAAGACAAACAGACAAATAATAGTACAAAAGACACAACATAGAAAACTAAAGTCTACGCAACACGAACCCCACCAAAAACTGAGGGTCATATCGGGTGCACTGGAAGGGTAAGTAAATCCTGATTCACATTGTGGTACCCGGCGTGTTGCATCCTTTCGATACCCTGGACAAAATTCTTGTGATCATAAATGATAAGTAGTTCCTTGGCCATAAGTGCAAATTTGGTAATAGTACATAATTATATAGCTCCTTTTCGTTTTGCAGCTACCTTCATATGCATTGTTTAATATCGGGGAGAGTGAGGAGCATCTATGAAATTAGAAAACAGTGTTAATATGTCTTTAGGCTTAAATAAAGTATAAAAAGTTTTAACAAAACTACTGCGCTTCCAGGCTTAGAAGAAAGGAGTGGTCAATATAAACCGACTGAATCCAACCTTTAGAATCTTTCGACGAACGTTATGACGGGAACAACTGTCAAAATTCCGACTTGGTACATGCATTTTCGGATTAAAGTACTGGTTATTCCACCATTTCAATTAACAATTGAAACATGGTCAGTATAGCTCTTCTTGTTTGTTTTACTGCTTTCATAAGGACTGACAAATCGGACACAGGGAGGAGCAATGTTAGTTTTCATATGAATTTTGATTGTTTAATGACAAACCATGAGCATAAAATAATAGTCAAATCCATTTATGGTCAACTTTGCCCCTGAAGGAAAAGTTTTATATAAGTTTTGGAATTATGCTAACAATAAAACAGATCTAACAATGGTTGACATTTACAATCAAATATCATACATTGTATACATATCACCAGATACATATACCATAATGTTAATTCTGATATAAGATGTTATATACTAGTATTCAAGTTCCTAAGGAAAGGATAAAAGTGGAGTTTTTTCCCCAACAGAACAATCTTTAACAGTTTAACATTATTTTAGTCGTATAAATATGCTAATGTATTTCTATTGTACAGTAGACACTCCTTGACCATTATGTTAAATTTGTTTATCAACCGTATTAATAAATGGTAAATTCTTTTTGACACAACAAAGTAGCAGCATTGATAATGATCCATTATATAGTCATTACCAGAGTAAACGGTAAAATGGTTTTTATAACATTATGTAATATTTAAAGGAGAAAATAATTTGCCGTTTAATATCTCCATTAAAGTGATATTAAGGAGGATACAGCTGTCTCCTATGGAGTGATTTATTTAGTTAATGTATGAATGATTTGAGGCATAATATTTCCTGTGTAAATTTCACGAATTAAGGGGTGATTAAAACAAATTACTTTCAAAATGTTGTTACCCGGATTCTTTAATTCATATGGTATCATTTAAATAACATTAGGTGTTAAATGATAAAACAAAAAACTAAATATATATTATTGCAATACTTTGTTTTCTTGAAAAAACAGAGGGAACACTATTCAGTTCACGTCTCTCGTTTATTTGTAGGATTGGTTTAACATGATTATAAAACGGGAGGTTTTTGCTTGCCATGATACCAGGTTTAACCCTCTATTTATACTTGAAATGACCTGTACCAAGTAAGGAATATGACAGTGTGCTCGTTTCTATGTTTGTTTGAGTTTGTTTTTTATGTTGTCCCTTTGTAATCCTCTTATAGTTGATGTTTTTCCCTCGGTTTTCTTAAAAAATTAATCACTTTTGATGTGTTACAATTTTATCTCCCCATGTCAATCTTGATTTCGCTACAAATCAAATTTAAAAAAAAAACATTTAACGACAGACACTTATTTCATTTGCCTGAAAGCTGTATTTGAAAAACAAAACGTGGACGAGTTCATATAAACGAAAATGACCATGTGTATAGCCATACCTCGACACGTCAGCATTCCAAAAAAAGAGAAAACTTATTTAATAAAGAAAAATCACAAAATTCAAAACATAAGATGAACAAGATTAATATGCTCGTCATCTGAATTTTTAAAAGAGTTTAGATTTCTTTTCGTAGAAGATAACATGTAGTTAGTTTAAACATATTTTATTGTTCAAAAAAGACAAATGGATTAGACACGAGTTTTTCAACTTAGTAACGTCTTCCCCAAGATAACATGTAATGGATATACACACGACTAAATTACACCGTATATAAAGAAATCACATATATGCATCAAAGATATTTGACTGTTTACATGTCATACATGTACCTTGATACCTAAGTACAGTGGCAAGTTAGCAACTGAGATTGTTCGTGTGCCCTATTTAGACCATTGGTCAAAGTAAAATATTGTTGCAGATTGATGCATACAAATGTAATTCAACAAATACTAAGTGGAACGATCTTTGCGGAGATTTATCATCTGAAGAAATGACATATGTCCTCAATCAGGACTAAAAAAAAACATTTTGGGGAGATGCTACAAAATCTTCTAGATTTCAGCAATTTTAAATAATCTTATCATTTTTTGTACACAAGACATGCTTCAAGTCGAAGAAAAGATATTAAGGATCCAAAATTCGAAAGATTTTTCAAATACTGCAATAAATTCCTGGGATAATAGATCTTTAGTATTTCGAATGATCATTTCAATATTAATTCGTGTCAACACAGAAGTGATGACTACTTATCTGCTAATACGCAGAGAGATGACACCTCCACCAATCAAAGAAATGTTAACAGAACGTAGGATTCGAATTATAATATAGATGAATTAGTCAAAGATCTTCTTGTCGAGATTTGACTATATTTTGATTCTAAAGGTCTGTTTCAAATTTTAAATAATTCTTATTTCAACGTCAAAAGAGGATTATGATACGAAAATTAAAACAAGACATATATAATCATTGTTCATTTTATGATGCATTGTAACAAATAAATCCTTATTTAGATTTTTAACTTTCAATAACCCATAACAGGACCATATCAAACCTACTTATTTGTACGTTTTAAGGCAACAATCTTCAAATAGCTAACTTCACAAGGAACGTAATACCCATATTTAGAACACGGAATCACTAATTGTCTGATTTTTCAAGCGCTAACTAAACGAATTGTAGAACATTAGAAAATGGGACACATTACCTCTTCATTTCTCTTATGGTATTTTAATGTAATAATTTATGTCACCAAGCTTTTTGTTTTGTTATACAATTATAGCTATGTGTGAAATATGTGTTATACAGAAAAATGCTTCACAGCAGTTAATGACAGCATCAAAGAAACCACCAGCTTGAAAACTTGCAAACACTAATGATAAAAATACAAAATATTCTAAAATTTAACGCATTATATACACGATGAATTAAGTATATGACAAAAAGAAAATCATTTGAAGATTGACTCCTGGCGATTTCACGTCAATTCTTTTCATATAAAATTGTCATTAAATGAAGTAAAAATATCATTACATGGTACTGGTGTAAATCAATTTACATGAGGAATCAATTTGACTTATTCCTTTTACTTCTTTGATCTGAAATCTTTAAATTTAAGGGGGTCAGATAAGGTAATAAATACTTTCACATTAAGAATACTTCATCAGCACTCGTAGTTCGTAATAACATTAACGGTAATTTTTCTTGCACCAGATGCGCATTTCGACAATACATGTCTCTTCAGTGATGCTCGTGGCCAAAATATTTGCAATCCAAAGTATATATAAAAGATGAAAAGCTATAATCCAAAAAATCCAAACAGTATAGTTAAATCCGTGAAAGGAATCAGAGCTTTGCATGAGGGAGATACATTCCTTAATTTATAATAATTTCTAATATTTTGTAACAGCAAATTTTGATAACACAATAAATCCGTATTTTCATGCCAGTACCGAAGTACTGGCTACTGGGCTGGTGATACCCTCGGGGACTAATAGTCCAAAGGTAGCGCCTCGAAAATCAAACATCTCTGAATACCATCAACTACCACACAACTAAGAATTTTATCAAAATAACTAGGGCGACATACCTATAGCAGTTCATTTACAAAAAAATGTGAAGACTAAAACTTGTAGTTTTATCCAAATCCTTATAATTCATGTTTCCAACTTTTGTGTTTTGTATTCCAGTTATGATTTTGTTTGATATAAAAAAAAAGTGTGTGGCCATTTAAAATGGTTTATCAAATTTACCGCTGTAGAATATGATTTCAGCTCACGATATTCACATGTTGCATTATGATACCACATTGAAAACAATTACAGAAAATACACTGAATATTAAACATATATTATACCTATATATTATTTTAAACAATAGGTTTCATGTCATCAAATTTGGCAACTTAATTATCTTGAAGTATTTAAAATGTTTACTTTCTTTTATTTTGGCCTTTTAAAATATTTTGTCCCGAATCAAGTATAGGTACACGTATTCAAAAGTCGATCTCCATATGCAAAAACCGATCCCCGTATTCAAAAGTCGATCTCCATGTGCAAAAGTCGATGTATGTATCCAACAGTCGATCTTAGTTCTCAAAGGTTGATCCCAGTATTCAACATTCGATCTCCGTTCTCAAAAGTCGATCTCCATATTTAATAAAGTCGATCACAGTATTCAAAAGTCGAACACTGTGTGCAAATGTCGATTTCCATATTCAATACTAGTAGTGGATATACGTATTCATTAGACGATCCTTGTATTTAAAAGCCGATCTCTGTATGCAAAAGCCGATCTCCGTATACAAAAATCGATTTTTGTATTTAGAAGTCGATGTCTGCATTCAAAAGCCGATCTCTGTATTTGAAAGCCGATCTCTGTATTCAAAAGTCGATCTCAGTATTCAAAAGTCGATCTCTGTTTTCAAAAGCCGATCGCTGTATACAAAAATCGATTCTTCTATTTAGAAGTCGATGTCTGCATTCAAAAGCCGATGTATGTATCCAACAGTCGATCTTAGTTCTCAAAGGTTGATCCCAGTATTCAACATTCGATCTCCGTTCTCAAAAGTCGATCTCCATATTTAATAAAGTCGATCTCAGTATTCAAAAGTCGAACTCCGTGTGTAAATGTCGATTTCCATATTCACTACTAGTAGTGGATCTCCGTATTTATTAGAAAAGAGGGACGAAAGATACCAGAGGGACAGTCAAACTCATAAATCGAAAATAAACTGACAACGCCATGGCTAAAAATGAAGAAGACAAACAGACAAACAATAGTACACATCATACAACATAGAAAACTAAAGTCTAAGCAACACGAACCCCACCAAAAACTAGGGGTGAGCTCAGGTGCGCCGGAAGGGTAAGCAGATCCTGCTCCACATGTGGCACCCGTCCTCTTGCTTATGTGATAACAAATCCGATAAATAGTCTAATTCGGTAGGTCACATGAAAGGGAAGGGGATTGTAGTTACGACGTAAGGAACATATTCGATATCATTTGTGAAACGGTTATTCCATAACGGTCAACCAACTCGTGATGGCGTCCGTAAAATTTACGAAGGGATGATTTCGACTTCAACATTTGGAACTCGTGGTTTAATAGCTTCCTTGTGAGCAGCAACCCTCTATCACGAAAATCATGATAGGAAATGCAAGCACGGGAATATCGTATCAATTTGTTACCTTGTATTTAAAAGCCGATCTCTGTATGCAAAAGCCGATCTCGATCTCTGTTTACAAAAAGTGATCACTGTATTTAAAAGTCGATGTCTGCATGCAAAAACCGATATATGTATTCGAAATTCAATCTCCGTATTCAAAAGTTGATCTCTGTATTCAAACTTCAATTTCTGGATGCCAAAGTTTATATATGTTTTTTTTGTAATTGTTAATTACCTGACTGCACGCATACATGATCTAGTTTCAAAACTAACATCTTCGATGTTAATATTAGATCGATACCGCAAACATATATTTTTATATAAGTTCGATTTTGTAAAGAAACTAAATTTGTGAAATATATTCGTACTTTATATATAGGTTTTCTGTTGGTTCTAGTGCAACCAAGACTTTTTTTCAGATATTACCTATATTTAGGACGCTAGTGGGGGAAAAAACGTAATACAACTTAACAATTCCCTTTATGAGCCCCTTTTTCAATATGACATAATCACAACCCATTAAATGTGTTCAATTGACGGTGAAACGTCAACGGTAGCTACATACTTTTTGTTTAACCCTTGTCAATAAGAGAACATCATTTGCTGAAAAGATAAACTGTTTTTGATAGGCCTTGATATAATAATCAATAAGTGATGGTACAAATTAATAATTTGTATAAATTCTTTAAGTTTTGTTGTTTGATTATACAAGTTTAGTATCATATATAAAAGTAAAAAGTGTATGCATAATTTAACTTTGAAATAAATCAAAATATTAATTGATAGCTTTTAAATTACGTATTGAAAATTTTAACAATTATCCAAAATATAATTCATTTAAGAAGCCAAAAGTTCAGAAATTTTCTGCATACATGATTTATACAAATCAACAAATTTACATCTTATTTTAGTGTTTGATGTTCCTTGTACATTCAAGTATTTCATTATATATATAAAAAAAGAAAAAAAAAAAGAAGTATGATTGCCAATGAGATAACTGTCCACAAGAGACCAAAATGACATAGAAATTGACAACTATAGGTCACCGTACAGCCTTAAACAATGCGCAAATCCCATACCACATAGTCAGTTGTCTCCTGTACAGATAATCAATCAAAGTTTCACGTAACAGTTTAGAAGTCCATTGCAAAATTCGACGAGTATGCATTACCCCTGTTTATTCATTGTTAAATTTAGATTATTTAACCAAATAATTATTTGCTTTCGTATATAGCTGGTTACGTTCAGTCAAACAAGATTTTAATCGTTATTCAATAACAGGGCATATTCTGCTGGTTCACGGTAATTATTATACAATTTTATGTTAGCTTTTTGATTTGTCCTTGTTTTACATTGCTAGTTGGAACATTAAAAAGGCAAAGAGACAACAATCCAACCAAAGAGATACTAGGAGTCGGTTTCACAAAATACCTTACGACTAAGATCAATCTTAAGTATACTGACTAGCGAATTGAATTTTTCATAACTTACGATCGATCTCAGTCGTAAGTTATTTTGTGAAATCGACTCCAGAATGGGTATCAAAAGAAACTAAGCAAAATGATAATGATATATAAATGAACAAAGGACTACTAGCTGATACTGACATGCCAACTCCAGACCCCAACTAAACTGATTGATAGATTATGTTTCATCATATGAAAATCAAGCACAATTCATCCTGTTATTGGTTTAGTATCATACAATCGTAAAATATATGAGAAGAACATAACCCGTAGAATGCCAACAACTGGTTTTAGAATAGATGTGTTTTCTTCTGATGCAAAGACTATACGAGTGAATCCATATTAATACCAAATGCATTGTGAATACTTCAGATATGATTAGTTAGCGCCTCCTGGTTTTAAGCTGCAAAGGCAAGAAATATGTCAGTGATTATTGCGGTCTTGGCAGCGTTTTGTCTTCGGTAATTTCTGTTTTTTTGTATACAATCTGTCGAAACATTGGACCATTTCGTCGCCTTCGTACAATATTGTTCAAGAGGATATAAAAACCTTTATATGATTATATAGTTCAAACACAAACATAAGTAATATTTCAATTGAACGAAAAGTCACATTTGTTCTGGTTCCCTTGCACAGAATTGCTGGTTAGTATCAAGTATTGCAAACCAGTTATTTGTAAAATAGAATGATTGATAGTGGCCAATAATTTGTGCATCGTCATTTTCATTTTTTTTTAAATCGGTCTTTATATCATTGGCGCAGTCGTGTTATTTGCAGACTTTGTTTAGAATTGCACCGAATGTTGGGGATTTTCTTTTTGTCGTTAAATGTTATGTACACAACTGATTAATGTAAATTAGATGTAAAATATTGTCCCCAAAGCAGTTTCACTGCTACAAATTAATCCATCATACATTGAGTCAATTGAATAAGAAACTATTAATTACCAAAACATAAATATTACCGAAGTTTGAATTCCTTTGCTCGTAACCTGTGAACAACTTTCTTTATATTTCCACCGAATGCTTCATTTGCTTCTTACTTGAATGGTTCGCTATTCTAAATACACTAAAAAGTTAAAATGCTGTATCTTAATTTAAATGAATTATATTGTAAAAATTAAGTTACTAATGCATATTTCTTATGAATGGCATAATATTTAACATTGAACTTATAACATGTAGTCTAACTTTCATCTGTATTCTTATGTCATGCTGTCTACTTGATTTTATAACGTATTTAACGTCTATTTAAAGTTTTATATAAAGTAGAATTAACCAATCGGAAACCCGTTTGATACGATAGCTAGCTATTGAGACCTTAACACTGCTGTTAAAATGAATTTGCAATTTTCATTAAAAGTCATTCTTTTAAGCCATACTTTCCGCATCCAAACAATCCCTATTTCAATTCCCTGATAATTGTAACAGACAGCGATAAATAGTATAGCGCCATGTAAACCTCTAGAGAACTTCAAAACACAAGCTAAGACAAAACTTCCAAAAACGCATGATACTGATTTCAAAACAAACGACTCTTTAATCAAGGTGAACTCAAGATTTAATGCATGGAATTTTAGAACAAGAAAATACTAAGTACAGCAAAGTCAATTCTTTGCAAGAGTACCACTTTCACTTAAGATGAATGATAGATAGAATATCAAAATGCAAGCAGCTATCAAGGGGCAATATTAGACGCAGAATGACTATTCACTGCTTGAAGACTGGACTGTTAAGTCGGCCTCACATTTTGACTTATATCAAGAAATTAACAATAAGGGTTGATTGAAAACAAAACTTTACGACAAAAGAAATGATTTCAGCTTTCCAATTGTGACCTTTCCATTTCTAAGTAGCAACATTCCAGCAGCACCTGCATACGGTGTATATGTTGTGTACAAGTTATCATTTTGTACACATTATAATTTGTACAAAAAAATGGTACAAATTATAATTTGTATTTTACTTTGTACAAATTGTAATTTGTACAAAAAGTGCCTTTACAAATTACAATTTGTACAAAATTTTACGAAAATTCACTTATAACTTGTACAATATTTTATAACATGTATTTTGGCGGAAAAAGCATTGATACACACTACAGAATTGATAATAAAATTAATGACCACACAATTTTCCTTATTTATCAAATACAAAAATAATTCTTAATCATTCGTTTGCGATTGCATCGGGAATTGAACAACGTCTTTTAACTTTCAAATTTTTACATTTAAAAGGTCTGTTACCACCTATGCATTTACTTGAAAGAAACCCCTGACAACCTGTTTTTTTAACTGGGACAACATCCCTAATGCGCCTTGAAATGAGGAACTCAAAAGTCACGTGTAAAGAAAAAATCTCTGTGTAGTGATATTGGACATGTTTCTATTTTTAACAAATGACTGAACTTAATTATTTGTGGTGATTAGGAAAGTAGAGGAACATAGAATAAATGTGTAAAAACTATGGAGCTATTGAATGTGTTCAAAGTATTAAATTTTCAAAGAACTCATTGTGTTAAAAAGGGGATATTTTACCACAAGGAGCCGCATCACAAAAGGATGTTCGGGGTTTGCTAATTTACGGAAAAAGTAATCTCACTTCGTACCCCGAAAATTTAACCACATATGTGAAAATGTCACAGCTTCGAAACAAGCTATCATACATATCCAAGTTTACGATATGGACTGAGCTTCAGGAAAAAACGTTACCATTATCGCCTATGGAAAAACAATTAAAGATATTGAGCCAATTTACAAAAGATAAATCAGAAGTTATAAGAGTGATCTATGGATGATTTCACCTTGTACACCCGGGAAAATTGTGAAAATGATGGTAAGTATTTTTTTATTTATACCCAGATATCCCAGATGATTTCAGATAACCATTATAGATAAATACCAGCAGATACTCAATGAAATTTTCGCTTTTAGAAAGCATTACAGGCACGGGGCTGAACACTTTTTTTAGGCACAATTCTAACTTTGTTTACACCCCCGAGAGATCCGAAAGGAATTTGTTTATGAATTGAAAAAGGCATGAACTAACATAATAGTTTTATCTGTAAGTAAACATGACACAATACAGTCTTTGTTATGTAATTATCACTCCGGTTTACAGGAATAACTGATAATCAAGGGAGATAACACACTCCATACGAGTAAAGTGAAATACATCATCATCATGTGCTTTTATCCAATAATTTGACCCATGGTCAGTCAGTAGATATCATAGGCAGTTAATAAACAGACAAACATGTACATGTATTAAAGAAATCATGAATTATTATTTGTAATGCACACTAGCAAATCACAAGATATTGTCTTTTCTCAGTGAAAAAGGGGGAGGGTCAACAAACCTTTCGAAAACAATATTGCTGCACCTTTTCAACTATTAAGCTAGTTAGCTACCACTCGTTGCTTCTAATATAAAAGATTTAAATGAAGGTTGATAAGCCACAAGGGAGAAGCATTTTTCTTTCTTTGCGATAAAACGTTCAAGAATTTGATTTTTGCTCTCTCAATAATACTTATGCATTCAAACCAAATAATAACACAGCCTGAGTAATTTTTTTGTCTTATTTCAGTTCCAGTCATATCATTACTTTTTAACCTGAGATGACAAACTAGAGGTTTTAAAAGGTCCTGAATAACTGGTAAGCATTTTGTTTTATTTGGCAAGCTCTAAATTGTTTATTTATGGTATTTATGCAATTCAAATTACAGTCGGTATGTTAAAAATATACTGAAATGCAAACTGTTGCTATGGTCTTGGCATTAAATGAAAATGCTTGGTTACTGATCTTTTCGACTCCATATTTCAAGTTAAACCTTGCGGCAACTGTTCCTCATGTAACACTGCAAACTATAATTAGCATTATTTTGATATGTCGTTATTTAATGACGCCATATTACGTGTGATGTCACAATGTTTCCTTTAAAAACCTCATGCCGATATCTCACTGATAAAAGATTTTCACTGAAATACATGTAAAAAACATTTTTTCTCAAATACAATTATGTGAAAGAACCAAGTTTTGAAAATTTGCACTTCATCGCACTCTAATTATATGATTCAAATGACTTTTACAGTAGTTTATAGTAGTTTCTACAGTATAAAATACCAGGTTTCCACCGGCTAGAATAATTAAGTATTTTGGTGTTTTTTTTATGAAATCTTCATTTTTGCATAATTTCTCTGTCAAAATGCACTTTTAGGCACCAGAAAATTTTATTGAATGCTTTAACAGGGTCTGTGTGTTGTATTTTAAGGTTACATTCAGATGTTTTGTCCTTCTTTTGACTAGTGAAGGTATACTGTTAGAAATTAATTATGCATACACTTTGTATTCAAAATAAATAAATATAACGATAAAAGTGTCATTGCCTTATAGTGCTGAAACAACTTTATTTTTTTTCAGAAATGGACAAAAATACACAGATTTATTCAGAATGTCATACCGATGAAGATCACATAAAAATATTTGGAAAAATCAGAACTATGGATTGCAATATGGGACAACATCCCTAATGCGCCTTGAAATGAGGAACTCAAAAGTCACGTGTAAAGAAAAAATCTCTGTGTAGTGATATTGGACATGTTTCTATTTTTAACAAATGACTGAACTTAATTATTTGTGGTGATTAGGAAAGTAGAGGAACATAGAATAAATGTGTAAAAACTATGGAGCTATTGAATGTGTTCAAAGTATTAAATTTTCAAAGAACTCATTGTGTTAAAAAGGGGATATTTTACCACAAGGAGCCGCATCACAAAAGGATGTTCGGGGTTTGCTAATTTACGGAAAAAGTAATCTCACTTCGTACCCCGAAAATTTAACCACATATGTGAAAATGTCACAGCTTCGAAACAAGCTATCATACATATCCAAGTTTACGATATGGACTGAGCTTCAGGAAAAAACGTTACCATTATCGCCTATGGAAAAACAATTAAAGATATTGAGCCAACTGCTTCACATAGCGAAAGTTAGAGCTCAAGAACCGTTGCTGTGAATAAACATGTGTCTTTCAGAGCTTCAATTTAACTCTAATGCATTAATATCCTGTTAAAATTTGTACAGCTTTTCTGATTGGTTAACCAAAATCTCCAGATTCAACAATTACGGATTAGATATATCAAGGATAGGTTTGGACATTATCATACCAAGAAATATGAATAATGACATTAACCCCAAACAACAAGTTATGATAGTTACTGGTTGTTTTCGTGGTAAGATATTAGTCTTGAATCAATTGTCCATTACAGTGTAAAAAAATGATGTATTATTTTGTTATGAATTTGAGCATGGATGTCCCTGGTTTGCCAAAGAACAAAGCAGATCATTTTCATAGAAAAACGTAAACCAAGATTTCCACAATTGTTTAATCGTTTATCTTGTTACATAAACCGATATTCTTTTTTCCCAAATTAGAGGCTACGATGTTGTTGTTCAAATTATTAAATCAAGTAATAAAACTGAGAATGGAAATTGGGAATATGTCAAAGAGACAACAACCCGACCAAAGAGCAGATAACAACATAAGGCTATCAATGGGTCTTCATCATCGCAGCGAAAACATCCCGCAACCGGAATTGTATCTCAACTGGTACCTTACAAATGTGTTTATGTTCGTTGCAAATACTATATATTGAGTGAATTAATAAACCTTTTCAACATCTCTCGACACCGACTAATGACACCTACAGTTTACAGGTAAAATGGATGGGTCGTCTCAAAGACAAAAACCATCATGATTATCAATACGTAACATATTGGATTGACGGTTATATACTGTCTTGACTATATAGCTTCAGAATATATGTGAACCAAATAAATAAATGAACATATGTCTCTGTCATATAATATTCTTATTTTGTATGTATTAACACGATATTTCATGTTGAATTGATTAAAACAAATACAGCACCATTCTGCATCCTAATCCGCTTTCTCTTCAATTTTATGATTATATGAGTCTTTTACCAAATATTTGCCGCATGTAAATAACGATTAATTTGTTGGTGTAAGAGCTTTTATGAAATTATCCAAAATTTACGAAAAATAATTACTGGACTGTCCGTACGTCCGTATCACACTTGTGAACACGACCAAATTGGTATTTTTCAACCGATCTTCACCTTAGATGATGTACATATTCAATTTCTGGTGGGTGATTACACATGTTGATTTTGAAGGTCTTAGGAAAATATCACATCTAATTTTTCTTATCAATGGCGGACTTCTCCGCTTCAAGATATTTTGTTAGAGTTGATGTTTTTCATGATAAATTTTGAAAAAAAAAATATAATTGACTTCTCGTTTTAATGTTGCAACATCTTAAGCAGTGCATTTTTTTTACATACCTTCGTATGGAATTTATATTTCAAGTTGTTAGTTTATACTATAGAGCTTATTGACATTGCAAAATCAATATGGACAGTGCTAAGCAGGGGTTTGGAGACCAACGGCTGATGTCCCGAAAACAACATACCTTGTCCCTTCGTCATAGTGTCATTCCCCTGTTCCTAAAAATGACTTTTGGGTTTCTTACTAGAAGTTGATCAAATTTCGTTGATTTTATTTATACACTGTCATTGCTATATTTTGTTTTATTGTCATCGGGTCAGAATTTATTTCTCTAAATCCAATTTCCGGAACAAAGTTTTGTACCTTTTTCAAGTTTTTTCGTACTTATTTTTTTTTTGTATCTCATCTATGACCATGCATAAGGGAGGGTTTCAATCAAAATAGGGAGAAATAATCAGCTGCGTTTCCCTGAGGACTGTGTTCTCCTGAGAGACAAAGTTTATCAAAATCGTCATCCTTTACTTACTGTAACACCTCAAATTAATCGTAAGCCATAACATTTGAGAGAAAGAGCAGAAAATTTAATCGCGTGATTGGTGAATACAGAATTCAAGTAGAACACCAAATTGGTGAATTGAAAATATACAAAGTATTCAGTAGATTTTGAAGGCACACAAGGCCAAAACTAACAGACATTGTGTAAACAAGTGCCGCCCTTGTCAACAGACATAAAATATTGTTTAATTAAATATCAACTACAATTAAACATTCTTAAGTTTTTTTTTTTTTTTCATTTTCCAAATTCCACCAGGACAGCTAGAAGCTCAACGTCCAAAAAGATGAAATGTGACTTAAAGTCCATAATTTTTCTTTTCATTTCTTTTTTATTTTTGAGACGACCCCAAACATTTTACCTGTCGTAGTCGTTCTCAAATGTAGGTGTCGAGAGATGTTGAAAAGGTCTAATACCAAATCTATTTAGAATACTACAGATACGATTTGATACAAAACTAAAAGCGGTGTGACCGGGTGTGTTGATTGAGTTAGCGCCTTCTGGTTTTGGTTGAAATGGCAAGAAATTTATCAGTGATTATTACGGTCTGGCCAAGTTTGTCTTGAATAATTTCTGATGTTTCAGATATGTGGTCGTCTTTTTTGTAAACTTTATTGACAACCTGTAAAAACATTGCACCATTTTGTGATTCTCATACAACGCCTAGTTGGGTATATATATAACCGTTATATGATTATATAGTAATACAAAAACATTTGTTTATTATTTTAGTACCCCTGCAAAGAGTTGCTGGTGAGTATTAAATATTGCAAAAGGTAAAATCACAAAAAATAACGAACGCCGAGGAAAATGCAAAACGGGAAGTCCCTTATAAAATGTCAAAATAAAGATTTATACATATCCAACAGTAATACTCCTGACTTCGTACAGGCATTTTCTTATGTAGACAATAGTGGATTAAACCTGGTTTTATAGCTAGCTAAACCTCTCACTTGTGCGACAGTGGAATTAAATGATATTATATTGGCCATGATATGTGAACAAAACAAACAGACATATTATGTAAAAATGTAAAACTTAGGTTGCAGTTATTGACAAAATGGATTGATTGATATCGGCCAAAATTTTGTGCTTCGTTATTTCGAATATAAATGGATTTTTATATCATTGGCGCAATCGTGATATTTGCAGACTTTGTTTAGAATTGCGCCAAATATTTGACTTTTTGTCGTTAAATGTTATGTACACAATTGATTAATGTAATTTAGATGTAAAATTTTGTCTCCAAAGCAGTTTCACTGCTACAAATTAATCCATCATACATTGAGTCAATTGAATAAGAAACTATTAATTGCCGAAACATAAAAATTACCGAAGTTTGAATTCCTTTGCTCGTAACCTGTGAACAACTTTCTTTATATTTCAACCGAATGCTTCGCTTGCCTCTCATCTGAATGGTTAGCTATTATATATTCCTTATACAAAACAAAATGCTGTATCTTAATTTAAATGAATTATATTGGAAAAATTAAGTTACTAATGCATATTTCTTATAAATGACATAATATTTAACATTGACCTTATAACATGCAGTCTTACTTTCATTTGTACTCATATGTCATGCTGTCTAGTTGATTTTATAACGTATTTAACATCTCTTTAAAGTTTTATATAAAATGGGATTAAACAATCGGAAGCGCGTTTGATACGACAGCTAGCTAATGATACTTAAACACTGCTGTTAAACTGAATTTTCAATTTTCTTTAAAACTCCTTCTTTTGAGCCACATATTTCGCTTTCAAAGAATCCCCATTTAATATCCCTAACAAACGTAGCATATAGCGATACATACATGTAGTATATCGACATATCTTAATTTCTTTTTAAGCCACTTCAGAAAGATAAAACACAAACTAAGACAAAACAGCCAAAAAGGAACAAAAACTGACTACCAAAATGTTTGTCATTACTAGCTAAAGAATGACATGTTAGAAAGAATACATTTATGTTTTTTCAGAGCAAATGAATCTTAAATAAAAGTGAACTTCAGATTAAATGCAAGTAGTTTTAGAACAAGAAAAAAACTCAGTAAAACAAATTCACTTTTTTGCGATAGTGCGAGGCTTAGCAAGCTTTAAAACCAAGTTTAATCCTTCATTTTCTACATCAGAAAATGTCTGTACCAAGTCAGGAATATGACAGTTGTTATCCATTTGTTTGATCATTGATGTGTTTGAGCTTTTGATTTTGCCTTTTGATTAGCGACTTTCCTTTTAGAATCTTCCTCGGAGTTCAGTATTTTTGTGATTTTAACAATTATAGCTTCAATTTTATACAAAAAAATCAGAAGCTATCACGGGGCAACGAATGATCAGTCGGAACCCGTAATTACATGTCTAAGAAAAGGTCGATACCACTGTTCGTCGATGTGAGAGTAATAAGTCGATGCCATTGTCGGTCGATACTGTTAATGTATGTTATAGTAATAGATCTATACTACTGTTATTCATACTGTAAATCTACGTGGAAGCAATTGCTGGGAGACACTATTGGTCCATGCCCTAGCAATAACTTGGTGTCACTGTTGGTATACACAGTTAATCTATGTCCTAGCAATAGTTCGATACTACATATTCTGAGTGTCGAAAGCGCTTTTCTGGATACACATTTATTGCAAACTTTCAACCCCTACTCATGTAGAATTACTACAATTCTTTGAAAACTGTGACATAACCTATGTGACATAAATCAACCTTAAAGAGGATACCTAAGTCCAAACTAGTTCAAATCTGCTAATGGAAGTGTAAACTTAAGATTTTTAACTTATAATCTACAAAATTATGTCAGTACCGAAACACTAAGTGTTAATAAACCTGATGCAACCCACAAGAACTAGCAGTAAAAAGGCAGTTGTATCTACCCATGACCAGTGAAGAAAAAGAAAGTAATACATGTGGCGTGTCGAAAAAATGAAAACAAAACGTTTGAAATGTAATACTTGTTGCATCTGAAGTGGATTTCTGGAATGATTTTCATCAGGTACGCTCAAATATATATACACATATATAAATA
The DNA here is from genome assembly GCF_963676685.1 of Mytilus edulis. NCBI lineage: Eukaryota > Metazoa > Mollusca > Bivalvia > Mytilida > Mytilidae > Mytilus > Mytilus edulis. Next base: position 70,733,715 of record NC_092349.1, on the reverse strand, counting down.
CATATAAACATATAAGAAGATGTGGTATGAGTGCCACTCTCCACATAAGTCATAATTTGTAAAAGTAAACCATTACATATCATCAAAGTACAGTCTTCAAAACGGAGCCTTGGTTTAAACCGAACAGCAAGCTATAAAGGGCCTAAAACATTACTAGTGTAAAACCACCAAATGGGAAAAAACAACGGTCTTATCTATATAAATAAAAGGAACGAGAAACATTTAGGAACCACATTAACAAACGACAACCACTGTACATTTGATTACGACTTTAAAGATATTTCAATCAAAGGACTAAGTCGATGAATACAAGTATAGGTTGCACTTTGTAAATACAGCTGTTTCTCAAAACACGCCTCTTTTGGGGAGTAATTGAATATTCATAGAAAATTAATTTTGTTTACATACTGGTTCCCAGTTATGCTCTCTCTTGGGAATGTTCCTAGTAAATAAACACGTGCATATTGTTTACATTTAAATCTGTGGTAACCTTTCATTCGAGGTAGGGGTAGTTAAGAAAATTAGTGTAAGTTTAAACTCTGAGAAGTTCAGGGCATATAAACGTTGAAAATATGCCGCACAGCCCTATATTTTGACCTTTGAAAAACATTGTGGTGCATATGAACTTTCAATTCTAGGATAAGATTTTTTTCAAACTTCATAGTAAAAGTGGTACAGTTTTAGCCGTAAAAGGAGTTCCTATGGGAAATTGCATTGTCAATATTTACAGAAATGCAACCTATAGTCATCTTTTAAATTTCTTGTCCACCGAAAGACAAATGATTAGTAGGTGTCAAATGAAAATGACGTTTTATCCTTGTAACTAGGCACGAAATATCAAACATTCATTCTTTCAATTTTGGTTTATCTCAATCTAATTAAAATATAGTTTCTGTGTCCGAGTTTTGCTTACAAAGATCTGACAACACTTGTTTTATTTTTGTTATTTTACTTTTTCCTTTCTATTTTAGAGACCTTTTGGGTATTCTCGTTTTCCTTCATCGTACACACCTTCAAAAACACGAATGCTGACAATTGATAGGCTGATGTAGCAATTATCAAAACAGAAAGTAGAATTAAGTGTTGCTCCTTGTAAGCGAAGAGAAGACACAGGATCCGCATTTTAATCATTTGAAGTGAAAAACAGAAAAACGTCCTGTTTTAGAATTTTGATATCTAAAAATATAGGACACAGCAATACATCAGCACAAATCTTAATCTAAAGATGTTAATGAGAGTCTAATTCCTATATGGTTTATGTTCAATACATTTTGGTAAATTTGCTTTTCCTTTACTAATTATTTCTTCCCTTGCATACACTATATCCGGAACAATAAATTGTAGGTAGTGACAACTTTATCATCAAAGTGAAAGATTATATTACATATTTGCTTAGTTATACAATCTATACTTGTGTACGTAGACATGTGCGATATTTTTATATCATATTTCAGTCTGTCACTTTATTTTAATTTTTTTGTCATAAAATTTCAATTAATTGGAACAAATTGGCCGCCGTAATTATGAAGTGTCAGGGTAGCTTGACAAAAAATACTACACCATCATTAAATTAAAGGATAACCGTCGAATAAATTCTTATCAGATGAAGGGATAAATAATAGAAATATGAGCATACTTGTCAATATTTTTACGTTTTTCAAGTGCAAAAACTTAACGTGCCACGCCCACAAGTATCACAGTACAAAACCGTATTCATAAAACCATTGATTTAGTGGAGACGGTCTTGTGTGGTTAGGATCAGTACTCCGCTCAGATTGTATATGACAATACAGATTATGTTTGAAAATAACATTGGATTATTTATTTATACTAGTCTACTTGAGTAAAAATATTCGTTTATTTGATATATGAAACAAATAATTTGCAATTCTATAACGTTACAATTATAAACATTGAGTTAATTCATTTTCTTACTTCTCATTTTGCCAACTTCAGTTTCAAAGTGGAATTGTACATGCACTTACTAAAGGCCAACTTGGAGTTGATCATGTTTTATGTACTCTGTCAAAGCATAAACTACTGAGGATGCAAGAGTCATCTTCCATACATTTATATTATAACATGATACAAGAGTGCTAAGAATACATTTCTTTCGTTGAAAATAATAAATTATATATAGGGCATTTACAAATATATTTCTCACAAAACGTGTTGTGCAGAAAAATGTTACTCGTATTTAATTTCACTACGAAAACAGTCAGTATACAAATAAGATTATGGGGTACGCCATGAGACAACAATCCACCAAACTCCAAGCAAAGTGGATGTAAGCAAAAAGAGGCAATCGAATGGCCTCAAATGATTGGAAACCCATCATAAAAGAAGAAAAAACACATATAGTAATATATATGACGAATGCAAACGAGATTAACCAATTGCAACGTAGAAGGTATTTACAAATCAACGAAAAACAGACAGATACGAAATGCAAGATTCGCCACAAATAAGTCCAATACCACAATGGCCAGAGGGACTGCCAGAGCATTGAGGGGCGGTCCCTTATTAGAGATGAATTTGAAAGGAACCGTGCTTTACTGCTTAACCAAAGTGAACAACTAAAGGCACATTAAACCGTGAATTTCAATATGAAAAAAGATGTGATATGAATGCCAATGTGACAATTATGCACCAGAGACCAACATTTCTTTGTCTTATCGGTACATTTTAGCCATTAAAGCTGCAATAATTCAAACCGTAACTTGTGGTATTGAGTACTATAAGTACAAATAACTGAATTATAAATGTATCCATAATTGCATGATTCAAAACGGTTAAGAAACTCAATTGCGTGAATAGTTATATTCTATTAGACACAAACAGACAATAAAACCAAACGATCTGAATTATTGATAAGAATCCTTATACAGACTTAAGTCTTTCTTGCTAACACTATAATTAAGTCATTAACGCATACTAATAGGGTATTTAATTGATAACAACTCTGTCAAAAAGGTGAAAACACAACGTTATTGACTGTAAGATGTCGTTAGATCTAATTATTGAGCGAGACCTTCAGCATCTGTTTGATACAGCTCTCAGTTCTTCAAAGAAGACATTTACTATCTTTTTAAGTATGACATGAATGAGTGATTCTTGGGACTTTAACACGAATGTCTTATTTGTTTTGGTTTTTTTCTTATTATAACTAGTATTTGCACACGAATGTCTTCTGTTTTCTTCCCCTTCTTCATTCGAAATGTACGCTAAGACATAATGTAAGCACTTGTATAACATAAGCTTCTTTACAAAAATTTAAGACGTAGAAGCAGTTTAAAATGACAATTTATACGATAAAATTTACAAAAGAAAGTAACAGTTCAATACATACATTAACAAAAATCTAACGAGGAAACATGAAAAATATTGACGTTGATTTCTAATTTTTGATATTTTGTCATCAACCCTTTCAAATTCTAATTCACAGTATGCATTTTTCTCCTTGTTGAAGGAGGTACGCTACCCTGTTTCTTGCTGTTTACAATCTTGTCCGTTGGTATTCGGGGATAGTTGTTTCATTTGCAATCATGCACATTTTTATTTCTATAATGTATCCGAAAAAACTTACTACTAGCAAGGAAATTTTAAATTAACTCTTCCTTATCAAATGATGGTATAGGATTTTATTTTATAAATTAACTATGTTTTTTAATATTTTCCCTAATAAAAAACGACATTTTCCCTAGATAATTCGACATCATATTTAGATTATTGTTGTTTAATTATGAGTTACTGAAACTAAAGCAAAGGTTTTGGCAGTGGTTGCAATTGAGAATTAAGAATACATTGGTGCGGAAGAAACTTTTTATATTTGTTCATGCACGTGTTTGTCGAAGGCCACTTTTACACACTGATGTTCAAATTACACTCCAATAGTCGCAACATTGGCTTCACTTTATAGATTGTTCTATTCTAGGGTGGTTTGGAAAAACTTGTTTTCTTTCTTTTACACAGCTATTAGATATAATTCAGAGTCCAAAACTATATATTTTTTTTAAATGCCTAAGAGACTCTCTTCGAGCGCACATAACGGGTAGTAATTTCACAATTGAATAATTAAAACAAACAAACAATACCAAAACAATTGAGTCAAATTAACTCATTTTAAGTAAGTTATTGTATCAAATTTGTAAGGAAACGGGTCGTATATATATCATAATGTGATGGTTTTAACCCGTAAAATAAAATTATTGTTATCTAAATTTGAGACTATAAAAATGGTGTTGATCAGTGATAAATCCTTTAAACAGCTTCTATATTTATAAATAAGACATTAGCGTCAATAATTTATTACAAAGAAGTAAAAGGTCCATAATTTATAAGACATTATCAAGTACCATAGACTATAGAAAGTCCTTAATACCCAAAACGTTCAATTATTAATGACTGTACAACGGTCTTTAATGCAGTCGGAGATGGTATAAATCTTGTCTTTATCTGATAATGTGTCATCACCCATGCGCCGGTATTTCCCGACCACGACCTTAGCTTGACAAATGTGAGAATAGAAATGGGCTGGAACGAAATAAATATCGTAAATATGAAAAGGTTTTTTGTCAGTCGAATAGTTTATGACGACTAAAATAACATAAAACAGAAACGGTTTGTTGAAAAAGATATTAAACAGCGTCTATAAAAGAAAAGAAGTGTGTGAATTGCTTTATATGGATGTCATTTTTAAAGCCTACTAAATCTTTTTGACTAAGATGATCGTTTTTATATAGACAAAGAATAGTCAACAGAAAACTAACATCTTATATATTTCAGTTTATTAACATGTATGTTTACATGTGTATTCTTTTAAATTTTACTAATATTTAAATTTTATAAATTGTTTCATTTGTGCCTTTACTCAAGGGTTACGACCTAAACCGAGGTGATTCGGTTCCCCGTTGCATCTTAAGGCACATATCGGCCAAACGGTACGATGTGCTGTCGATGGATGATATTGAGACTGATATACACAATGATGTGTAATTATGTATTTATCATACATTTGAAAACAAACAAAACAAAATAAATCTAAATAAAATTATATTGAATAAATAAAGATTGGATGACGCATTACACTCCCAATTAGGCAAACATTTTGCACTAGTTCTTGTATATATTTTTTTTAAAGTTACAGAGGAGATCAACGAACAAGGAATAGTCAAATTCTAGAATTTGACCTTGACTTTTGACTTTTGACCCAGTTTTCTATTCTTTGGATCAATGACCTCAAATCATCAGACCCTAGGATTCTATCACTTATGGTTTACCAGTTACAAAAGCATATCACTTATTTCAAATGCATTAGGGGAAATAATGCTCATATGAAGTCTTCGTATTGCTTCCGTCAAAATTGGACATAAAATCCTGAGGATACAGTGCGCAATTTGGTAAAACACATTTGCTGCTTTCTTTTACGGTAACGGATATCTCACCACAAAGAAAACATTGTTTGGGGAGATAATTCTTACCATAACAAGTATTCGACTAAACAGGGTCACTCCCAGGAGCGCAACATCTGTTCGATATCATGTACAAAAAATCTGAGCGACATCTTGCGAACCACCAAACACTGCACGTAACAAATTTGGCGGAGGAAGAAAAATCAGCAAAAATACAATAGGTTTTTCAACTGCCATATTAGGCTGACTGGATTGCTGCTTAAACTTATAGGTCACATTCCGTCGCAGGAAAGGATTCAGACTGCAATGCGATGTAACGATAATTAACTATAAAAAACCTACTAAAAGTTCAAGAGATTACAAAAACAAATCATGGGTAAACAACCTTTATCTGTACTATTAATTCTATTATGAATTAAGGGATATACGTTTATTGTTCGAACTTATATTTGTATTTCGTGACAATTATAAGAAATACTAATCTCCTGCCCAGTAATCAGGATGTATATGTAATTTCCTGATTTTGTAAGGTATGTAGAATACTAAAGTTTTTAATCAAGTGTAATCAAAAATGAAATAACGTTCAGTCAGCCCCGCTTTTTCGTTGCTAAATCAATTGGTCGTTAAAAGCTGATTTATAAAAAGTTACTGTTGAAAAAACATAGTCTGTGTTGGTCATTTCAAGAAGAGTGTATAGCTATTTATTCAAATATGATTTGTTTTTCAATATCGTATAAGAAATTTTTATTACTGTCTATAATTTCGACTGTTTCTAGTTCTCACACATCGAAAGAAGAATATATCAGTGCTGCTCAATCCAATATTCTCAACACCACTCGAAAGTCAAACTTCGAATCTACAGCAGAACAATCCGATATTCTCAACAACACTCGAAAGTCAAACCTCGAATCTACAGCAGAACAATCAGATATTCTAATCACCACTCGAAAGTCAAACTTCGAATCTACAGCAGAACAATCCGATATTCTCAACAACACTCGAAAGTCAAACCTCCAATCTACAGCAGAACAGTCCGATATTCTCAACACCACTCGAAAGTCAAACTTCGAATCTACAGCAGAACAATCCAATATTCTCAACACCACTCAAGAGTCAAACCTCGAATCTACAGCAGAACAATCCGATATTCTCAACACCACTCGAAAGTCAAACCTCGAATCTACAGCAGAACAATCCGATATTCTCAACACCACTCGAAAGTCAAACCTCGAATCTACAACAGACAAATCCGATATTCTCAACACCACTCAAGAGCCAAACCTCGAATCTACAGCAGAACTTTATTCTGTTGCCTCGGAAATAGAAAAGGTTACAGTCAGTACCACAACCCAAAAATACCCTAATCTTCTAAATGATAAATGCTCATTTCAGGGATCATGCAACTACGTTCCCCCCAATAACAATTGGTTTTGCTACTGTGATGCGAAGTGCCAGGTCTACAATGATTGCTGTATTGATCACGATAAGGCAGATTTTACACAGAATCAGCAGAAATATGAGTGTCTTTCAGGAACAAGCGACGCCACTGTTAACGCTGGATATTTTGTGAGTGTTTCTTGCCCTACCGACTACGGAAACCAAACCGTAATTGACAGGTGTAGTCGGGTGTCCCTGGTAAAGGATGGAACATTTGTTGTAAGTAATGAAAGTCATATATTTCGAAATGAATATTGTGCATATTGCAATGACGTATCAAATTTTACCAGTTTTGACTTGCAACTTTACAACTTGCGCATCAATGTGGATGAATACAGGAAGGTTTCGAGTGAATTAACGGGTCAAGAAAAACTAAATTATACACTACAACTTTCTGATTACTTACAAATGATTCCACCCGGAACTGTAACAAGATTTTGTATGACTGGTTTGCAGGACAGAAAAAATTTCGCATGTCAGCTATACGTTAATCCTGTTATTGCAGTAGACACAAATCATATTACTCGTTTGTACAGAAATATATTTTGTGTTATTCCTAGTGACGTAAAGCACATCCGCTGCTTGCCCAGAATTCTCGATATCCCAAGTGTGGGTGTGTTTACAATTCATAAATTGTCAGTGTTATTTTCCTTTAAAACAGTGATTGAAAAGAGTGACAACATCGACTGTGGTGTATGGTCTCAAGAAGTAAGTATATGCATGGATAGGTTTGTGTGTATTTATATAGTTAAGTAATGTTATATTTGACTTTCAATCAGTGTTCTATGTTTCTATTATTACTTGTTAAAACCTGTTAAACGCGGCTGCATGTATGCGCTTGTCTTAGTTAGGAACCTCTAGCCTTTGTTTTTTCTTGTCTGGTTTTTTTTTTTAATTTTAGTTCGTTTATATATTTCACAGGTTAGTGTTGCATCCTATTTGCTGAACTAGGGACCAGCTGAAGCCCGCGTCAATGTGCGAATTTTCTTTCTGCGTTTAGACACATTGGTGGCATTTGGCGGGTTTTTTAATCGTTGGTCTGGTTTTGGTCTCTTTGACACATTCCCCGTTTGAAATCTCAATTATATTGGTTCTAATCATTGTACTACACATAATGTTATAAAATTATACTAGTTCATCATTTTATTATAGCTGTATAATAAAATATACCCTGAAAAAATGTTTTGAGAATGGTGTAAAAGTGTAATAGATTGAATAAATGTTGTGCACGGCATTTATCTAATTTAGATTGAAGAAAATATAAAAATAAGCAAATAATGTATGAATGCCAATGAGAAACTATCCATCACAATCGGCAATCCTCGGGTGACTCCGCTTCTCTCCTTTTATATGAGGTACGGAATCGGCCGAGTTGTGACGATTGTATCCATCATAGACCAAATGATGTATGAATGCCAATGAGAAACTATCCATCACAATCGGCAATCCTCGGGTGACTCCGCTTCCCTCCTTCTATATGAGGTACGGAATCGGCCGAGTTGTGACGATTGTATCCATCACAGACCAAATGATGTAGATGTTAACAGATAAAGATCACCAATCGGCCATCAACAATGAGCGAAAACTATAGTATATAGTAGGCTATACATTTTAAAGGACCTTATATATAATTAATTACATGACAAATTGGAAGGCATTTAAATCTAGAAAGAAAACGGCTTAATGTAGTTTTTAACATCATATGTGAGTAATAGTTTACACGTTTGTTGGCCACACAGAATACCACATCTTTAATATATTCATATATAGATGGACAAACATCTGATTATAAGACAGTTGGGTTTAACTCTCAGACTATATGATTTCACTCCCGGTTTTAGTGGAGTTCGTGTTGTTTCTCATTTATTATTTATAACTGTTGATGTAAATGTCCTTTGGTTTTGTGAGTCTTTGTTTACTTCTTGGTTTTGATTGTTATTGTCTTATATATACTTAACATATAAATATATATGTGCCTGCATCTCACAATCCTTTAGGCCAGATAATTTAACCAATGTGCAATCAATTCCATCTTCAGGCCTAAAATATAATGCACTGTGTTACAACTCTAGATTCTACTAACGAGGAAAGGTAGCAATAGGCTACGGAAGATGAAATTTTAATTCATTCTAAGTGGCCGAGTGGCGGTCTTATATCGATATTCAAATAGCATGAGTGCGAATCGAACAAATGTTTGCAAATATACCGAATTCCAAGAAAAAAACACAACGGAAAGTCCCTTTTCAAATTGTAAAATCAAAAGCTCAAACACTCCAAACGAATTGAAAACAACTGTAATATTCCTTACTTGGAACCTACATTTAGTCATGTAGAAAACGGTGGATTGAAACTGGTTTGCTAGCTAGCTAAAACACTTGTATGGAAGACGCATCGAATTACATTATAATGACAACCATGATGTGTGAGCAAATCAAACAGAAATAATAAGAAAAATTGTCAAAAATTGGGGAAATCAGTCAATTATCAGAATTATTTATATTTTTTAATGAATTATTTGTTTGTTCTGCAGATTGCTAACCAGGGAACCTGTGCACACTTAGAGACCTACCAGAATAAAGAAATTGACGTAGAATATTTCCTAACATCTAGTACAAATCTATCAGTAACTGGTTGGAGCCGCATCAGTCTCATGTCGGTTTGGGCGTATGCAATTTCAAATATTTCCTCGTTGATAGCCATGGAAAATATACACGTGATGACAAACAATGACCACATGACATCTCACGTGCAGTTCAAACTAAAAATTATCAAACGAGCATTTTACCAGGAATTGAAAAATATCGAAACAGATCTGCAAAACCAGAACATCAGATTTATCATTACTGATAATGCTACACAAGAAACTGTAGAAGTTAAGACCATGCAGAAAGATGAAACTGGTTATCAGAATGTTTCTCACATGTACGACAATGCTAAAACTTACAGTATCGATAACGAAGTTTTTTTAAACTATTATTTGCCCGAATTAAATGTCTTCATAATGGTTGGACCAATAGATAAGCTATGCGGTCATTTGGTTATCAAGGTGACACGATTAGGAAATCTTTTAAGGGTAGATAACTACGAATGTCTTCATCATATCACCAGAGTGGTGACAACATTTTCAATAATGTCTATTGTGACATATATAGCTTTTTCATTGTCTGTTGTAGCATTAATTGGACTTATTGTCTTTAATCGCAAACACAACTTGATAACAAACATTCCAGGATCAAATCTAGAAAATATATCCGTCTCACTTTTACTATCAAATGTGCTGTTTATGTTTGGTATAGGAGTACCTAATGTCTACAATCTATGTTACGTCATTGGTGTCTTGCTTCAATATCTTTGGTTATCAGTGTTTTCATTTATGACCATTTCTATTTCATTTATAGCGAAAAATCTTGTTCAAATGAGAACAAGGGAGATAATCGGACACAATAAGGTTTTCTATGGACGTAGAATGCTAACCTTTATTGGACTTGCTGTTCCTCTTATGATTGTTGGTCCGTCTGTTTTCGTTGACCAATTTGGACCCGAATACTTATCACTCGGTTATGATGGTCAAGTGTGCTTTCCAAATCGATACCCAGGAAATATAATTTTCTTCACGGGTCCTGTGATTGTTTCTGTTATTTGGAATTTCCTTTGCCTTTACTTGACCATATTTCAGATTTGCAGAGTTCGATATCAAGTTGGAAATATTCGTAAATCAGTTCCATTTCAGGATGCAATGGTGTATCTACGAATAGTTGTCCTTTCTGGTATGTTGTGGGGTTTTGGAATTGCTTCTGCTGTTTTTGAATCAGAACTATTGGAATATATTTTTATCATACTTTGTGGGTTGCAAGGATTTTGTATTGCAATAGCGAATTTGACAACAAGTAAAGTTATATCTTGTCGGAAAACAAACGAGTCTTCAGAAAATATAACCGTCACTAACCTATCGACTTTTAGTGGCTGATAGTGCTTCTCTAAGTATGTTTGGGGCTATTTAACGTAGGATAAGAACTTAATAGGCTCTAGTTATCTTTGAATCAACACCGTTTAAACTTATTGTTCTATGTATAGTATAGTACAGGCATGTTCTCTCCCATTTAATATTTTGTTGTAGATTTGGATATTGGACTAATTTTATTAGAAAAAAATGTATGTGTACAGTGCATAGGAAAAGCTAGGAAATTAGAAGTTTATTATCGGCAAGCGAATTTTTGTAACATCAAAGCGTTATTACAACAATAAGATTTCGGTTATAAACCAAATATGTTGTACATAGACCTTGCACAAACATATGAGACACAGGGCAACCTTAATATTGATTAACATCTTATAAAGGCGTCAAACAGTAAACGTGCAACCTCGTCGTGGAAAAGGACCTTTTTTTATTTTTTATTACGATCGCGTGTATGAGAGGTTATTTCGTGTATCTGATGCCTTATTTCTTTTTTAATGTATATTGACGTTATGTTTCTGTTTATATGTATATTGACGTTATGTTTCTGTTTATATGTATATTGACGGTCAATATTAAAATTCTTGCTAAATTTAGATCCAGATATAAAGCGTTCCATACGACATTACTCTACTTCATGCCGTCAAACAATTAAGAAACGCCGCAGCACGAAACTTATATAATTTGAATTCTTTTTTGTGTTGAATTTTTGTTTATAATAAAACAAGTTCATCTTATTTATTGGTATTTGCAATGTCATTTTAGAATCTTTCAAAATACAATTAACAAATACACAGAAAGAACATTATTGTACAAAGTCTATTTTCCATTATTTACATATGTTATATAGAAATTAAGAATTCCTCATAAATATAAATGTATAGTGTAATTTTCATTTTCCTTCAGTAAATTGTAATTTGTAATGTCTTTTAATCTCACCTAGCCAAAACAATAAAGGTGTACTAATGTCAACATTTGGTGTCCATCGTCTGTAAATTTTATAACAATCCGTGATTAAAAAAAATACAATAATAAATCAAAAAAGTCTTTCTTACGCACCAACCTAACAAAGTGCTAACTTCCTTTAGCATAGATATTTAAAGAAATGCCATTAACTCTTAATTCATAAAGGAAAAGACACAATGATATAAAAAAAACAACTACTGCCGAGCATTCTCAGTTCAGACAATTAGGAGATTATTAGGAATTTAACTGAAAAAAGCTCACGAATTTTTAAACACCAAACACTGTTGTACTTGTTGTTTAACTTTTCAAAGATTATGTTCCTTCCCTTGCATTGTTCATTGTTGATTTGGGATTTATACTAGTTGAGTGATAATGGACGGCATACTAAACTCCGAAATATACACAAGAAATAAAAATAAAAAATCATACAAGACTAACAAAGGTCAGAGGCTCGCGACTAGGACAGGCGCAATAGTTGTCCTATCGGTAATTTGTGGGTTGTTGTAATTGTCTCTTTCAACACAATTAACAATTATTGAAATTCATCATCAATTTTACAAGTAAAAGTATGTGTAATTATCTACGGATACTGCACTGTCGACCTTAAGTATTTCACCTTCACATGTGCGTGTTAGCCTTTTTACATACGAACTAAACATTCTCAATTTCTTTAAAAACAATACCATATAGTCTTATCATTTACTTTTTTGTTTTTGTTTTTCAAGACTAATTTTTTCAAATAACATAACAAATTTATATATGAGAAAGTGTTTTTCCCTAGGTTTTTTTTCGAAGGGAATTGATTCTATAGAAATAAACAACTCGTTATTATATAAAAACAAAATTGTAGTTACCAAATGGTCGAACTACGGAAGCGTATTAGCGCCACACTTTTTTTTTCTTCCTATGGTTGCGTTATAAGTCTTAATTTATGTATAATTGCACTTCAAGTATTCTATTATTCCTAAGCATATTTATTATAATGAGTTGGCCTTGTATGTATGTTTCTTTTTTTATCTACTGGTAAATCACAACCGAAATGAATGACAGACGGACATATATACAAAACTTAATGAATAATTGAAATCAAGATATTTGCGTTATAACGCAAATGTTTTCGTTATAACGCAAAGATAAATATTATAATGTTAAAAATATCTGCAGATTATGACCTTAAACAAATCGAGCAATAAACTGCCTTTTTAAACAGTGAAATGATGTACAATTGTATTGTAAAGTTTTAAAAACATTCACGTATCTGCAGCTTAAGTCTACATTGAACATATTACCTTATAGTAAATGATGTGTATAGTTAACGAACATATATTTATATACTATAATAGTGTTATTTTCATTTATTTTTTATAAACTTGATATATTCATTGACTTGGTGTCCGTCGTCTGTAACACAGCTACTTTTGCATAGGTACTATTTCTGTCCAAAAAAATCTGTAAATCAGGTGTTATAAAATACAGGTACCTAAATATATCAATGATTTTAAACAGCTAATAGTACTAAATACTACAGATTTTGGGTACAGAAATATTACCTATGCAAAATTAGCTGTGTACATTATACAACAATTGTCTTCGATATCTTCCCTTTTATTGTTCAGGAGTTATGGCTCTTGATAGATCCGAAAATTGGCGCAAAACGTGTTTGGTCAAGCAAGCATGAAAGCACCTTCAAATTACAGGAACGCCAGTTTGTTGTCAGTTCGACAGTTCATTTCTTGTTGATTAATATCTTAAATCCTATAAAAGAAAATAGAAACCTTAATCACAAAAATGAACATGTATAACTTACAACACGACGGGTGCCACATGTGGAGCAGGATTGGCTTACCCTTCCGGAGCATCTGAGATCACCCCCAGATTATGGTGGGGTTCGTGTTGCTTATTCCTTAGTTTTATATGTTGTGTTATGTGTACTATTGTTTGTCTGTTTGTCTTTTTCATGTATAGCCATGGCTGCAGTCTGTTTATTTTCAATCTATGAGTTTGACTGTCCCTCTGGTATATTTTGTCCCTCTTTTACACATAAGTCGTCAGGGCTGAAATCGTCAGTCATCTTCATAAGAGTTAATGTTATTTAATGCGATTGCTACATTCATAATAAAAAAAAATGAATTATTCGACATGCACAGGTTTTTCAACCCCAATACATACAGATAGCTTTATGCCCTTAAATGATAATTTTTCGCCTTTACTATAAAATTGGACATCTAATAGCAAGACAATCATGATGATAATAATAAGATATTAGTTTATGTCCTTCAAAGACAATTGTCACTTTATTTTTATTTATTTTTTTTTTGGGGGGGGGGAGGGGGTGAGGAGGTATCTACGGTAAAACTATAATCAAAAGATATAATTTAATACAGATTAATGTGACAAATGATCCAAGTTGCCAGATGACTCCTGAAATGAGCAATGACGATTTGTACTCATTTTTAGAGAACGTAGTGTTACAATATTATCAGTACGACAAAATCTACAAAGAAGTCAAATGTCCCCAAGATTATCTTTAAAACAAACCCTGTTGTGATATTATAGATGAGATTACCATAAAAACGCTTTGACCACTTTTCTCGAAGTATGTCCAGTGCGCGATGTTTTGTCGATATTGTCAACATTGCAATGTCAACTTTATAGTGTCGTTATTGTGTTTACATAGTATCCTAACTATATGTCCTGTACCATTGTGTTTACATCGTTCACATCGTATATTCGTAATGTTAACAATGTCGTGTCAACATCGTGTTTATGTTATATATCGACTCTATAACTTTCTGTTTACATCGTTGACATCGTATACATCGTGATGTTGACAATATTGTTTTAACATCGTCAACATTGTATAGATGGTGTGAACCAAGTCTTTACCTTTGTGTTAACATCGTTCACATCGTATGCATCGTGATGTTGACAATATCGTGTCACCATCGTTTTAATGTTGAATATAGATTTCATACCTTTCTGTTTACACCGTTAACATCGTATACATCGCGAAGTTGACAATATCGTGTCAACATTGTGTTTATGTTGTAAAGCGACTCTATAATTTTCTGTTTACATTGTTTATATCGTGATGTTGACAATATCGTTTTTATCTCGTTTACATCGTCAACATAGTATAAATAATGTGTACCAATAAAATTGAGAATGGAAATGGGGAATGTGCCAAAGAGACAACAACCCGACCATAGAAAAACACAACAGCAAAAGGTCCCCAACAGGTCTTCAATGTAGCGAGAAATTACCGCACCCGGAGGCGTCCTTCAACTGGCCCCTAAACAAATATATACTAGTTCAGTGATAATAAACGCCATACTAATTTCCAAATTATACACAAGAAACTAAAATTAAAATAATACAAGACTAACAAAGGCCAGAGGCTCCTGACTTGGGACAGGCGCAAAATTGCGGCGGGGTTAAACATGTGTGTGAGATCTCAACCCTCCCCCTATAACTCTAGCCAATGTAGAAATGTAAACGCATAGTAATACGTTTTACAAAGTCTATACCTTTGTATTTACATCGTTCACAGCGTATACATTGAGATGTTGACAATATTCACAAAAAAATGTTTTTTTACATTAATATTATTCAGTCAGTAGATTACATGTATACAGTGTGCATTTTTATGTTGTTTTTAACAACAACAATTTTTTTATTTAAAATGTGATGTAATAGCTCTAACTTGACACAAAATAGTGTGTTAACATTTTTTATATGGCATATAAACAATGTAAACACAAAGTCTTTTTAACATTGTATTCATCACGATGTAAACGATGTAAACACTATATAAGAGTTCAAACAATGAAAACAATGTTGACACAACATCGTATTAACAATGTCAACGATGTAAACAATATATAAGAGTTCAAACAATGTAAACTATG
Organism: Mytilus edulis; assembly: GCF_963676685.1. Lineage (NCBI taxonomy): Eukaryota > Metazoa > Mollusca > Bivalvia > Mytilida > Mytilidae > Mytilus > Mytilus edulis. Next base: position 70,718,038 of record NC_092349.1, on the reverse strand, counting down.
TTGACACAACCCCGTGTATACATTGCAATGTTAAGATGTCAACGATGTAAACAATATATAAGGGTTAAACAATGTAAACGATGTTGACACAACATCGTTTTAACATTGTAAACCTCTCGATGTAAAGAATTTAAACACAATATATTTTCGAGATTGTATATATCGCGATGTTAACGATGTCAAGAATGTTAACAATATCTAAGGGTTCAAACAATGTAAACAATGTTGACACAATATCGTGTTAGCATTGTATATATCGAGATGTCTACAATATTGATTAACAATGGACATGAATGCTTTTCTCTGCATAATATATGTCACCAACAGGGTCAACTATTAAAATTAGATTAAACCTTAATGAAACTTTGATAACAGAAAGTAGTCGAAGGTTAGTTTAGGAAATAAATATTTGAACGAATATTAACCAAAAAATTGTAAACACATCAAGAACCAATGTTAACCTATTAAACACACCTGATAAATTTATATTAAAATCTCCTTCTAATTCATTTTTAGATAAATATTAGTGGTATGCGTGCCAAATTCAAAGGGACACATAATTACAAGGAACATACCAAAGTTATCATACCGAAATTGAAATCTTTTTTCTGATTTTCATCAAATTTAGTAGTTCTGATTATTGTATTTATTGACTAGAAAAATATAATGGACAGACTTTTAAAGAAAATATCCCATGGTATCTTTCTCCTGTCTTCTGCCTATTATAATAAGTTAGGTAACTATTTCGAAATACTATCAAAACATTGGATTGGAATATTCATCCATGACACAAAGTCAGAATATGCACAGCAAAATAAAGGGTTTTATTTGACTCAGTCGTATTATTGTATATTTGTATATGTTATTTATTGGTATTTCTGGTTGATTGATACCCAACATTGGTCATTGTGAAAATTGTTTATTTTTTTCTTCTTTAAAAATTAAATCTTACATTAAGAAAATTTGCGAGTAAATAATTTATCGGGTGCTATACATTCATGGCTTTCACATTATTGGGTGTGGGCGTTCACGATGAAGGTAAATCTAGAAAAGCACTTCGTATGCACCAAAATCACAAAGTGTAAGATTCCTTTAAAAGACTTTGGTTAATTTCTGTCATAAACATGAGTACTCGAATGAATCTTAAACGTCTATTGAAAAGTTAAGATTTAAGGTGGAATGTGGTGTTTTCATAAAACATATTAACGAAAGACAAAACGTACTACAAATATAACTTGATCCTCTGTTATGTGTATCGGTCCTCCTTTTTGTGTCAGTTAAAGAATAAATTACTGACCGCCGTTTCAACAAATAACTTATCATAATAGCAATTATTGTTTGAGAACGTGTTCATGAATCAAATTAGAAACGTGCCAAACAGAACATAAATATTTGCAGATAAATGTCCGACAAAGTAGACAATATGTATCATCGGTTCCTGTTGAGTTGTTTTTTTTATATTACGACTTGTCCAGTAATTTTCTCAACAACAATATTGGACTTCAAATAACTTTTGCTTGTTAGTGTTGCTCAGTCTCAAGTTTTCTGTGTTTTGTTTTTTTCACTATTGTTTGTATGTTTGTGTATTCCTTATATTTTAGCAATGGCGTTGTCAGTTTATTTTCGACTTATGAGTTTGAATGTCGCTCTCGTATCTGTCGCCTCTTTTTAATTTGTTAATTAAACGCAAAATAAGTTTCAAATAAAGAGTAATTAAATTAATTGAAATGTACATCTCATACTAATAACGTTAACATAGAATTCTTTATTAACAAACATAGGTAAGTTTACAGCTTGTGATAAGTTCTGTTCTATACAGGTATTTTGCTCCGTTATATATCGGAGCACTTAATGCTTAATCAAATATTAACACATATATTTACACATTGTTGTGGGGTGCTTGAAGACTGTGAATTTTAAAAACAAGTGTTTTAAATTAAGTGCTATTTACATCATTTATAATTCGACGTAGATTAAATGTTTTGGTTTTAAAAACCGTTTTGATTATTTTAAATGAGATAATGGGTTGTTTTTATCATAAGTTTGATAAGTTAAAGGATTTAAATATGAAAGAAAAAGGATAAAATCAAAGGATAAAAGGCAAAAATAAATTGAGTTATTAATCCATGAAAGTGTTGATCAGAAACACCGTTAAATGTATCTTATAAGTAGGGTTGACCTCAGGGAACTTTGATTTTGTTCTTGTTTAGAAATATGATCTGGTCAACAACTTCATATAAATGACTGTTTGACTTTTTTTGTTACAAGTAGTGCACATGAAAACATTCCCACGGAAAGAACGGACTATTATATACTAGTACCAAATAGAAGTCTCATGATAAATGCATTTACGTTGTTAATGACTTTTAAATAGTATTACTTATAGTAGAGTGACAAATCGGAAAAAGTCGCTTATTTTAAGAGTTAGATGGAACGAAATACCTCACGGCTGAAAATTCACATGAAGATAGAGTAAACACTATACTTTCATTTTAGCCCTTTCGTAGAGTTTTCCCACGTTGCAGTTTTTTTGTAAAATCGCGTTAAAAGTGTGATTTTTGGAATTTTTTTTTCATTTTCAAATACGGGAACGCTTATAATAAATTCCCGAATAAAGATATCATAAAAAAATGGTATCAGACGAAAGAGTGATTAAACAGCTTTTATTTGACATCAAACATTCATATCATATGAACATATAAATTTAGTTAATTGGACGATTTTCAAATGTAGGTAACATTTTTTTCAATCTAACCGTCTGTCAAAGAATATTACACTTCTTATATATATCACTAATAGTAAATTTTCACACTAAAAAGTGAAACTACCAATACTTAAGAAGTTTTGATATATAAAAGTTTGATAGAACACACAAATCAGTTTTTACCAGCATTTTTATAATTACTACTCAATTTTCACCCCAATAATTCATGTAACGTTCCCCTTTCCTATTTTCCGCTATCATATGAAATTTATGAATTTAATACGCATTTTCTTAAGTTTTATAAAACAGAATATAATTTGCATCAATAGTTGTGTCTATGTGCTTGAAAAAGTACAGATGCTAAGGTGATGATTTTATTCTTGTTTTTCGAAAAGACTAATTTTAAACCACATTGGAACAACTCCGAAAAAAAATACGGAAAGTTATTGTCAGTGCTAATTCCATTTAATACGCACGAGTAAAGTAGCTTAGATCGTGTTATTAAGCCGCTTCAACATTCAGCATGCATTGTTAACTACTTGATGAAATTAAAAATAATTTGCCTCTGCTGCTTCAAATTTATTGGGGCATGATGTTGCTTTTCAAATACCAATATAAAGTCTACATGATGATCTGTTTGCAAAAGAAAGAATTATTTTTATCTTCAAAATGTATTCCAAATTCTCTGATAAATATTTTGCCTTGTTAGTAGATGACAAATTGACAATTATTTTCAAATGGATAAAGATTGCAATTCACTCTCATTTGGTACTGAACGAAAATGTATACTTGAGCTGAGTGTGTAATATTCCTTTATGAAAAACCAGCAAACCCCTGATCAGATACTAGTAGATGGCATTGGTATTGTTCAAAGCCTTTATGTAAAATGGTACAACAGTTATTGAGATTTGGTCAATGACTGCTTTCAAACAATAATCAAAAAAGTACGTGGCATGATTGCCAATTAAATTTCAAAACATTTCAAACGAGAAAAACAACGGCATAATTAATGTACAAAATAATAAACGAACAGCAAAAAATGTAACAGCAACAAATGACAACAACTGAATAACAGGCTCCTGACTTGGGACAGCCACACACAGAGTGTGGTGAGGTTAAAGATGTCAGCGAATGACCAACCCTCGAGCTCCCCTTACATCGGACATTGGTGTATATAAAAAGATGTGGTATGATTGCCAATGGAACAATTCTTCACAAGAGACCAAATGACACAGATATTTACAACTATAGTTTACCGCACGACCTTCAACAATGAGCAAATCCCATACCACTTAGTCAGCTATTAAAGGCGTCAAGGGGACAATAAGGCTTATTTCAAATGGTGGTAGATCCAAATTGTTTTTCAAGTCATTGAATGCAGATCAATTAAAGATTATAAGAAATGTCTTTGTGCAACTGAATATAAACTTCGGTTGGTAAGATTTGTAGGAACATTATAAATATGCACTATCGCACTACAATGATTTTGATTTGCAAGAACTTGACGAAATATTTCTAGCGGGATCTTTTTTAAAATTTATAGAAGTAATTTTGTGTAGGATCTGTAAATTACTTAAGAGACAGATATAAGAATTATTCTGCCGCCTCTTTTTGCCAATGAGCAGATTTTGAAAAGTTATTCCAGGGGTTCCATCATATTAAAATCATGACAGTATTGTTTTATTTCTAATAAGGTATTTTCCTCATGATGAATTATGATTATAGACTGGAGGCGTTTCTTCAACAAAAGCCACAAGACAGTTTTTAACTATTCACAACATATGCAACTTTTTTACGGTAATCAGACAAAAATATGACTAGCTGTAGTTGTGGAGCATTCCTAGCGCATGCTTCCATCGAAAAAAATCTCATTTCACATGAGAGAATACCGAGAAATTGTCCAAAATGTCTAAATTTTTCGATTTTTTAAAATCCCCCCTTTTGACTTTTGAACGCAGTTTTCAAAAATCTGAATCACTTTGACACTCTACGACATGGCCTAATCAAAGGAAATTATTTTTTTCTACAAAACAAGAACAAAATTAGCCGTGAGGTATTTCAGTCCATTAAATTTGCAAATTTACCTGATTTGTCACCGTACTATAAGGGGATATTTCAACGGAAGTAAAGTGAAGGGAAATGTGAGGAAAAATATTTCAATATTTATAACAGGCAAACGAGTATCGAGAACTACATTGAAATCGAGTTCTCGGCCTTCCGAGAAAGTACTCGATGCCATCCCTAGTAGTAAATGATTATTAAAAACCAACAAAAAGCTCTAGAGAATACATTAACAAATGTTAACGACCATGTTTTGTATTATTCTGATTTTTAAGGCCTATTGAATATATTGGTTCAGAATATAATTTGTAATAATAATAAAAATACTAATCTCCTGTCTAAGTATCAGGTAGAATAGGTAATTTCCTGATTTTGAAATGATTAACAAAGTTTTGAATTAAGTGTAATAAAAAGATGATAGAACATTCTCCAAGTCCCCCTTTTATGTTGTTAAAAAAAATGAATATATTGGTCCAGAATACAATTTGTAATAATAATAAAAATACTAATCCCCTGTCTAAGTATCAGGTAGTATAGGTAATTTCCTGATTTTGGAATGATTAACAAAGTTTTGAATTAAGTGTAATAAAAAGTTAATAGAACATTCACCAAGTCCCCCTTTTAAGTTGTTAAAAAAATAAATTGGTAACTTAAAACTGACAGCAAAACATACAAAAGTAACCATTGGGAAAACACGTTTTCAGTGTTGGTCATTTGAGGAAGCGGCTACATCTTTTCATACAAATATGATCTGTTTTTCAATATCGTACGAAAATATTGTATTTTTGTCTTTAATTTTGATCGTGTCTAGTGATTACTCATCGACATCAAAACATAAGAATGCTCATCAAGCTGATATTATTAGCACAAGGCGACAGTCAGACTTCGAATCTGCCACAGAACAATATTCTGTTGACCCGAAAATTGAAAAGGGTGTGATCAGTTCATCAACTGAGAAATTACCAAACATCGGGGATGATATTTGCCTCAGTTCCGGACTATGCAGAAACGTCCCTGACATCGGAAACTGGTTTTGCCACTGTGATCAGGAGTGTAGAATTTACAATGATTGCTGCGTTGATTACAATACAAATTATGTTACACAGAATGAACCAAAATATGAATGCTTGTCAGGAACAAGCGATACAAGCGCTGAAACAGGATATTTTGTGGGTGTTTCCTGTCCCCATGACTATGGAAACCAAACAGTCATTGATAGATGCAATCGGGCTTCCCTTGTAGCGGATGGACCATTTGTTGTAAGTAATGAAAGTCATATATTTAGAAACGAGTTTTGTGCATTCTGCAATGACGTAACCCATTTTACCAGTTTTGACTTGCAACTTTACAACTTGCGTGTAGATATGGATGCATACAGGGCGGTGTCGAGTGAATTAACGGGTCCAGAAAAACTGAATTATACATTGCAACTTTCCGATTACAAACAAATTATTCCATCAAGGACGGTTACAAGATTCTGCTTGATGGGTTTGCATGCCACGATAGATTTTGCGTGTCAGTTGTTCGTGAATCCCGTTCTAGTACTATACACTAACAATGTTGAACGGTTGTACAGAAATAGCTTTTGTGTTACTCCTGGAGACATCCGGCGCCAAAAATGCATAGGCAGACGATTCCACATGAATACTGATGATAGGTTTACAATTCATGAATTATCTGTGATCTTTTCATTCAAACCAGTGGTTGAAAATATTGATAATGTAGAATGTGCAGTATGGTCTCAGCAGGTAAGTATAATGTATATATCCTATATATATATATAGTATGTATATAGTATAAGTCAAATATATATACAATATTAGGTCAATGTCAGAAAAATATAATCCTTTAAATATATACATCTTTTTTGTATGAGGCTGAGAAAAGGGGAAGGGCGAGGTTCTACCGAGCACTTCCCCAGTTTTGCGCCGAATACAAAAAAAAGTATATTTTTATGACACTGACCTTATATTATTTTTATACTGCAATTTAAATTAATACATTGATAGCTTTTCAAATCGGAACACAAATGTCAAACTTATTTGCATCCCTTAATGGACCCCTGATTGTTAAATAAAGCGTTCCATGATGAAAATGACATGATACAAAATATAGCTCTGTTACTCTATTTAGGAAATGATCACAACTATTTGCAGTATAAACATGAATACAGTCAAATATTACGCTAGAGAAAATATATAAAAAGTAACCAATAAAGCCTTGCCGTTTCCTTACCTGGTACAGTGGTGTAATAGCACAACAAGATAACAAACAATACAGTTCAGTTCAAAAGAGCTGTACTCATCAGATCTATACGAAGCGAAAACCAACAAAAACATTGAAGAAACAAAGTACAGACCTGAGAGTATTCGTAGTTAACGAAAGTTAGTTAAAAACATATTATTTTTATACTGCAACTTAAATTAATACATTGATAGCTTTTTAAATCGGAACACAAATGTCAAACTTATTTGCATCCCTTAATGGACCCCTGATTGTTGGATAAAGTGTTCCATGATGAAAATGCCATGATACAAAATATAGCTCTGTTACTCTATTTAGGAAATGAACACAACTAGTTGCAGTATAAACATGAATACAGTCAAATATTACACTAGAGAAAATATATAAAAAGTAACCAATAAAGCCTTGCCGTTTCCTTACCTGGTACAGTGGTGTAATAGCAAAACAAAATAACAAACTATACAGTTCAGTTCAAAAGAGCTTTACTCATCAGATCTATACGAAGCAAAAACCAACAAAAATATTGAAGAAACAAAGTACAGACCTGAGAGTATTAGTAGTTAACGAAAGCTAGTTAAAAACCAATTACAACTTAAATAAACAAAAAACATGTGTCAATGTCTTGAATATCTATCTTTCACATCAAACATCCAATTGATGTAAAGTATAAAGAAGTCAGAAGAGTCAGAAAAACATGACCTTATGCAATGCTAAAATATAGTTATCGACAGAATGTAGGACCATGAATGTCATAGGTGTATAGCAATTACAAGTATTTGGGTATAAATTTAACAATAACAAAGTTAATATTAATACCGATCAAAACAATATTCAAAGGTTTAATTACAGTATCAGTGTATATAAAGTGCGAATCCAGTCAGTTCATTTTCACTGTTGTATGCGAGTATGTTCATTGTAGAATAAAGGATCATGGGAAAACTTTATTTGTTTACGTTTTGAAAATATCAAAATAATTGATTTGAAACTAAATTTTATCATATTTTCATTATGATGTGTCTTTTTAATGTAAAATAACAGTATTAAAGTTCAAATATGTGTTATAAAAGCAACATAACATAGAATATCAGTTATTAAAGCGATCCATTTTCACTATAGATGCGATGAATTATCACTGTATGGCATTCATTTCTGATGTAGAATTTTCGATGAATTTTTATTTTATTTAATCTAAGTGAATGGATCTATATAAATTTTAAAGAAAGTTCAATACCACAAAAGGAAGGTTGGAATAATGTTGGGGATGATGGTTCCAACCGTTTACAAAAAAGGGGCATAAAAGAAGCATGTTTTCAGTTTCAGGATAATTACTTGTGTATAAGAATTTTGATTGTTCTGAAATTGTTAAACAGTGTTCAATACCACAAGTAGAATGTTAGGTTTCATTTTGGGGTTATGGTACTAACAGTTTAGGAATGAAGGAACAAAAAGGGGAAAAAAACCAATGATGTTTGTAGTCTCCGGATAATTACTTGTATGTACGTTTTTGGATCTTTTTCGCATTATCACAAAGGGAAGACTGGGATTTTGTTCGGGGATAATTGCCCAAAACATGCAGAAATTAGGGGTAAAGGAAATGGCAAAACAAACATTTTTCTAGTTTCCAGACAATATCTTGTGTTCAAGTGTATGGACCTCTCTAAAATTGTACTACAAGGTTCATTACCAGTAAGGAAAGACTGGGATTTGGTTTATGGTTATTTATCCTAGAAGGAAAACAAAATGTTATGGGCGGGAAGAAACCTTCAGTTGCACAGTATTGCGCATACGATTTAAGATCTTCGACCAAATTAACCTTGCGTCAGAAACCTATATAACTTCATAAATTTGATCACAATCCAAATTCAGATAGTATCAAGCTTTAATATTATGTCCAAAAGTTCCTGTTGCTTTCTTCATTTGGTAAGCTATGCCAGCATAGGCGTATCCAGGGGGGGGGGGGGGTCTTTAAAAAAAATTGGTTGATTATATAGGGAATCACTGAAGCATGACTTGATCCCCCCCCCTTTTTTAGGTCAGCCATCGGGCCCGCCTAACAAAAAGTTCTGGATCCGCCACTGCCCAGTTCTGCTTTTGAAGTGTTTAGAACAATGAGTACAAATCAGGCTTTCTCCATGCTATCAGTTGTTATGCTTATTGAGAAGTCTTAAAATTCTAATTCACACAGGTCACATTTGTTTAACCCAGTAGTGTGGATCTTTTTATGCCTGGGAAAACTAACTACTCCATTTTGTCTTGAAAGGACAATACGTGCATTGGTATGAAGACCCCTCTTTAACTTTAGTTCTTTTTTCTGTGATTCATCTTCACTTGCCTCCCCAATTGTTGAGCCCCCAAATGCTTCAACATCCATATTCTGAAGGAAAGATAGTTTTTAGCTCGATAGTTGCTTGCATGTTCTCTATTGTAAAAAGGAAACGACAATGTGACATATAATTATCCAAAGTCATTATAGCTTGAAATGCAAGTCAAATTGTGTAGGGCACACTTTATTTGTCAAAAACGTATACTAATAAAGTTGCATTGGAACATGATGTACGTGTTGTAGAGCACCCTTGATACTACCGCAGAGGTCGAACCCATCGAACTGATGAAATAAAAAAAAATGTTGAATTTCGGACCCTTTGGGCCTCAATGTGGACAATTTCGATAACTTGGCCCAATACACCAAAATCCCAAATTTAAAATGGCTATAGGCGCGATAAAAACCCGTTCCCATCTCTTACTTTGTATAAATTGTATTATTTATCACTAAATATAATACATGTGAACAATTTTCTTCATTTTCTTCAAAAATCATATTTTTTTCGTCTGTTTATTTACCATTCTACATCAGAAATGCATGGCATATACAGTGAAAATGGTATTTTAGGATCCGCACTTTACATACACTGAGTATTATATTGGTAAATTTTTGGAATAACTTTATTTAAAGGTTCGATAAGTTAACGTTGATCGTATCTTAATTTACGTGCTCGATAAACAACATCAACTTAAAAAATTAGGATGTGTTATCCAGTTTTTGCTACGATTTCTTGATAAGGTACACCCAAAATATAAAACCAAGTATTTGTATACATGAAAGAATCAAAATCTTTGTTAAAAGATTCTCGACTAAATAGGTTGGGGTGAGGGTTGTGATCAAATATGTCATAGTTAACTTAAAAGATAAGTATCACCTAAGTTTCCTCGTATACGGCTGAAAAGAAATTTACTATTCTCTGGTCAAAATGTTACCCCTTTTTATGTAGAAATATTATGAAACTACCGGTTAAAAAGGCTTATTGTTAAAGGGGCTTCGTTGCTATTTACTGGAAACACACATAGAGGAAAACATTTATAATATCAACTTATGATAATACAAAGCATTGGTCTTGCTGTCAGGATTAGGTTCTTTGGTTCCTTGTTAAAAAAATACCATTTAATGTCAACATCAGGATGTGTGTTGGGTTCGTACTACTCAGTCTTGTTTTCTGTCCAGTGTTTTGTTGACTTGATCGTCGTTTTTCGTTTTCGCAAACGCGTTGTAAATTCTTCTTCGACTTATTATTTTGATAGCTCCTTTGTTTTTATTTCAATTCGCCATTACTGAAAATGATCTGATCAAATTCGACGAGGATCATGAAACAGTTGCTGAAATGTAAAAGAATATGTTTATGACTGTACGTTCATCAAGCTACTTCGTAATCGTCATTGAGCAGGATAAACTAGAGATAATGTTTATTTCGTACCTAATCATAATTCCCTGATGACAGCAGTGCTGATTATCAATTATAAGAGTTTAATTTGCCGTGCAATATCTTATCAGATTTTTTCAACCGCTTGCGCTCAACAAGGAAAGGGAGTGACAATGCCGCTAAACGCACGAATGATGTTCACTAAAATCAAAGTGTTTGACAGAAATGCAACGAATTCGAAAGTAGGGTAAAATCAAAACAATGAGAGCACATGAAAAACTGGCTGAGATAATACAAAATAAGAAAAAATACATAAAAAGCCCAAAAAAAATACGAAGTTCTAAAGCTAGCAAAAACTGGTTTTTTTTACAGATTGTTGACCAGGGAAAGTGTTCATACTTGGAGACCTACAAGAATAAAGTAATTGATACAGAGTATTTACTTACATCTAATAAAAATCTATCAGTAACTGATTGGAGCCGCATCAGTCTCATGTCGGTTTGGACTTATGTAATTTCGAATATATCCTCGTTGATAGCCTTCGAAAATATCCACGTGATGACAATGAACAACAACATGACAGCTCACGTTCAGTTCAAGCTTAAAATTATCAAAAGATCATTTTACCAAGAAATGAAAAATATCGAAACAATTCTGCACAACCAGAACATCAGACTAATTGTTACTGATAATACTACACAAGAAACTGTAGAAGTTAAGACCATGCGGACAGATGTGACCGATTATCAAAATGTTTCTCACATTTACGACTATGCTACAACTTACAACATCTATACTGCAGATAATTTGCATTATTATTTGCGCAATTCACTGGTTTCCATGATGGTTGGATCAGTAGATGAGCTATGTGGCCATTGTGTTATCAAGATGACAAAATTTGGGAATCTTTTAAGGGCAGATAGCTACGAATGTCTTAATCATATCATCCAAGGTGTGACAACATTTTCAGTTATGTCTATTTTGACATATGTATCTTTCTCTATATCTGTGGTAGCATTAATTGTACTTATTGTCTTTAATCGCAAACACAACTTGATTACAAACATACCAGGATCAAATCTAGAAAATATATCTGTTTCACTTTTACTTTCAAATTTTCTCTTTATGATTGGTATAGGAGTACCTAATATATCTAATTTATGTTACATCATTGGCGTTTTGCTTCAGTATCTTTGGTTGGCGGTGTTTTCATTTATGACCATTTCTATTACATTTATAGCAAAAAATCTTGTTAAAATGAGAGCAAGAGAGATAATTGGACACGATAAAGTCTTCAATGGACGTAGAATGCTTACCTTTATTGGACTTGCTGTTCCACTTATGATTGTTGGTCCGTCCGTCCTTGTTGACCAATTCGGACCCGAATACTTATCCCTCGGTTATGATGGTCAAGTGTGCTTTCCAAATCGGTACCCAGGAAATATAATTTTCTTCACGGGTCCTGTCATTGCTTCAGTTATTTTGAATTTCATTTGCCTTTACTTGACCATATTTCAGATTTGTAGGGTTCGATATCAAGTTGGGAATATTCGTAAGTCAGTTCCGTTTCACGATGCAATGGTGTATCTACGAATAGTTGTTCTTTCTGGTATGCTGTGGACTTTTGGCATTGCCTCGGCTGTTTTTGAATCAGAACTACTGGAATATATTTTCACTATACTTTGTGGGTTGCAAGGATTTTGTATTGCAATAGCAAATTTGACAACAAGTAAAGTAATATGTTGTCAGAAGCCTAGAGAGTTTTCAGAAACTGCAACTGTCACTAATCTATCGAACTTTAGTGGCTAAAAGTGCCTCTCCACATGTAAGTTTGGGGCTATTTAACGTAGGAACCAAACTAAGCGGGTTCCCGTTTGCCTTCAATCAACACCGTTTTTTACTTGTTGTTTTATATGTCGGAAAGTAGGTTCCCTCCCATTGTATTTTTCGTTGTTGATTTGCATGTTGGACTTTTTTTTTATTAGAAAACATTTGTGTACAGTGCATAGGGAAAGTTATGCATTTTCTAGTTTGTTTTGGACAAGCGAATATTTCTAAAATCGAAAAAATAAACATAATTATAACTAAATGACTTTGGGTATTAACCCAAAAAAAAGTATCTTGTATAATCATGTAAGACACAAGGTAACATTAATATTGATATAATTGATTAACAAATTTTAACGGCTCCACACAATAAATGTGTAACGTCGTCGGAAAATAAGGATCTAGATAAAGATGAAAACTTGACTTCGGAAAATGTTTAATAATAGTATATTTAGTAAAATGTTCAATGTGATGTATGTATTTTATCCGTTGTATTGAAGTAATGTGTGATGAACTTTGTAATAATTGCTTGTAACATATTGGTCGATCATGACATATTTCACATTTCACATTGTTGTCGGAGATAAATTAATTCGGATAATAGTGGTTTATCGAAACCAAATTTGATTACAAGCATTCCAGGATCAAATCTCGAAAATCCAAAGTCGTCACTTTATGAATGGTATAGGCTTACTCATTGTGTTTAAACTATGGAACGCAATTGACGGATTGCTTCATTATATGTGGTCGATATGTTTTATTTATTACCATTTCTATTTCATAGATGTAATAACATAATTATGTGATCAGCAGACGAAGGATGCCTACCTTGATTCCTCTTAAACCTGTTGGTCTAGTACATCTCATTTTCTAATATGGTCCAAAAAACGTCTTCCTATGCTAGGATAACCGAGCTGGCTTTCCAAGTTTGTACCAAACAAGCACCTTAATTTTCACTGGAATTGCAATGTTTCAGTTAAAAGTAACTTTATAGCCTTAACATGACAATTTTGCGGGCCCGATACTATCTTTGGAATTCTTGTACGTCAACTTCGTTTTTAAGTGTCTTGTTACATGCACGAGTAGTTGATCTGTTTAGTATTGTGTGTGTCTTGTGTTTTTGAATCACAACTATTAGAATACATCATCAACGAACTTTGCTGGTTGCAAGGGTTATCGTATTGAAGCGGCAAATTGAATAAGTAAAAGGATATAACGTAATCTACGGATACAAAATTGTCGACCTTAGGTGGCTAATAGTACACCTTCGCATGTAAGGAATCATTATTATTGTTAGTATAATTCATAAAAAGAAATATAAGTATATTTTGATCGAGACAAATTTACTCATTTCTTGACTTTTTGGGTGATCTAAAATTATATTGGTTGATAGAATGTTTTATAAAACATTTCCAAGTATTTACCTAGGATGTACATGATAGGAATTCCTCAAAAATATGAATTTGTATAGTGTTATTTTCATTTTCTTTTAATAAAATTCTTATGTATTACGTCTTTTTAGTGCACATAGCCAAAACAATCCGGGTGGACTTATGTCAACATTTGGTGTCCATCGTCTGTAAACTTTTACAATAATCCTTATGAAAAGTATAACAATAATACAGAATTCCATGTTAAATTAAAAAAGGTCAGAAGTCCATAAATTATGAACCGACATGGTCAGTAAGAACACCACCTTGATGATAATTGAGATGGAGGTCAAGTTCGATATTAATGTTTTAAACTGTTTCTGCTTAAGTGTTAATAAAATGGGATTTTATGGTATTTGGTTTTTTTTTGTCATCACTAAATAACAGATCCGTCAATGTTTTTTCTTTTAAATTTAACAAGTAGAAAACGATTTTTCGACCCCGCAACATAAATAGCCTCAGCTCTTTTTAGAATTTTCAGTGTTTAATGCGACTTCGTATTTGATTTGCCCTCCAACTGCTTTGATTCGAGTACTGTTTTAGTCTAAATAAAGGCAACAGTAGTATACCGCTGTTCGAAACTCATAAATCGATAGAAAAAAAAACAAATCCGGGTTACAAACTAAAACTGAGGAAAACGCATTAAATATAAGAGGAAAACAACGACACAACATTAAAATGTAACACACACACAGAAACGAACTAAGCATTAGACAAAATCCGATGAGAATAACAAATATAACATCAAAACTAAATACATGAATTTGGGATAGAAAAGTACCGTGACACGTCTTATAGTAATGTGAATTCACAATCAAATATAAGAGGAAACAAACGACATAACAGAAACACAACGTTAACATTTAACACACACAGAAACGAACTATAATATAACAATGGTCATATTCCTGACTTGGTACAGAAAATTTTTTAAAGAAATAAATGGTGGGTTGAACCTGGTTTTGGCATTCCAAACCACCCGCTTCAATGGCAATGTTAAATATAACATTAAAATGACAACATAACATTATATTACAGGACTACAATACAAATAAATAGGAGAACATATTGGACAAAGAAACACACGAATAATAGCTAACAAAAGGCACCAGGTTTAAAATTTAATACGCCAGAAGTGAGTTTCGTCCACACAAGACCAACTAGCGACGCCCTGATACAAAAGTTCGAAAGCCAAAACAAGTACATATATAGATGACGTGTCTTGCGTACCAAATGATAAGCTTTGTATCTTTAATGAGTTTTTCCCAATTCTTTTTTATTTCTTGGCGAAAATTTTGGCGTAAAATGTTGCGAGTAAATTTTAAAAATGTTATATGTTCTTGGCTTTCAAATAATTCGGTTTGAGCGTTCATGAAGAAGGTAAATCCAGAAAAAGCCTTTCTGATGCACCAACCTCACAAAATCTAAAATACTGATAGAAGGAACAACACAACTGCATTTGTAAGTAAAACAACATTAAACAAAAGAATTTCAAGACAGTAACTTCAAACTAACTGTATTTACGAAACCTGGTGATGAAGAAATATCGTGGACTGTATATCAAATGTTACATTTCGTACGGTAAGGTTTTGAATAGGAGATGACGGTGAGATAGATAGAATCTTATTATTTCAATCAAATTATTGATATAGAATACCAAAAATACCAGATACAACATTGAAACTGTATCATATGATTTAGTGAGTCTAGTATGTATATATTGTATTGCCAAAAAAATGAATGTTAGCAATATGGATCGCTATAATTAACGATTGACAGTAGTTCGATAGTAACGTGATTTATATCAAACTTTTCGTAAATGACGTCATATTGTTTCATGACGTTAACTCCATAAGGTTATGCATGAAATTTCGCGGAATTGTATTTTATTTTGATTCTATACATTTGTCCAAGCTCTAACGCCTTATTGCTCTGTGTTATGTATTAGAATACGAACAATAGATTTTTTGCTATATTGATTTTCTTAAAACTCCAGCGTCCCATGGATTTGTATCCTATTGCGCATATAAGTGAGAATAACACAAAAGAAGAAATCATATTCAAATGTGTGTGTAAAAAACAGTTAACCAGGTGAATTTATTTGATACTCGACTGACTGATATTTATTTAACTCACTGCTGTTAAAGCTTCAGAATTATAATACGTTGCCGAAATCGCCGAAAATAAACCAACATTATCTACATTGCAATTAAATGATTAAAAAACAAAACAGTTCTATGGATAACAAAAACAAGTATTTACGATCGTTTTCTGTATTATTCTGATCTTTTATGCTTATTTAGTCTATTGTACGAGATAAAAATTCATATTAATAAAAAAAAAAAAAAAAACAGTTCACCTTTTTCGCTGTTTAAACTTCACCTGTCATTAAAAACTAACATCGAAAGATATCAAAATATCATTTAATAAAACAAAAACAGTGTTGGTCTTTTCATAAAAAGAGTATATTAATTCTGAAAAATATAATATTGTTTTAATATCGTATGAAAATGTTTTATTTCTGAATATAATGTTCATCGTTTTTAGCCATTAGTCATTACTCGTTGACAGCAAAAAATGAAATGGTCTATCTGTCATCCAATAGTCTAAACACAAAGCGAAATTCAAACTTCGAATCTATCGCTGAACAATATACTGTTGCCCCGAAAAAAAGAGGGTGCAAAATAAATAGAATCATGACAAAAATACCTGAGGAAAATTCAAAACGGAAATGTCCTAATCAAATGGCAAAATTAAAAGCTCAAACACATCAATCGAATGGACAACAAATATCTTATACCTGACTTGATACAGACATTTACTTTTGTAGAAAACAATGGATTAAACCTGCTTTTATAGCTACCTAAACCTCTCACTTGTATAGCAGTCGCATACAATTCCATTATATTGACAACGATGTGTGAACAAAACAGACAAGGCATAATAGGTAAAATTGTCAAAAATAGGAGAACAGCAGTCAACATATAGTACCCCAAGAGAACAATACTGGAATGTTGAAGATGATATTTGGTCATTGTATGGACGATGCAGAAACGCTCCTGACTCCGGAAACTGGTTTTGCTAATGTGATCAGGAGTGTAAGATTTACACTTATTGTTGCGTTGATCACAATAAAAAGGATTTTACACAAAATCAACTAAAATAGGAATGTTTGTCAGGAACAAGCGATGCAAGCGCTGAATCAGGATACTTTGTGATTGTTTCCTGTTTTTAAGACTATGAAAACCAAATCATGAACAGGACACATGGTTAATGTAATGTTAATAACAGAATTTATCAAAATAACATAACATTTCGACAATACATATCTCTTATGGTAGGGTGATATAATGACCTTTGCATTATGGAGATATATTCCTTATTTTATAAGAATTGTAACGGCAAATTTTAATAACACAATATCATATTTCATGCCAGTACCGAAGTTCTAGCTTCTGTACATGTACTGGTGATGCAAGTAATTAAAGTTGGAATTGGTTGGAAGCTAAGCTCCGACTCCTTTCCTATACTTTTTGCCGTGCTTTGTTTATGACATTTTCAATGTTTAATAAGTTTAGAATGTCTGACCTCGAATGAAAAAGGCGATATATATCAAAGGGTCATTAGATCTATATTTTGAATATTACCTCGCTTGTTTGTTGTTTCTGCAATATACGACTTTTTTTACATTTGGCCCTTTATAGTACATATCAAAACGTTACGTAATTTGAAGTTTTTTTGTGAAAGTGAATATGTACTATGGAAATTAAAAAAAATCATTAAGGTTTGGGGGTATTTATCATTTGTAAAAAGTGATAAAAAAATTGTGACGCCATTTATAAATATGATGCGCCATCAATTCAACTGCAGTCGATGTTTCCAGGTTATTTCATATACTGATTTTAGCATTTTACGAGTATTGCACTGGAATATGAATAACAGTATTGTATTTGAAAATTGCCACAGTCAATTTGGGATGGACGGCTGAAAATATTCGCGTCACAAGTATAAAAGTGGATAAAGACACAAAAGGGAGATTCGATACTCAAACGTTGAAAACAGACTGACAAAATTATATTGAAAAAAGCGAAAACAAATAACAGACAAAGTCTACGAAAGAGGGACGAAAGATACCAGAGGGACAGTCAAACTCATAAATCTAAAACAAAATGACAACGCCATGGCTAAAAATGAAAAAGACAAACAGAAAAACAATAGTACACATGACACAACATAGAAAACTAAAGAATAAACAACACGAACCCCACCAAAAACTAGGGGTGATCTCAGGTGCTCCGGAAGGGTAAACAGATCCTGCTCCACATGTGGCACCCGTTTTGAAGTTTCTCGAAAAATACATTCACAAAATAAAACTATTTTAATAAGTTATATTTATTATTAAATTTATACTCATTAAATTTTCAACTCTCAAAATATATAGTGTTTAAGTGATATATATTTAAATTACTATAGTGCAAAATATATATGAGTATGGTGAATATACCTAAGACAAAAAACGAAACGCTACATCAAAAAATAAAGAATAGACAAAACTGCTATCAATAAAAACAACACATGCATTGACAAATGGTAGATCACATATAACAACGTCGAAACTAAAGCGAGGGCAACACGAATTAATGGTAATCGCATTTGCTCTGCAACGGTAAGCAGATCCTGCTCAACATGTGAGGCAAATTTTTGTCTTAGGTATTCACCATACTCATATATATTTTGCACTATAATAATTTAAATATATATCACTTAAACACTATATATTTTTTGAGAGTTGAAAATTTAATGAGTATAAATTTAATAATAAATATAACTTATTAAAATAGTTTTATTTTGTGAATATATTTTTCGAGAAACAATAAACACATGAAGAGTTCAATATTCTTATGTATTGTACTATTGAATTGAACTTTATTAACAAAACGTTGTGATTGGCTAACGATGTCATAAACAATGGATTTATTCTTTTGGGTTTTTTTTTATTTTCGTTGGTTATTATTTTCCTTCACATTAGATATAAATGCACAATTGCCTCTATGTACCAATACCTTAAGGTAGGTCTACTCAACTTAGCATGCTCTGTATAATTTCTGTAATTATCATAGTTATATAAAGAAGAAGACTTCATATTTGGTAAAACTTGTGTTCGATCCTTTTTGTCTCATTGAACAATTAAAATAGTTTAAACTTACAATGGAAGTCCAACCAATGGCCTGATATAGTATTCATTTTTTTTTTATATACGAACAATGAAATTACCCATAGTCCTTTAGATTCGGAAACGGCGAATTGGCCAAGATAAACAAAAGTATGATATCAGTAACGTTATAATTTGCGTGTATTTTACAAAATGAAGAAAATATCGGATTCCTGCAAGTTTTTTCACTTATAATTCCTAGGCGGAAACATTTTGCTACAAAAACAAAAAAAAATCTAAATAGTTTTTGAAAAACTTTACTAAAGCTATTTATATAATTTCAAAAGTAAAAAAAATAATTAATGGCTTCCATACATTCCAAAACATACTGAAAACTTATAAAAAGCAAGTACAGACATTTTGTAAAATATAGTAATTTCGTCATGTAAAACGAACCTGAAGGGTAAATATCTCAGTAGGAATGACCAACAACTTGATTTCTAAAGGACTCCGGCTAAAAATGGGCCAGTCTCTTATAAAAAGACTTTATATTTAATCTTTTTTATAAGTTTTGTAGTTATTTTTGTAGTTAGGTTGCTGACTCTTTGACGTAAACATCTCAATTTATAAATAGTATATCATGCTTCAGAATACATGTAAGTACGAGCATTTCCGAATGTAATTCTATTAAACATATTCATGTTTAAAAAAATAAAACCTAGCCTTTTATGAAAAATAAACAAGGATATATAGTTTTATCAGGGATAGACGATGATGTCACATCAATAGGTCAAAAATAAAATATAAAGAGTAGATTTGTTGTAAAAATTACAAGTTTAAAGACATTCAAATTTTAAAAACTATAAAATGTATAAATAAATATCTTATTACTGGACACAACCGATCAGATTACATCAAATCCCTTTTAAAAAGACATTTTTGGTTTTGGTAATAATGGAATGTATCACCTGTGTATCTTAAATACCCGGATCTCACTAGTGAATCATATCATTGACA
Organism: Mytilus edulis; assembly: GCF_963676685.1. Classification (NCBI taxonomy): domain Eukaryota; kingdom Metazoa; phylum Mollusca; class Bivalvia; order Mytilida; family Mytilidae; genus Mytilus; species Mytilus edulis. Next base: position 70,697,908 of record NC_092349.1, on the reverse strand, counting down.
ATAAAATCAACATTTAATACCAATCATATTATAATCATGTCAGGGTAATTAGATAATGACTTGATTTGTAAGAAACGTATACTGAAAGCTTACTGTGAAGGGATGTTATTAACTGTAGGAATATAGTGATTGAACAATGCATACAAATGACTGAGTGACATCTATAATGGGTGTATATTTCAAATGTTGATTTATGGGCGGGAAAATGATCGCCATCAACCCCGCAGCAAAGGAAATGGATTGCGGGTTTGGTTGAAACTTTTATTTGATAATTACTATTGGTGTAACGATTTAGGTGCGATTATGAAGTGCCGACACATACGATTTGAACGAAGCTGAGATGGTCATTAATCATCTGGCTATTTAAGTCAATTTAGTGAAATGGACAAACTATAATGTTGATCATTTGTTGATATTGGTCAACATTTATTTTCGTTTGTAAATGTCAAATAAATTGGCTAATATATACACTCGTATGAATGAGTGTATCAGCTAAGTGGATGATATTATCGTTGCAATGATACAAAAAAAGAGCAAATGTGTCGCTGTATTTGCAACATTATGGTTCTAGTTTTTGGTAAGACCACTGGAAGAAACATACAGCACAGAACCCCTAGAACTTGAATTCTGAGAAGCTGGAAAAAACTCTAAAAATGGTAAACTTCGTTCAACTGATAGATTTCGCGAATTTTAAGTTTAACCTTAATTTGTCTTTAAAGCAGAGCAGAAAAATATACGGTCATCCTACAAGCAATAAATATTTTCCATTCGCAGAAAATGGACAAATTCCAAGAAAGAAAACGGCCAATCGGAATGTAAATATGTGGTTTAATGAGCGCTGAAGCAGCTGTGTGCCAACCAATAAAATACTTAATGTATTCCATGTCTATATGGTGTGGAATATAGGCTGCAAATATATGCAAGTGCTCGTAAAGCTGGAAGGGTTAATTACTTTTACAGATTGTTAATTTTGGTAAAGTGACCATGCGTCGATATATTGTTATGAAAAATGTTTGTTTATTTAGCAGAGGAATAACTCATCGGTTACACGAGTATAGAACATTCGAAGGTCAATTAAAGAAGAGAGCTTAAGGCAATATCCATTTTGACCTTGAATTAGAAAATCAAAACGTATTACAAACCTATCAAATATCATCGTTCGGATGCTCTAAAGTATAAAGTGAAATTAAAAAAAAACGACCATCGAGGAAAATTCAAAACGGCAAAGTCAAAAGCTCAAACACGTCACATCAAAAGAACGGATAACAACTTTCATTATCCTGACTTTGTACAGACATTTTTTATGTAGTAAATGGTGGATCAAACATGGTTTAACTTTTATAGCCAGCTGAACCTCTCACTTGTATGACAGTCGCATAAAATACGTAGTATTTCACATATAGATATCCATATTTGTATTGTATACTGTTTTGGCATTAGGACTACACACTTCTAATAGTTCATGCAAAACAGCAACATGCGCAACAACAAAAAACGTTTTCTATAGACATCATATCATTAATAGTTAAAAATGAGCGCATGCATTAACTCAAAAGATATATATATTAATTATAGCGCCACTGATATTAAATGTTGCGCAGACTAAATGTGCGCCTTTCATACAAAATTACAAGCCTGGTATCCTTTTGAAAATAACAAAATTGACCCTCTTACTGTCTTCATACTTATGTTGGGGTTATTTATAAAACAAAGGAAATATTTGAATGAAATAAGGAGAGAACGGTTACGTTATTTGTGTAGCATTACACATTTAAAATGTTATAAATCAAAATGAGCATAATTCAAAAGCTGTGCATTGTTATTAATGTTTATCGCACCATTACAATTGTTGTATCTAATTAAACGGAACCACGCAAATCCTCCATAACCTTGATATAAACACAAGTAACGGTATTTACAGTGTTGTGACTTCTGCGATCCTGGATATCAATTATCTCCCTTCTTCTGATAAGTTATGACATGCGCAGCATGGTATTGTAATTGTCACTGCTTCTAATGAATGACTTGTCTACAATTTTTCGTTGCATAAACATTAAAAAAGTGATACTAATAATGAACGGAAGTTTTCTCAATGAAAAGTTTCAAATATTTGTCATTTTAAGGTTGTATGTTTTTGCTGAAACGGCAACAAATTGCTGTTATGTTTCTTTCATTCTAGTCGCTACACTAGAGGCGTCAATTGTCAGTCGAGTTTTGTTACAAACATATGAGGGTTCCTATCATTTATTTTTCAATTTTTGCAAGGAAATATATGTTACAGCTATTATCTGCATATTTTTTGCCAAGATAGTTACTTTATGAATGAACAATCTACAATTTACCTTATAGTATTATTTCTGTAAGTTTCTTCAATGAAATCATTTTGATTTTTTAACATGAATTATGATGATTATTCTTGTTTTATTACTCCTTATTTCAATTAACTTTGGCCAACTTATTAGAATTGTCAAGAGTTGCATTAAAAACTGTAGGGTTTTAAACTTCTTTTTCACAAAAAGCTTTTGTAAATGTCGCCATGAATAACACTTGAACCCATACTTCAAATGTGCAAACTTATAAACATGAATAAAAGTTTGTCCTGTAATATTAAAACGAAAAAATATATATAATCAAAATGAAAAAAACACGAAACAAAATGGGAAACATGTGCTATTGATAAACTAAAAGATTGATTAAATAATTTAAATTAAATTAATATCAGGCTCGTCAGTTAAAATTGACCATAGATGGATTTGGCTAGGTTTTATTTTGGGCATATAGCTCTTCAACTGTTTCAGGCCTTGAGCGCTCCTGATGACGACAAATCCAGAAAAAAAAACACTCTTCGAACGCATGCAATTTATAACGAGTTCTTTCACATTTTTTAGAACCCTGCCAAAATAATAAATCTTTTTCTCCATTTTAGCAGAGAAATTTGCTTTTGGAATTTGAAATCTCTAGACATAAATAACAAATGCAGACGTTTGAAACGACTTTTAAGCTTTTTATTGGATTTTAATACCTATAAATGTCGGCATTGGTATATTGTTGATGTTCAAGTCTCATTAATTTATTTTAAAATAAGATACAAATCAATGTAGGTACATTCATTTCCATTAAATGTCAATTTTTTGTACAAAGTAAAATACTTGTCAGAGAGTACAATGATAAAACGTCCGTATATTTCGTGTCAAGAAACGACGGGTATTTAGAAAATCTGGATGTTCCTCTTGGAAAACTTTGTCTCGTTAATAAAAACTATAATGCACCAGGACACAATAGGGGGAAATTGTACAAAACATTAAGGGTGAACTTTTTGAAATTCCAATTATGAAGCAACGTCTAGGACATTGTTTTTCTAAAGGACAATCAAGTGGAAGAAGATTTTGTTTTATCCAAGATGTTAAATTTTATAACCAAGAAATGGGAATTTATGCATGGAGGTAGAATTTAAAAAAAAACAAACATTGATAGGTCTTTTCACGCTACACCGAGCTGAAAATGTCAATATGATAGCTAATATCAAAATAAAATTGTTTTAAAAAAATGCAAATGTGGAATTTAAATTTATCACATTAGAATATAAGAATGGACTTCGAACGATAGTTTCAAATTATGCACATTCAAAAGGGTAGAGTATAAATCTTGTTGAATCAACGTAAACTGTATGTCGATAAAAGCTTTATTCATGTAGTAATTCATTTAAAATGATCGGTAAAATATAATTTATTCACTTATCTTTAAGGGAAAAATATTAAATGACTAATTTACTTAACGTCCAGTGGAAAATATCTGAGACAATTTCAAGACGACAGCAAATGTACAATAAACCTTATACGTATACAGGTTAAATAAGTTTATTATAGAATATATATTTGAAAATATAACGAAAGCTGGTAAATTAAGACTGCCACTGGAAAAAAGAGGGGTGTTAGATAGGGACAAAAAGGCCTAACAAACAGGAAAACTATAGACCTCTAAAAGAGTTGTTGCAATGGTTCTCTAACGTATATTTAAAGCGAGAAAGTTTTCCTAAACGTGACTTTGCACAGTTGTATTTATACATTCCTTTAGTGTGGGTTTTACTAATGGATAGCCAAATACCAGTCAACCCTTGGGAATTTGACTACACTGAAAATGTGTCGTATTTTTGGTTCTATTTACTGTTTTTGATGTATTGAAATTGAAAATTACAAAGTTTAGATTATTTCATATTATTATTTGGTTTCAATTTATTATTTGAGTAAGCACTGGGGGGAAAACATCTCATGCAGGATGTAGACTGTTTATAGTAATGAATGATTATTTTTTGCAGGAATTAATTTTTAAACAGGTGAGGGAAAATGAAATTTAATCACAATTGTTTTGTTCTGAAATACTATACTGAAAAAGGCGTTACATTATAGGAATTTTTATATTTCAAATATACGTTTTCTCCTGATGTGGTAATTAATTAAATAATTAAACCTAAATCAACCCGGGAAATAAAATTATATGAATTTTAATTAAACACTTCGATGATCAAACCATAAAAATGGCAGCAGATCTATCTGAAAATTAATTTATTTGCTTTCAATGTCATTCTGGTATGGAAAACAATTATCCAGAGATTTCACTGTTAAATTGCTAGTTATTAGAAAAATATAAACTTTTAAATAATTCAAACATAAATATTTGTGTTTAATGATAACTAATCATTTATTAACAATTCTGTGAGCCAAACTGTTAGGGTATCTCTTACTTCTGATTTCATGCTCTTGTTGCATAACGATAAATCATTAAAATATATAATTTTCACAATGCAAATTACATTAATGTTATATCCCATCGTTAACGCTATAGCTCTGAAAGTCTCCTAAATGATCTAAATTACGCAATGAGATCATTTAGAGTGTGCTCTGCTCATTGGGACGTCCTTTGAAAATTTACTCGTGAAATTACTTTTTTATTGTATACCAAAAGATATAAGGGTAATAATATGTGTTGTTGAATTATAACATAATATAGATGACGACACAGCAAAAACTATCCCTGCTGCGTTTTCTTTCATCCATGCAAATGAGTTTACCATATGATAACTAGTTATATACTTCTGTAAGACATGGCTGTAGAAAGATCTATACATTATCACTAGTCGCACTTTGATCTGTGTTAAAATATTCAGATTTTCTATCCGTTTGTAGAAAGTTGTTAATCACACGTAACTAAGATATAAAAAAAGCGGAACTTAGGGTCGGGCCCGTCATCAGTTTTGGATTTTAACAAGCCACTGACAGACTAACCGGCGTCCAAATCTACCAGAAGAAACAAGCAATGTTCCTTAATGACGTTAGAGACATAGATTATATCTATAATGCATAAACCGTGCAGACAATTTGTGCAACTTTTAGCAATTAAGTGACACAAATTGTAAAACTGACGGTTTTAAAATACATTTTTTGGGGTTAAAATTAAAGAACCACAAACACATTATCTTGCAGTGTGGTTAAACTATTTCTGGTCTGCTTAAAATGTGTATAATATACTGCAGGAATTGATAATTTGAACGTAGTCGTCAATATTAGAATCATGCAAAATAGACAGTTTGTGATGCACCTTATAAAGGGCATTGTCGAGCTTTAAAAAACCGAATAACTGTGTGGGTTGTCATGCAGCTTCATACTACTTATTTTATGTACGTAACTAAGGGGGTTTTCTCTGTACATATCACTTATGGTCAAATAAAGCAAACGAAGCTTGCAATGATCCGATTATTTGAAAAGTTCAAGAAAAACAGTTAATTTATTTGGTTTCTTTTGACCATTTGCATGCTTGCTAATAAGTTACATTTTTTTTTCACCCGTGATAACATTCATCAGTGTGGTATTTTTTTACTTCATTATTTGGTGGTATTCTATTGTTCTACAATAGTGAAAAATGTTAAGTACTCTCATTGAATATTGTAATCCAAATTCTGCTATGCATTTCTCTCAGTCATAAATTCTTTCCAATTGACTTTTTTAATCTACTGAACCTAATCAAAATAAACCTTAAACACTCGAACTATACAATAGTTTAAATGACTAACTTCACGACGGATTTCCTTTGGAAACCAAACAGATGTAAACCATTGACGTGTACATTACAATATAAGGTGGCAGCAGTCGATTAACACGTGACCATTCAGCCGGACACTTCACCCTCTCTTTCATTTAGAAATCATTATCTTCCTCCTCCCCGAACACAGTCACAAAACCCCGATGCGTTGTGTCGGTATTGTTAAAACATTGTCCAAGTCTATCCCTGATATCGACGCTTTTTAAATATTAACTGAGACGGTTGATAGGATGTTACGCACATACCTTAACTACTATGGATGGATTAGCACGTTTTTTACACATCAGCGATTTCACATCTAGATGGAGCCGGTTGATTTGAATAATTTCTTGCTTAAGTGGCCATGGTTTTCTTATTTCACAAATGTTGTGCATATTATTTCAATTATTCATACTGTTACAGATATAAGTGCAGAAAAAGTATTACGCTTGTTACTCGAGGAAAGCATATTACATGCTTAAATTAAACCCGCATATTTTGCACGGTATACGTTATATATATATACGCTAGATATATTATTACATATTTAAAATAGTTATGGGAAACTCTTTATCATCAGTTACCCTCATATGTTCTGTAATCATTTCTTACTCATAAATTATAAGGTTGTCTTTCGTTTCTCTTATGTTGTATAATTAAAAAAACAGATCCGTTCCTTTACATAGTTTAAGCTCATTGGAGCAAACACCATGTGTTTCTGAATGTTTTGGAAGTTCGATGTCTGTAAGAATATTATTAAAAACTTCATCGTGAAATCACATGCACGATAGTAAGCATTAGTGCTATTATTGCCTCGATAGGATGTTACATTTTTAATTTGGACCAGATGAAAATGAAGGCACGGCTTAGTATACTGGTTATAGCTTAAAATAATACTCAAATAACGATAGGATCTATGGGAATACATGTGTAAATAAGGAGGGAACATTTTGGGGTTTAGGAAAAGAAAAAGGATATGTTTTACACAAGGAACTACAATTAACTTGTTAATGTTTATTATGATCTTAACTTAATCTCCTGCGTTAAATTTCCTTTTCAAAACGTATTGTAATTCTAAAAGAAAAGAAACCCTAAAATTGATCCCGCTAGCCGTTATCCAGAATAATAAGGCGCTTGGTCTGTTACTACGAATAAATTGTTTAGTTAAAGGTATTTTTTCTTTGTCTAAACCATAGTCTTACGATATTTACTATCAAGCATAAAGATAAGGTTGTGGATTGCCTAACGTCAAGAGGCATATATTCCATGCATATAAAGGTCGAAAAAAAACTTTAAAATGTAACTAATAAATATTATACAGAAATGTTGGAATAAATAAGAAAGAAATTTCGGACTGTCGCTTAAAAAGGAGACAATGTCTGATAAGGAAGGGATTAATGCTGTGGTATTGCAGAAAAAAACGTGACTCCAAATGACTTCACGATAAGACTTAATATACAGAAAAAGGTTTGGTATCGGAATATACGTTCAAACTAGACCTGGGGTTGAAGTCATAAAACTTTGCTCAGTGCACTGAGCACAAAATTATGCTCGAAACATGAAATCAAGCATTTTCATTGGTTGATTTTGGAGTATGAGTACAAAAAACTGACTCGAAAGTTTTATGACTTCAAGGCCTGTTCGTGCCTGCGTATTTTTACACCCCACACAGCGAGCCCTCAAAGAGTCATACTGCCAAATTAAAGAATTACAAGTATTCATAGTCACCTCAGGATCTAATTGACTGTTCTGTTGCCTTATATCTATAATAAACTGATATTTTAGGTAACAACTGATTTTGTTGCGTGATATGAAATAGGACAGAGCATTAGATGCAAAACATTGTAAATGAAGGTTTTACGCTTTTGTGCTTTATTCTCATTTTCATAGAACTTATGATAAAAACTTTACATAAGTGTTAAATTATACTACAATATTCTATTCTTGCTTTCATACAGATGGAAAAACTCATTATTTGAAACATATCAAGCTGAATACAACCAACATATGTTAACCAAGATGACAAAAGAGTGAAATCGTTACACAATAACACTGAATCAGTATACTTAAACTTATTATTATTATGAAGCTCAACATTCTTTTTTATTACGTGTTCACAGCAGTGTCAAAAAAACCAGCCATGCTATGCTTCTAAAAGATGGACATCTGTTTCACGATTCGTACTCGGTTCAACTAGACATACATTGCAAAAATATGCAATGGCCGAATAGATCTGTATGCATCATTATAGATATAAATTTGCTATATTGTAAGACTGTACTTGCTAACTTCCGCTATTGTTGCACGAACAATACACATAACATGTGTTCAGCCATTCCGTTATTTCTAGATTTGGGATTAGTATTTTCACATATTCTGATAATAAATTAATCTAAACGGTTAGTCGATCAAAAAACGGACTAGTTCTGTAGGTGAACAAACTTTTGTAAAACTGCACAATAGCAAACAGATTTAAAATATTAATCATATGAAATGGTAAATATTTCAAGTCTAATCCCGTTGTTGGTTTGCCAATTATACAATGGTCCTAAGATTGGATTGCTGTACATTTCAATGTTACTGGACAAAGGATAGAATGCTTAACCTTCGTATAAGATTGGCACTTAATTCGAAATGCCAAATTTTAATTTTATTTAGTTTAAGGGAATTGACAGTCAAAACGGATGAGTCATAGAACTCAATGCATGACAAATTTAAAGGTAGTGTGATTGAAAAATGTTTTCAATTGTTCCGATATATTCAACAAATGTTTTTCTATCAAAAATAAAAACAAGAAACTTCGTCGCAGTGGATAAAATTTCAAACAATCAAATTTTGATACATCATATTTTTAATGTCTATTATGTGAAAGAATTTTAGTTAAACAAAGTTGAAGTATTAACTGATTTGAAAGTGTTATTCTAACTTATGATTGGCCAGCGAGTTGCATTGCATAGAATGAAACTAAAAACATAGAAAATTTTACTGCGGTATTTATTTTGAGAAATAACAAAAATAAAAATACTATCAGATTATTACATGGCATTTTTCATATCGCATGTATTATCAGCCCTAGGTTCAATATCAGCCCAAGAGCCGGATGGCTCGAGGGCTGATATTGACCGTGGGCTGATAATACATGCGATATGAAAAATGACATGTTATGATCTTTTTATCATATGCTTCAACAGTAGAGAAAAATAACAGATTCATATATTGATCCTTTTACGTGGTTCCCGAAAAGAAGTTGAAAGAGTAAAAAGTTCACGGACGTCGGACCCAAAATTTGATACATTCAATATGAAATCTTTCTATAATATGCCTCAACAGAGTAAAAAAACACATTTTAATATGGACAAATCTACAAAAAAATAATTCAACAATATACATAATGAACATTGTTTGGAAAAGTCAACTTTTTAAAATAACTTTCTAAATTATGTTTCAGAAAAACTTAAAAAATGCATTTATTTAAAAAAAAAAAAATTTTAATTTAATTTAATTATTTTACTCAATATACTTTCCAGTATTCAAATAATTGTGTTGTACACTACTTTGTAATGTTCTTCACTGAAAACGTAGCATTGAGGTGTATTTTCCGGAATTTGACGAGTATCACCGGAATGCCATGTGATAACGTTACGGAAAGGCATGTGATAACAATCGAAGCATGTGATAAACTTTTCATATCAGCCCGCTAAGCACCAATTCGAAAAATATGGAAAATACTTTAATTCAATGCTATTATCATACGGTAAAAATCATATGTTATTTAGTCTAAGTATATGATGATAATATTTATTTAATGTGCGTTAAATTCCCTGTCAAGTGTTGCCTTTTTCCCTTCCGATGCTTTCATAGCTTTCTACGGGTTATGGATTTTGTTCATGGTTGAAGGCCGCACGGTGACATAAAGTCGTTAACTTCTGGTGTCTGGTAGAAGGTTGCCGCCTCGTGGCAATCATACTACAACATTTTTGATATAAATGTGTCGAAATGTACTATCTACTTTTATATACAACTCTTACGTGAATAATATGCTATATATATATATATACGTAACGATCTATTTTTTAAGAATATTATACGCTATAAATACATTTGCAAATTACAGGGGAAAAGGCATAGTTGTTAATTTCTGTGTCATTTAGTCTCTTGTGGAGAGTTGTCTCATTGGCAATCATACCACATCTTTTTATATATACAATGGTTTAATTTCATAATTTTTTACTTGAATGGAGAGTTGTTTCATTAACACTCATACCACATCTTCTTATATCTATATACAAGCTGCATAAGAATTGATACATATCTCAAATTCAACATTTCTAACAGAACTGTTCCATGTAAGAACGTTTTCAAGGTTCTGAAGTCTTATTATAAAATTCATTAAATTTCATTCTAATAATTGCGTAACCATGACTCAATTCACAAAAAATACATTTTGAAAAACAAAATACTTAGCGTATTATTTTCCAAACTACAACGGTATTTGACAAGTCAATTCTATCTATAGAATTCATCTAAGATATTCATGTCTGCATCCATAATACAAAAATAAATCGGAATCCAGTCGACTCTCAACATATGATCTGGTAAAAAAAGAAAGAGTGATGGACAAACAGACAGGTTTGTTGACTGACGGAAGAATATACAAAGCCTATTGGTATGTACACTCACTCCTCGTAGTGCAATAGAATTCAAACGTAGACATAAATATGATTGTTTTTGCTATAGCTTTTATTTTTAGCAATCATGAAAATAAAGCAAGACTTTTATTTGGATGCAATTTCTAATTTAGTTGTATTGTTGGATTACTCTCTTTTTGCGGCAGCTACTGTATTTGTTTTCTTTGTCGTGTTTCAAAAACTATTGACTATCAAAATTCATTAAAAAAACTATTGACTATCAAAATTCATTAAAAAAAAACTATTGACTATCAAAATTCATTAAAAAAACTATTGACTATCAAAATTCATTAAAAAAACTATTGACTATAAAAATTCATTAAAAAAAACTATTGACTATAAAAATTCATTAAAAAAAAACTATTGACTATCAAAATTCATTAAAAAAAAACTATTGACTATCAAACTTCATTAAAAAAAACTATTGACTATCAAAATTCATTAAAAAAAACTATCCAGGACCCCTCTTGTTCAAATCAATTAGTCGGTTCCATATTTTACATTCTTGTTAACCGACATTTATTACTAGTATATTGCGAGTAAACTAGGAACCGACTTTATGGTGAAGTATAAAACTTTATAGAATCCAAACTGACCAAATAACGAAAACAGGTGCGCGGTCGTTCTTATAAATGCTGACCACAGATTATAATGTGTTTACGTAGGGATTCTTATACTTCATTTTAACTTTTACATGTTGTTGTTTTGTGGTTTTCTAGAACGACTGTACCATTCACTATTTGTGATTGTTCTTTTTCATTTCAAATGGTATTTATAGGTCATTGGGTGCGGGAAATGTATTTTAAATTACAACTGAAATGTATGATTTAACGGTTTGCCGCAAATTAGTAATATTAATTATTTTTTCTGTTCAGTTCTTTTGTTTTTGTTTTGTTTGTTTACTTTTATCGTTGGCCATGCTCCCCTTCCTAATATATAATTAAGTTCTATCATTTTTTTACTTGAAATAATACATGTATTTGCTCTGGCGTGATGCACTTTACTCTTAATCATATGTATATAATGTTTTGTTCTTTTATTGTTTTTTATGATGTATTGTAAAATTATTATGTTGATGTATGTATGACTTTAACCCCATTGGAGTATAGTTGTGCATTGATTCAATAAACGTATAACAGCATTGTCTGTTGTAGTTGTCTCCCATTTATCATTCAAGCAAATGACAATTTTAGGATTTGAAAATTAAGCATTGAATGCTTTTTTTGGTAAATTTTATTATAGTGTAAAAGCCTTGACTGATGTACATTTTGTATGATATGTTCTAAAAACGTTTACACGGTCAACGATTTTACAACACTATAAAACTACTAAAATAAACATTCAATTCGTATAATTACATCATTTGCTATAGATTTGCTATTAGCTAATCAAAATAACGGATTATAATGAAACATACATGTAATGTAATTATAAGCAAATGCAATACATATATAAAATACCAGTCCTGCCTATAGTTTATGAATTAAGTACCACATAGTTCCTCATAGCTAAATACAAAAATCTCAGGACCGGTTTAGACCACCTTTTTTATGACATAACGTGCATATACTCTTTATGATAGACCTCGAAGATTCTTCCTTAGGATTTGACAAGGGCGGGTCTAAAATACTTTCGATACTGATCAGAATTTTTCCTGTCTTTTGAGTTCATCTAACTTTTTTCCGACCCATAGCTTATCATATAACGTTGTTAAATAGATCGTCTGGTATATAATAAAGTGTACCTTAAAGAAGACATGACAACAAATTTCTTATGGAGATTAAAATAATAAATACTTCTGATGTGTGGGGTAAGATTAACCTCATATTTGACATGCATGTTTTATTCCAATGCTAATCGCCGCTTACAGTCCTACAGTTTTGGGAATGAATGATGGTTTCTCATCAAAAGAACACTTATCTGGTGCAAAAATTAATAGTGAGTCTGCAAAAAAATCCTAAAATAAAAGCTTATTATTACCGTTTATTATACCCAATTTATTTTTAAGGCACCACACGAGATTACTTAAAAAACTGAATATTAATGAAAAGCAGAGCAATATATTCAATAAGGATTCGATGACATGAATACTAATGCAAAACATAAACCAGTAACGAAAACAAACATTTACATGTACTAGCAATAAGTACATGTCACGCGGTATTTTCCTATGTATTTTTTTTAAATCTTAATTGCCGTAATTTCGTGATTACTGAATTAAAATATATTTTTTTTAAACATGAGTAAGAAAACAAAATTATTCGTGATACCTATACACCAATATAGTAAGCTATAACACAATGAAGAAATGTTCTATGTTTTTAAATATAGAATCACCATAGTTTTAATGGCTTAGTATTACCATTTGACGACAGTCAACGTTGTATAAAGATACCTTAACACCAATATAGTAATCTATAAAATATCGAATACTGTTCTATGTTCTTTCGGGTATTGAAGCACCATAGTTTTGATGGCTATTACCATTATACGACAGTCAACGTTGTATAAAGATACCTTAACACCAATATAGTAATCTATAAAATATCGAATACTGTTCTATGTTCTTTCGGGTATTGAAGCACCATAGTTTTGATGGCTATTACCATTATACGACAGTCAACGTTGTATAAAGATACCTAAACACCAATATAGTAATCTATAAAATATCGAATACTGTTCTATGTTCTTTCGGGTATTGAAGCACCATAGTTTTGATGGCTATTACCATTATACGACAGTCAACGTTATATAAAGATACCTAAACACCAATATAGTAATCTATAAAATATCGAATACTGTTCTATGTTCTTTCGGGTATTGAAGCACCATAGTTTTGATGGCTATTACCATTATACGACAGTCAACGTTGTATAAAGATACCTAAACACCAATATAGTAATCTATAAAATATCGAATACTGTTCTATGTTCTTTCGGGTATTGAAGCACCATAGTTTTGATGGCTATTACCATTATACGACAGTCAACGTTATATAAAGATACCTAAACACCAATATAGTAATCTATAAAATATCGAATAATGTTCTATGTTCTTTCGGGTATTGAAGCACCATAGTTTTGATGGCTATTCACATTTGATGACAATCAACGTTGTAAAGATAAAGAGAAGTGGCACAATTGCAAATGAAACGACTATTAACCAAATGTCGTGGATTTAGGCCTCTTTGCCTTACAATTCAGAAACTAACTGGAGTGTAAAAGTGTTGACCGAAGTACATTTTGTATGAAGCGCAGAAGCGCTACCTAACTAAATATGCGCACGGTCAACGCTTTTACAACTCTATAAAATTACAAAAAAGAAGCATTCAATACTCATAATTACATTTTTTGCTAAGATTATGAAAACACGATTTGTTTATTTACCTGTGCTCTTTATTCTGGAAGCTCGTGTCATCATGAATGTTACATTTCATTTTGAAATGAAGGTTAATTTCAGAATGACGCGAGATCGCTGTTAGCCAATCAAATTAACGGCATGTAATTTAATTATTTGAAAATGAAAGTGGTTATACAATTTTGATGCTGCATTTGTGTTTTTTCAGTGCTCGAAATATAGCTTTGAGCTTTAAATTTACGACGTAATTGTTACAACAAATATGTAATTGAGGATTTTTATTACACACAGTACTCCGACATATCCATTAATAGAAACTGGCTGCCACGAAATGACATAGAGTTCAAAGCGGCGTCAACTTCAAATCAATCAATCAACCAATTGCAAGTAGTGCTATGCATTCCTTCCCAGAAAATAATTTACTAAACACTAGCAAAATGCAATTATATTTCATTTTATCTTTTTTTGCATTTTATTTTATTATAGATCAATATTATCTAGAATTAAAAAAATATATTGTTTTCAATCTTTCTATTCCCTCATGTAAGGAGTTAAACCATGGAAGGTTTTCCGTTTAGAGCACGAGACACTCTCAACTCGAGGCATCGAACTTAAAACATCCTTGAGAAGTTCGGAATGTAAATGCCACTTATGGCGACCGTCTGCCTAATGCTATTCATAAATGCTATAAATATACATAAAGCTATTCACCGGCAAAACTTTAGAATGAGAATATTACCAAAAGAAGAACAAATATTAAAAAGAGTGAACTAGAATTTTTATTCGGTTTTTAAATAACATAAACATTTATAAATTAAGGCGATTATTGCAGCTAAGGAATTAAGACATTTTGTGTGTTTCTTCTCATAGGAACCATGCCAGGGGATTTTAATATTAAGTTTAGTGCGTTTACATAGCATTCGAAAGAAGCCATGTGTAGAATATATTTTTCAAAACAGATTGTTGCCTTCAACGCCTAATTTATGCAAAATAGGATGAATTATTCAGTAAATCCAAAATTGTAACAAATCTTAAGAAAAAGAGTTTAGAAAGCACGACATGTATATCTTCTATTTAAGAAAGTTCGATAAGGTGAAAAGATGGCCATTATTCTAGGTATACGTAATCATTCTTCGACTATAATACAGTCGCAGTGTTTAAAATTATTCGAGACAAAAGTCTCATCCGCATTTCCACTGTTTTGTCCGTGGCGAACCTGGATTATTTAATATTATAGTCTTTAATAAAAAGATACCAGGCTTATATTGTATGCGTCAGACGCACGATTCGTCTGAAAAAGACCCATAAGTGACGATCGAATAAAAAAAAGCTAAAAATTTAAATAAAAGTACAAATTTGAAGAGAACCAATAATTTTGAAAGGTTTATCATGGAACCAACGTTATGCTTTTTCAAACTGTTTTTAAGTCATTTTCTTGCTAAATACTAGCATAGTAGCACACCCTGTCTATTGCATACATTTTGAAATTGAATAAAAACGTAAACTGTTTTAGAGCAATACAAAAATGGCAATACCAAATTCTCGGATATTTTTACTTGTTTTACATATAACATGAAAATTTCTTCAACAATGAGAAAAATAACCCATACCATAAGTCGGCTATTAAAGGCCCCGACATGAAAAATTGAAACAATTCAATTGTGAAAGGTAACGGCCTAAACTTTATCAAAACAGTTTACAATAAAACAAATATGACAAACATGAACTAATGACAAGTTTATGATCCCCGAACGGGTAAACTTATTTTCGCCTTGAAATTTGTATCTGGTGTTTTTTGCTTCAAGCATTCGACATGCAGGAGCTAGAGCTAATCAGTTTGGAGTCGGAATAATGCTGTCATGAGATCGTATGTTTTTCCTAATTCATATTTGTCAGAGTTTGAAAACTTAAAACAAATATTCGTAACTGTTATTTATTACAAGAAAAAATAATCTGAGGTTTGGATTTTTTTGTAATGTTTTCACTATATGGCAAAGTCAATACATTGGTCGTCATAAAACCGTGACATACGTGACCAAGCAATGTGAAAAGTAAAATCACAAAAATACTGAACTCAGAGGAAAATCAATTCGGAAAGTCCATAATCACATGGCAAAATCAAATAACAAAACGCATCAAAAACGAATGGACAAGAACTGTCATATTCCTGACTTGGTACAGGCATTTTCAAATGTAGAAAATGGTGGATTGAACCTGGTTTTATAGCTAGCTAAACCTCTCACTTGTATGACAGTCGCATCAAATTCCATTATATAAAGATAAAGACTACCATGATACAGACTACCTTTCAAATTATTTATCAAATATATAAGAAGCATAATTACGCCCTTCCAGTTTAATAGTGCAATATTTCCACTAGTAATGCATATAATTTTGAAAATAGCGAAAAAAGAGGGAGTGAATTCCTCGGGTGCAATCAACAACTGGAGTAAACTCTGGTGGTCCGCAACGTAAGATGTTCTTATTCCGATATTGACAACCGTCAAAGTACTTTGTGTGCAGGATTCGGTAATATTATCGAGCAAAAGAAGACGGGATTGTGACTAAGACAAAAGAAACATATCCGTGTTCATTCGGAACACTAATATTCCATGACGGTAAACGAAACAAAAATTCCTTCAACTTTATCTTTACAAATATACGACTTGAAGATCAACTGTCTAAATTAAGTTATTGATTGTTAATAAGAAGAAGTCATTTTGTGTCTTAAAAAAATACATTTAATGTCTGAACATTCCAGTAATTAAGCTTCTTAAATGGTTATATGGAAATCATAAAAGCAAGATAAAGAGAATTAAAATCATAAATGTTATTATGCTATTTAGAAAGACATTAGAATAATATCAGATTTTTCTTGTCTTTAACATTCGGAATCTTATAGGCGAAGATGTCTTATTGATACCCAATAATGAAAGAACAATGACGGTTTGGTCAAGCATACTATCCGAACCTTGAGCTTTCCAAATCTTCAATGAGAAATAATACAATGATTTTCATCTTAATCTGCACGCAAGCCATCGGTTAGATTAATAGCTAAATGAACAATGAAATGTTTCTTGATGAGGCCAGGCGGAATAGATAAGTCCTCATGGCGTTTGGTTATCTCGAACAAGGAACATTTGATCTGTGGGTTTATTCAAAATCACGTTATCAAACGAAACGAGCTATTCATTTTCATCGATTTTCCGTAGAAAAAGTAGTTTTTCCGGAATTTGATGGCGAAAGATATCGTTTTGGATTAACTTTTACAAGACACATTCATCAAGATAAATTTTCTGACTAAAAGTCGTCTTAAGGGTTATTAAAACATCAGTTTTGTCCAAGGAATTGTAACATTTCCCTGGTCTTGTAATCCCATTTAGAGAAAAATGTTTTTCTCTATTATTCTTTCCCTCCCTATAGTGCCATTGATGAATAGCCTTTTTCACCCTTTGATCTTTGTCGGGAAAACAATTGGGTTAATCGAGCGCACCGATCTAAATAAGGCAAAGTATACCACCTGTTAAAACATTATTATTTGATGACTTTTTACACAGAAACCAATGTTAGAATTATTTTAATACATTGATAATACCTTTACAATTTTCCGGTGATTTCTCCTCCGTCTTGTGGAACTGTTGATAAAACATTAAGCCTTTAGATTTGTTTTATAATAAAATAAAAAATAATATTTAAAAAAGCAAAAAAAAAAACAGGTGGTAAATGCGGGCCACGTACAGAACTTTTAACGTAATTGAATTATTTACGTAAAGGAAATTTAATTTACAACACCTTAAAACTATCATTGTTACATTTAGGTAATACGAGGGGATTAACCTCAATGGTTTTTTTTAGCTTTTATACATTGTTATATCCTAGAAAAAAAAATCAAAGATTGGTATTAGTGTGAAACTTCTAACTCTTAAAACACCCATCGTATGCATTTATAGAAAATAAACAAAATATCTCTTGTCATGGACCATTTCTACGGAAGCCAGTTAGTGTTAGGGTGTAGTTTTAATGGGAGGCTTCCATACATTCAACAATAGATATACAAGTTCTTTTGATATGGTTATAAGCAAAACTAGCACCTCAGTATAAAGAAGTCACTTCGGTCACATGTTTGTGTAACGCCCAGTGGCAGATATTTCATGCACATTCAGGACACTAACAAATTTACAATAAGTAAAATTTAAAAAAAACAATCTTTTGGTGATCATGTTACTCCATATACATTCTTTTTTTCATAACGTTTTAACATAACTTGTGACAAACTCATCACAAATGTTATTACATCTGTAATCTTGTCCCGTTT
The DNA here is from genome assembly GCF_963676685.1 of Mytilus edulis. Taxonomy (NCBI): domain Eukaryota; kingdom Metazoa; phylum Mollusca; class Bivalvia; order Mytilida; family Mytilidae; genus Mytilus; species Mytilus edulis. The sequence goes on along the minus strand of NC_092349.1, from coordinate 70,679,473 downwards.
TATTCAAAGGATCTCTTGTTTAAGCTTCAATGTCGTGCGTCTTTAAAATCAAATGTGTACTTATCCAACAATCTGTCAAATATACTAAAGTACGCAAAAACACTGAAAACATGCAGTTTCGGAATAAATAGCGTCAACTAATTTACTTGCACCACAGAAAAAATACATTGAAAAAACTTGACAGATATTTTCTAATCTTCTTGTTTTAATTAAAATTTAAACCAAATGAGACAATAACGTGCTAATGCAAATAACAAACTGTGAAATGAGTTTTCTTGTAATTATTTAATATATCACAAACTTGTTAAAATAACGATCCAATCAAATGTGTCGTTTTATTCTTCCAATAGACTACGTTGGCGTGAAGAGATCGATGTCGTAAGCGGCAGTTTATTACTACTAGTTAATAAGATGTCGCATTAACGTCACTTTCTCTTTTCTCTACAGAGTGATGAACCTAGAAAAGACAATCTACAGGCCATCAATGTCTATCTCCCGAGACAAGCCGTTTTCTTATCAATGATTTCAAATTAAAGAACTTCGAATAACAATAGGCCATTTCGGTTGTTAGTTGTATGCTTTATTGCGTCTGGGTCCAGAATATGTTTGGCATCGGTGATTTTTAATTAAGATTATTTATATTTCATGTTGGCTTCTCTGTATTACATCTGTGCACTTCTAAGGAAACTATGCGATTCCACGAATTTTGATTGTGGTTAAGAAAGAACGAGATTCGGAAATTTTGGTAAAAGCATGGAAGTAGCACACTAATGTATTTCAGTACCTCCATAGTTTAAGAATATCCATGATGGAAGTATAACATTGGCATTTTACTTCTATGGGATAACCAATAGCGATGCAAAACATGCATGCTGTACGTAAAAAAATCAGGTTTTTTTTAATCTCATCTAAAGCATCTTCCCAAAATACGTAAGGAAAAAACAATATATCCTAGCTAACAAGGTAAAAAAAGAATACACTTTATTATAACAGATTTTTTTTTCTTCAATTTACAAATTATTACGGCGACAAAAACATCATGTCTTTTCGATACGGGTAAGTGAACGTTAAATAGACTCTCATTATGCATAAATATTCACTTAAATAGATGACAACCTGTTCATCAGATTAAGTTTATGATATCTCTTCACCTCTGTGCCTGGGTGGCCATCGTATCACACCTATCATCAAGGAGTCTGAAACCCACCTTTATAAAGTAAAGGATTTTTCAGGGTCATAGATTTTATACTATCATCAAACTATCGTATAACACCATTACTGAAATACAGCTGCGTTCAAGTGAGCAAGACTTTCTGGGTTGTTAAAAAGCTTGATAGACAAAAATCAAACAAGTACCATTTACGAATTTGTAGACAAACTGACCACTAAACTGTCATACTAAATGTTTATAATATATGAAAATTTTATTCAGATATCTGGTGCACATTTGTATCTACTGCATTGTTCTTATACCAAAATAAAAATAGGTATCGAGTATGTGTCTGTGAAAAAAAAACATAATTTCAGATTTTGTTTTTAGATTATGAAAACGAAAGATGATATTTTATTTCGAATGTTCCCCATAATATATACCCATTCTAAATGTCATGTGATTAAAGAATTGGAATTTTGTTCGTTAAATCTGGAACAGTATATCTAACATATATGTTCCTGGTTAAATCTCTTTGAATATTTTTAAATCTTAGTTTAAACTTTCACACATACTTGACAATCATTTTCAAGCCACAATCACTGTATATTGTAATACTTTATTCTCCTAGGCCGAAAATGGTCCTTAGCGCACCAACTGCCTTGTTTTTGTTATTTTGGTGAATCATTTTTTTTTTTCAAATGTATTACATTCTAAACTTTTAGTTAATATTGCAGAAAAAAAATCAACCTTCAGATGTTATTGATGTCCATCTTCATTGCCAGATTCTGTATCAATGTTCGTCTAGTTATACTAAAACATTTTAATGACAATGTAATCTTCATAAATGGGTTCGTTGAAATGCTTGAAGATTGATCCATGAAAACATATCTGTTATGAAAAGGATATTTAATTATAGTTCAAACTGATGACAATCTGTAATGACAAATAAGATAAAATTCATCGCCAATTCATCAAAATTATTTCAGCTTTAAAAACCTCTAGATTGTAATGATATTAGTACCTTAATACAATTGGTAAAAGACAGCGTGTTAATAGCTAGTGCTCTGTTGCGTTAATAGCGATAATTATATTAGTTCCAATAGCCAGGTTTACTGTTACTTTATTTGGTGACAAGGGATACAATGTCATTTTTATAAATTTCATGCCCTTAGATCTTTAATTAAGTCATAGAAACTGTAATTTTACAGCAGATGATCGCATATTATGGTATTATTATGGCATAAACTCCTGTGCTGATTCAGAACTTTCTATACGTCAAAAACGATGTCTTCAAACTCACGCTTTATATTCTATTTCTTCTGACTCTAAATGTCATATTAGATAAATTACATTTTGTTCGAACGTTGGGAGGAGTGTTTTCTTTCCGTTCGGAATATCTCTAACATATCATCTGCAGGTGTCTTGTGTAAAATGTTGCCTGGCCGTTGACGTCGGTATAAAGTTGATGTTTTATCTTACCAATTATATTGGTACAATAAATGGCGCGCGAATATAAAAAAAATTAAAAAGGCCAAATAGAGTAAGATATTGAAGAGCATTGTTCAGGACCCACAATCCCGAAACGTTTTGCTAAATACAGCTTAGATTATATATTAGGTATAAAGCACTTAGTATTTAAAAAAATCCAAAGTAGTTATATTAAACCAAGAGGTTATCAAACATAACTAGATATCATTGAGATGGGAGCCATCTCTGTGGGCCCCGCTGTGAATAATGCGCATTAAAAAATTGTATCTTTACCATAGGACATGGAGTTGTCAACTGAAACCAAAGTTTTTGACCTTGACCTTTGACCTAGGAAGTTGTACATAAATTATGACACACCCTTTGGTGTTGGTTTATCTACATGTCAAGTATAAACTTTGAAATGGTAACGGTTATCTAGATATGGAGCGGACACGATCTTCACCACAGGACACGGGGTTGTCAACTGAAACCAAAGTTTTTGACCTTGACCTTTGACCTAGGAAGTTGTACATACATCATGACACACCCTCTGTAGTTGGTTAAAATGGATGTCAAGTATAAACTTTGAAATCATAACGGTTCTCAAGATATAGAGCGGACACGATCTTCACCACAGGACACAGGGTTGTCAACTGAAACCAAAGTTTTTTTTATCTTGACCTTTGACCTAGGAAGTTGTACATACATCATGACACGCCCTCTGGTGGTGGTTAATAAACATGTAAAGTATAAAGTATGAAATCATAATGGTTCTCTAGATATGGAGCGGACACAAAGTTAAAGTGTTACGGACGGACGGACGGACGGACGGACAGACTGATCACTATAGGCGACCCGCCAAACATCATGACACGCCCTCTGGTGGTGGTAATAAACACGTAAAGTATAAAGTATGAAATCATAATGGTTCTCTAGATATGGAGCGGACACAAAGTTAAAGTGTTACGGACGGACGGGCGGACAGACTGATCACTATAGGGTGACCCGCCTAAAGGCGGGCCCTAACTAACTGTTCTCTTTTGGTCTTATACTATAATAATGACATTTCAAAATTAAACATAAAAAATGATCACTGTATCAATGCTGCATCATGTGCTCTCCAACTGGATTCCTTATGCTGTGATGTATTCTTGTAAGAACACTGTGGTACTTTTTCAACAATATCATACGGCATACCCTTCCAGGGCACCTGATTGGACACCCAGCTTTAGAAGGGGATTGATTTAATTAATTTGTGCAATGCATAATGTTTGTATAATATGTTTTCTTTTTATCTTGGCTTTGTCTAATAGAACTAGAGGCTCTAAAGAGCCTGTGTCGCTCACCTTGGTCTATGTGACTATTAAACAAAGGAAGCAGATGGATTCATGACAAAATTGTATTTTGGTGATGGTGATGTGTTTGTACATCTTACTTTACTGAACATCCTTGCAGCTTACAATTATCTCTATCTATAATGAAGTTGGCCCAGTAGTTTCAGTGGAAAATGTTAGTAAAAATTTACAAATTTTATAAAAATTGTTGAAAATTGACTATAAAGGACAATAACTCCTTAGGGGGTCAATTGACCATTTCGGTCATGTTGACTTATTTGTAAATCTTACTTTGCTGAACATTATTGCTGTTTACAGTTTATTTCTATCTATAATAATTTTCAAGATAATAACCAAAAACAGTAAAATTTCCTTAAAATTACCAATTCAGGGGCAGGAACCCAACAACAGGTTGTCCGATTTATCTGAAAATTTCAGGGCAGATAGATCTTGACCTGATAAACAAGTTATCCCCCTGTCAGATTTGCTCTAAAGGCTTTGGTTTTTGAGTTATAAGCCAAAAACTGCATTTTACCCCTATCTTCTATTTTTAGCCATGGCGGCCATCTTGGTTGGATGGCCGGGTCATCGGACACATTTTTGAAACTAGATACCCAAAAGATGATTGTGGATAAGTTTGGATTAATTTGGCCCAGTGGTTTCAGAGGAGAAAATTTTTGTAAAAGATTACTAAGATTTACGAAAAATGGTTAAAAATTGACTATAAAGGACAATAACTCCTATATGGGTCAACTGACCATTTCGGTCATGTTGACTTATTTGTAAATCTTACTTTGCTGAACATTATTGCTGTTTACAGTTTATTTCTATCTATAATAATATTCAAGATAATAACCATATAACGGCAAAATTTCCTTAAAATTGCCAATTCAGGGGCAGCAACCCAACAACCGGTTGTCCGATTCGTCTGAAAATTTTAGGGCAGATAGATCTTGACTTAATAAACAATTTAACCCCATGTCAGATTTGCTCTAAATGCTTCGGTTTCAGAGTTATAAGCCAAAAACTGCATTTGACCCCTATGTTCTATTTTTAGCCATGGCGGCCATCTTGGTTGGTTGGCCGGGTAACCGAACACATTTTTTAAACTAGATACCCCAATGATGATTGTGGCCAAGTTTGGTTAAATTTGGCCCAGTAGTTTCAGAGGAGAAGATTTTTGTAAAAGTTAACGACGACGGACGACGGACGCCGGACGACGCCGGACGACGCCGGACGCCGGACGCCAAGTGATGAGAAAAGCTCACTTGGACCTTTGGGCCAGGTGAGCTAAAAAGTAAAGGTGTGTTGCATCTAACTATGAGTCAAATTCAGTACATACACGGCAAAAAAAATACACAAAAATCAAAGGAACAACGTTTTTTCGCTATTCTTTATCTCAAAGTCACAGTGGTGGCTTCAAATTTCAATACGAACAAAAAAACTACAAATGACGTGAAAGTAAGTAAATAAATATGTTTTTCACTGTATTAATATTTGTTTTGATTTCAGCTTAGGAATTTATACTAACAGGGCATACAATCACACATATTTTTTACATATTAACTTGCGTCAAAGACATGATATATCATATCATACAAAAAGTCAGACAAACGGCCATATATATGCAATGTATATATATATATATTAATTTTTAGGATCCTTTACAATAGATAATTCAGCTGATCTGTAACAATTCCATCTTCATGCCTTATATAGCATGTACTGTGTTACGACGCTAGATCAAAACTGACGAGAAAAGGTAACACCCGGCCATCGAAAGCTCTAATTTTAAGAGCCTAGGTGATCGAGTGGACTAGCGCGTCGGACATAGTGCAATGCGATTCGGTGCCACGATATCTCAGAAGCATGAGTTCAAATTACATAGTTAGTACATATGTGTTTATATATCAGTTGACAAATAGCAGTCAACTATATATTTTTCAAAAGTAATCCTGATATTCCTCAAAGCCCTTAAGTTTTAAATAAAAGTATATCTTATAAATTTCAAACCGCTTTACTCAAAATCATATGATGAAATTATGATTGTGTATCGACAAAAACAAAATATCAGAAACGAGACATTCCTTAAACTTTTTCGTACTTTGTCATTTATCATTTAGAAAAACAATAAACTATGCTTATTGTTTTTCATGTGCTATTTATATAGGTTGTTTGGTATCATATTATGTTTTAGCATAGATATGAAAAGACCTCATCTGCATGAGAAAAACATCTAAATGCAAAGTATGTACAAACCTGCATTCTGATGTTTCATGCCAAAATAATTAAAGCATGAATTCACGAAACTGTAAATTAACACTTTAGTGACAACATGATGAGCACTTCACCTTTGTATTACAAGTCGGATACAAGCAGAATTGATATAGTATGGTTTAATAATAATACCCTTTAAACGATCTCGCGAGATCTATTACAATAGAGACCAATATAGGGGTGAACTTGTTGACACCTTTTGGAATTTACGGGGTCAACATTAGGGGTTAAGAACTCTTTAGACCGTGGGAGTAGAAACACACGTATGTAGATACAGATTTTAAAAATATATTCATGCTGTTTTATAAAAGTTTGTTTTATGATAGATTGTTATGTGTCCTTATTGAACAAACCTGGGACTAATATAGTCCAGAACAAACACAGCATCTTATGTCTTATAAATTTGATAAAACGTATAAAACCTAAGGAGATGTGGTATGATTACCAATGAAACAAAAGATAAAATAAAGTGGATGTAAGCAATCGTACACACTTTCTATCCTGTATGATTTTTTCATCATATTATGGTCTATATATAGATATATTTGTAAATAAATCACAGTTACTTCATGTTGCTTATTCCTTGTTATATAAAAAAAAATCTAAATACTCTCGGGAAATTTAACACAACTATTGTATCTGTATATAGATGGATCTTTTTGTATAAAAACAAAATACGATTCGTTTTTCATTTAGAGTTTAGCCAGATAATAACATATCCAAATTAATAGCATACCAATTTTGATCTTAGGTAGTAGTCACAGCCAATTCTGTTCTGGCACTGCATGCAATGATTCAAATATTTTTATTTTTTTTTATAAAAAGCAACTTTATTCTAGGGCCACTTGCTCGTTTAAATATCTCCATATAAAAGAGTACAACGACAAGTCATAAAATGACCATAAAACCACTTGCAAATAATTTGTAGTAATTTCAACCTTTTTATTAAATGATCAAGTTTCATGTCAGTTGAATACATTAACGTCACCTAAACGGGCTATGAAACACAAAACTGCAAAATGTCACCCAGCCTAAAATTTCTTCTTGACATTTCTAAATCCAATAAAACAAATTTGCGCATATTTAAAGAAAATGCATCAACATGTCTGAATACCGAATAACGTCTCATTACTATACATAGGCCATAAACGTACAGCACATGCAGCGAATCGAGTCTACTCGATTACAACATAAAGTCGGCTTAAGAATTTAACACCTCCTTATTGCTTCAACGCCAGCGAAATTGGAGCCTCGTTTTAGAGGTATGTGTATCAAGTTATGCACGTATTAAAACATTTTGTGGTATTGTTTTTAACGTACAAACCCATAAATGACAATAATCTACTTGGCTGTATATCTTAAAGACTATAGAGTTATAGTTGATAAAGGCAAATGTAAGCACAACTGTCATGCCTATGTAATCCATATTATATCAATTCTGGGTGAATATTTTTTAAAGAAGAAAAAATAAACAATTAGTTGAAAAGAACAGGCCAAATCTGGCGTAACTCTAACACCTTCATATTTCTTTTTAGTTTTTAGTGGTAATGTGATGGGCGTATATATAGAGGTTTGCAGAATAAGAAAATATGGGGAAAATACAAGGCAGAGAAGAAAAAAAAGAATACAGACAAGTGGGACCCTAAAACTGAAATAGACAATAGAGAATAACTGGTTGCTAAAATGTAAAGAATAGACATTTATAGAATAGAAAAAAAAGTAGAATAGAAAGGATAGAAAAATAGCCTAAAAATAAAAGAAAGAAAGACCACACACCAAGACCCTCACATTACAGGAAAATAAGATAGGCTATTTAACAACGCCTCCGATACAAAAGAAGTACATTTCTTTTTAAATAAACCTGCGCAACATGTTATGCTATATGGTATATATATTTAGGCAAATTCGATATGTATCTTTCGTATTCATGTATACTATGTTGTGATGATATGCTATTGTTTCAGAAAAAGGGAGAAGGTTTGGATCCATTAAAACGTTTAATCCCGCTGCAAATGTTTGCACCTGTCCTAAGTCAGGAATCTGATGTACAGTAGTTATCGTTTGTTTATGTAATTTATACGCATTTCTCGTTTCTCTTTAATGGTTTACTTTTTTTTAAATTGTTGTTTGGATGGAGAGTTGTCTCATTGGCACTCACACCACATTTTCCTATGTCTATTTGTCTTGTACAGAGTTTACACACTTTACTATAGGTATTTTTTAGTTTGCAGCACAATATAAAAAAATATTAAACGTATTGTTAATCTCATAGAGAGATATATTTTTTCAGTCTTCCTTAAATTTTATTCACAAAAAAGAAAGCAGTTAGATGAGAGTTTCTTCTCCTTGTTGTAACTTTGAGATAAAGAACAACAATAAAAGAGCTGGTTTTTTTATTATTATTTTTATGTTAGTGCATGTTTGATTGTGTGTCAAATATGGATATCCTATATCCTTTCTTTTCTATTTATTTTTTTGTGAGTGGCAACAGAATTGACAAGAACATGTAGTGTCTTACAATTTCGCCGTTCGTCTCGCGAGAACAGGTCGAGATATCGAATAAGTCATTCGTTACATTCGCTACTCTCTTCGATGGCTGCATTTACCCTTGAAATTGAAAAAGTCGATCTAGGGAAGGCAAGAATTATTCGGATTACTTATACGCTGGAATTAATCTTATAAGTGTTTTCGGCTATATAATTCAATGATAACGAGGATCATTTTGAAAACAATTACATTTAAATAAACCAAACATTATCTAGCGTGAGCTAAGGCTCCGTGTTGAAGACCGTACTATGACATATAATGGTTTTCTTTTACAAATTGTGACTTGGGTGGAGAGTTGTCTCATTGGCACTCATACCACATCTTATTATATCTATTAACCTCTATTCACTTAGAGTTTGTTTTTACTAATTTTTCAATGAAGTAGTAAAATCAATATGAAAATGAAAATGACACCAAACACACGTTATCATGGAAGTAATTAAGTTTGATACATTATTTGATATTTTTTTTATTTGTCTCTCTTTCAAGAAAAACTTTGATCAACTATAAAATTTAATAAAATTATGAGGCAGGAAAAAAGCAACAATAAAATGTTAAGACTACAGGAAGAAATTATGCCATAAAGTTAGATTTATACCAAGTCAGAGCAATACCAATGCCATTAAAAAGTAATAAAATTAACAGATCTGTCCCGTTAAATACAATACACGAACGGCAGTCGAATTAATAGACACAAAGAAAAGATTTATTCATATCATTACATAAAAACAAAACAGTTAATTTTCCTTGAAACAGACTTAACAGTAGTCACGATATCTCTCCGTTGATAGTCTGATACCAAAAGACATGTTTTCACAAATACATTCATTTATAGACAAAACGACGTAAAAGTAATTTAAAGTTAACTAGTTTTGGTTGGTAGATCGATAGATAATTACCGAGAGGATCGAAGGACATGATAAAATGTGTACCGATTGTCAGATTGCTAGATATATCGTCCACCATCATGCATTTGACTGTCATTCCACGTGGAATTGTGGGTTATAGTCATTGCAGCTTAATTCATTTTTGGGAAATAAATCTGTCACTGTACTGCAAATGAGCGCGCGAGTTTTATTTTATCACTGAAACTCAGACATATTGACAAAGAAACATCTGACAGGAGAATTTTTCGTTTAATTTTATATCCATTTCTGCGGGCAGCGTTTGGTCTCGTAATTATATTCTAGTCATATGTATGTTATAACTTTACCAACAATAGTTTCAAGATAGATTTCCATTTCTACATGACATATGATTTTTTATTTTATCGCAAAGGGTTTCTCGTTGAATATTTGTTATGATATGATTTAAGTATATTAGTATTTTGTTACCAAATAAAATAGAGTAGATATACATATCTGTCAAAGAGCAAGAGAAGACAAGAGTTACATTTAAATTCCTATTTGATTATGAAAAATTAACCAACACAAAAGCAGTGCATTCAACTGTTATCAAATAAAGCATCAACTTGTTGATTATGACACAGGTACGTGGACTTACTAAAAATACTAAAATAAATGGCTGTTTATGGTACTTAGCCTTTTCTTCCTACGAAGAATAGCGAAAGTAGTACATTGATGTGTCATATCAATGGCACACCTTCAAGCACACTTGCAGACCTGATTATTTCAATTGTATACTGGCTTATTGCAAAATGGCTTTCGAATATGTTGTTTTGTCACAAATCGTATAAGTTGGTTTATATGGCAATAAAAAGTTTGATTTGATTTGATTTGTTAACTGTTCTAATACATATTGATGTCGTACTGACGACTGTTCTGTACTTTCTTCTCTATTGAAATACCATTCGACAAATAATCTATGATATTAAAAAAACCGCATTTGAATATAGATCACAAAGTATATGTAGATATAGGAAAATGTGGTATGAGTGCCAATGAAACAACTCTCCATCCAAATATCAATTTATAAAAGTAAACCTTTATGGATTTACTGAATTTATAAGCAAAACGGTTAGCATGATGACCTGGTATCGTTTGAAACCTGGGGCCTGCATGGTTTTCGAAAGTATCATAAGATATGTCAGAAGATATATCTTAGGACATATTGTATGATCATCTTATGACTATCATGTGATATGTTATAGGATGTAAATCAAAGCTATCAAATCTTTATTATTTAGCTAATTGAGAAACATAACAAATATTTTTATTGCAATTAACATGAAAGTATACATGAAAAGTAATTAAAATTTAAGTTGAAAATCATAAGACCATCATAAGTCATGTCGCTAGAGGTCTTAAGTTTACGACAAAAGTTATGACAAATCGTAACTTGGGACACTTTCGAAAACATATCTTACGACTATGACATGACCTAAGACCATCATAAGACATGTCTTAGTCATAAGATACTTTCGAAAACCAGGCCCCTGTTGTCTTTGATGCTCAAAACGGATAAATATGCGCAACATAAAATGCTTCAGTTTTCATAAAAATAAAAAAAAAAGAGGTATAATTGGTATTTACTAATATGGTGTATCTTATTGCTGTATCATCCAAAACTCTGCCACCTTCATTATAATATAAAATACAGCCACCTATTGTTTCGTATCTGTATAAAAACAGTCCAATCTTAATTTGGTTATAATACGTCAGTTACATCATGACGTCGTCATAGAATATAAAAGAGGGACGAAAGATACCAAAGGAACAGTCAAACTCAGAAATCTAAATAAACTGACAACGCCATGGTTAAAAAAGAAAAAGAAAAACAGACAAACAATAGTACACATGACACAACATAGAAAACTAAAGAATAAACATCACGAACCCCACCAAAAATATAAACATCGTTCAGATAAGTCTATGATGCATCAAAGTTAAGATTAAAGATGCTTTTTAACAATGTATAAAAACGCCGGTGCGAAATTTGAGAAAAATCAGCCGATCTCATTTAAATTAATGTAAAATTAATTTGGATATTTGCATATCTTTTTTTTTGAGGAAAAAAAATAGAAAGTTATAAAATAGTCAATGATACGTCAATTTTTTGGATTCGAAATGAACTTCAAGTTCTCACTAAAAGTTTTTTGTGTTTGTTCCGGCAGACGAAGCAAGCAATAATGGAGTAGTGGTATGACGGTTTTACTACAAGAAAGTTCTTTTGAATGAATTTATTGTTTTTTCTACAATCAATATCATGCTCTTTATAAAAGGTTAAATAGAAGACAATCGTAGCTTTACCACATCCGGGCTTAAAAATTTAAAATCTCTTTTGATGTTAAGATGAATAATATGCTTTTGATGATCCTTTCAATTCGGTTTACAATTTTGACATTTCGTGTCTTTATAGTCATGTCTTGCTGGAATCTTTTCCAGCTTTCTAAACATTTTCTATTTTACTGGTATTTTTTGCACTATAGTTTCAGGCGAAAGCTTATTTTGTAGTGATTATCTTTTTGACTGGTTTCAGCAGTTGACATTGAACTTTGTTCGAATTTCAATCAATTTTTCGGTATTTTAATTTTAAATCTATAGGTATGCTTAATTGTAATATTGGCTTCTCTGTATGTTTACTCCATTTCAAGTATACTTCACGTGATAATGACTCGTAGCTTCCAGCTAGCAAATATCCTAGAGAGCGCGGAAGTTCACGTAAACATCTCCGGGAAAACTCTCGTATTGTAATTAATATGTCTTCTTGCGGAATTACATTTCATCTGCAGATAGAACACGACAGAATACTAACTTCTTCAGGAAATTAAGATCGATGAATTATTACAGAGAATGTTTTGTTGATTTTACATTAGCAGACGATCACATGCACGTGTACCTATTGACACAATTATTCCTTTTCATTGATTGGTCATTTTAAAGAGTTAATTATACAATGTTTCATTTTTCCATTTCCGAACATCCTCCGTTCGGAGTGTTGTAACGGACACTTCGTTGTTCTTGACGTGATAATGAATATCCGTAAACTTAGACTTCGATACCAATATGAAATAATAACAGTTAGTATATCATAGAGAACCTCTTTGTCATCAAACAATATTCCATAACGAGAGTAAAAAAGAAACGCTTAATAGTGTGCTTCGGTTAAATGTATAATAAGACAATACCTGTCTACAGGTCGGACATTATTTAGGGGACAACAATTTAACTTCAAAAGGGGATGGGATATTGTTTTTTTTTCTAAAAAAACAAATTGATGTCCAATTTGATGAGGACAAAAATAGTCTGGTCAAGCAGATAACAAATGACAAAAATAGATTTTCTGAATCCAGATTTTCCCCATCCCTAATATAGTTTTAAATATTGAAAAAAATAATTTGATTATTAGCGTTGAAAAATTGATTTAAGAACATGACAAAAAAACTTAACCCCTTGCAGGTAAATGGTTGCTCAATAACAGTAATTTCAAAGTATAATATACCAAAATTTATTAACATACAACATGCGCATTTCGAATTTTTCATCAGTGGTGATTGTAATCCAAAAAAAAATATGAAATGTTCAAGCTAAAATCATATAAAAATGGACACAACACAAAAAATGAGCCAAATAAATTACTCATTTTTTTTTAAATCATAATATTGAATGAAAATATAACAATTATCAATATTTCCACAGAAAATTAAAACGTTTGAAATACAAACTTTTAATCCTACAACTCGGCTATTTATACATTAATGGCGAAAAAAGCGATCCAAACATGTATACATGGGTATTGTATAATAAGATGGTTACATTTGTATGATATATAGTCGAACTTTAAAATGATGATTAAAATAAAAAGTAAAACAGCGTATCAACAGAATTCTTTTGTCTTTATAATTCGGTTATTATCTTTATAATTTTGGATTGCGAGAATTGGTTTTTATTTCACTCTATTGTGTGTGTGTTGGGCTACGGACACCATTATGTTTGTTGTGTTTAGTTGCTGTTTCAATGACTTACACTTCACATATCTTTTCAAACAGCTATTGATACAAAACTTGAACTTTTATCCAAGACATCTGTAATGGGAATCGTATGACAGAAACTGCTTCTAAGAAATGTATAATTTGATGTTATGTTTTGACAAAGAAATCTGCTAGCTGTGTGATCTCCACGAAAATCAATGCAATGGGGACTTCTTGATGCATTCGGATAATGGCGAATGACAAAATCGTCATGATCAGAAGTATGTTTTGAACGATAAGGATTGTTATGGGATAATGCAAGCTCCGATGGGAGAAAGTCATGCAATAATCCTTTAGATACACAGCATCTTAACAATAAACCAATTTCTATTCCTCAAACTGATTCGAAGAATTAGTGCCCTTCGATGACGTGAAAAGATGATAATGAGGGATTTATCATTTGGTCGCTCAGTGGAGCATATAAAATGCTGCTTTCTTAGTCTGTTTGCACGCACTTATCCGGTAGTGTAGTCGGATGGAAAGGCAAGATAAGAATTCAATAACTTTCTTTAGGAAGATAAATGATGTTATAGGAACCTATCATATCCTAATTAAAAAGCAACATTTCATTGAGTTCCGAATGAATAAAAATGATTTCATTCGATAATAATCTGTTGACAAATGTATTTGCTTCAGAATGATAAATAATTTAAAATAAAAAGAAATTAACGACCTGGGTTTAAAAGTCGGTATTTATTTTAGACAATGAATAATTTATTTTGACCGTTTTGTACTAAAATATTTTTCCTTGGTTATCAGATGCATTTTTCTTGACGTTAACTTAAGTTGACGCTGGGAAAAGAAGCCATCACAAATTAGCTAAAACGGCATTTTAAAACACTAGTATATCTTATAGTTGAAGTTTGCAATGATTTTTCGACGGATTAATCTTTTTATTTTTATATCAGTGTTTCTGTTGTTCCGTTGTTTTCCTCTAAGGACTTATCGTTGATGTGTTTCTCTCGGTTTTGGTTTGTGACCCGAATTTGTTTCGGTTAATTCGATTTATGACTTTTGAACATCGGTATTCCAGTACTGTCTTTATTTATGTTTGAAATTTTCATCGGAAATAAGAAACTGTCAGTTTTTAGTGTAACTTTACAAACTAAGTGTACGAATTTTGAAGATTGACATAAATTTAAAGAAAAAAAAACGCACTATATTTGAAATTAAAGCGAGATATAAACTGTTCTGAGCGAGAGAGTTCAAGATATTTATTTTTGATAAATCCACCACAGCGCCTTGCCAACATTGAAGTCTCTACTAAACAACAAACCAAGTTTTTCTATTTAACCAAATATATCCTTGAGCATATATTGATGAACATTATAAATGTGACAAATAAATAGGTCATTTCTAAATTAAATGTCATAGGGAATAGAATAGAAATGTAAGACTTTCGATATATCCTCATATCACCTGTTGTTAAAACATTTCGCTGATATGTTTTTTTGTATTGGTCGATTGATTGTTGGTTGCCTAACGTCCATGCGGTGCCAAATATTTTCCTTGCATGTTTAGAACGCGTGTAACGTAAAAAAAATATACAAAAGGTAGGTCATGTAATGGTGACCGTATGGGATAACTGGTCGGAGGAATTTTGACTGGAAAGTTAAGGCATGTTGAATAGGGAAAGAACTTTTTATCTTGCGATATTTTTACCTCTCAAAGAGTTGTTGCAAAGGTTCTTAATGTGCATAGAGCGTGATACTCACACTTGAGTGTCACGAGTGATCTGATTAAACTCTCCTTTTCTGATCGAACGTGGCTGCGTACTTGTACATCCAGCACAGTCAAACGGACGCATATTGAAGTTATTTTCGCATTCAATAGAAAAGTTGATGCGAGATCTAAATACGAATCTGTAATTGAATAAGTATATATTTGTTTAATAATATACTCTTATCACCTTTGTCTAAGGTTCTATCGACGGTCGGAATAAGATCAAATGACAATATTTATAATCCCCAGTAACCATTGTGGGATCCTTGAAAGAATTTTTGTGATTTATATGGAAAGTATATGTCTACGATTTTTGTCCGTTGTCAATTAATTATGCATCTTTGAAAATCTTTTTTTTTTTTTTCATTACAAAAAATGTTAAATGGGGATAATTGACGCTAGAAGATATTATAGAATAATGATTTGAACATTATAAAAATCCTCGTCGTTCCCAAATAGGAATGAGAATATGTAATTTACTACAATATTTGCTTGTAATATGATTCATTTCATTAAATGGTCATTTTTCAAATTAGGATCTATAATAATCTTTTTTAATCATTTTATAAAAAATAATGTTTTACAATGGTTGTGCAAATTGTGCCGAAGATAGCAATAGTCAACATATTAAACACTACCCTTAAATTTAGAAAATATGCTATGATAAGATTGTTAGAGAATTCGGGTCAAATAAACGTTTTTATTAGAAAATGAAGGGTTATGGGAAGTTAACAATAGACGTTTAAAGACGGCCTATAATTATGTCACCTCCAATTTACATCGCTTGCGGTCATTACAATAGTTAAGACATATATTTAACTTTGTATTTAGAAAGTCATTTTACGGGTAAATGTTTGTTCATGCATACTGAAACGACCATCTGTTGTGTAAAATATACTAGCTGACATTTCAATGTGATAGGAAAATGTAAATGCTTTCGCCAAACAAAAAGACTGGATAGTTAAAAAAATGCTCTTTTCGAGTAAACAAAAATCAGAAATCGATAAATAGAATAAATTAAGGTATATTTTCGTTATTTTTTTTTTTTAATATTAAATAAAAAGGAAAAGGGAGCAATTGTTATTAGATCTTATTAATTGTGACTAACGTAATTTTCATATACAGAAATATAATGTCTATTAAGTGGAGCCTAATCATATAGCATACAAGATCGTCAACTCTAATGGCGGATGTAAGATACTTGCAGATGACAGTTCTTTCTCTTGACGGCACGTGCTCCGTTCGGAATCCTCGGGCATCACAACATTTGCAAGTGACATTAAGACTTCTTTAACAATAGAGTCACATGAATGTGTTTTGTCCATGTCAGTCAACAAACTATGGGTCCCGTCAAAACAAGAAGAAATGACCCTTATATTCTGACTCAGAAATATCTCAGCTTCTCTTGCATGATGCTGTTCGCCTGATCGAATGCTGTCATTAGCCGTATGATTGACTCGTGGTCTTCCATAAAGGTGTAAATTAAAGGTGATAAGAGTATATTATTAAACAAATATATACTTATTCAATTACAGATTCGTATTTAGATCTCGCATCAACTTTTCTATTGAATGCGAAAATAACTTCAATATGCACTGCTTCTTAACATACCGGTGTGCATCTTAAATATCAAAGACAAATCTAGTCGCTGGAAATAAGCCGTAGGCAGGAATAACAGAATCCCGGATAAGCAAAGAGATTTATAAATTGATATCAATAACAGATATTGGTGTTGTATTCCGTTTTCCTAAACACCTGCTCTGAGAAATAATGACAATGATTACAGACTCATTTAAGCTGTAAAAGGCACGTCTAGTAGCTAGAACAGGTGCTCGTTTTTGTTTACATTTCCAGGAGAGAATCAATGAAATCGATGGGAATGATGCATCGTTAGGACATATCTGTCAGTAATAGTTCTTCAATTGTTCAATAATTATTACTAAATTCTGTCACTTAACAGATCTGTAAATCTTTCTTTTATTCTTAAATCTGTGATACATTATGATGGGTGTTGAGTATCAATTTCTACACCAAATTTAGATATATATCAATTTATCTAATTATAGATTTCCATAGCGGTCAACTCATAAAAAAATAGTACTAGGAATTATCTTAAAGAAATTACAACCAGTGAGTAGCAGTAACAATAAAGAGGAAGACTTGTGTTATTGCAAAGAGGATTCGTTTGTATATATTTAGGGAGCTACCATTTGATTTTTAGGGGGGGCTAGGATGAAATTTGAAAAAAAAATATAGGCAGGACAGGAGTTTTGAGTAAAAAAAAGAGGCAGGATTAGCAAATGGGTAAAAAAAAGTCAGGATAAACTAGTACAATAAAAAGGCAGGACCGAATAGAGTAAACTAAAAAAAAAAGCAAGACAAAATTTTTCATCCTAGCAACCCCCCCCCCTATAAAAATCAAATGGTAGCTCCCTTAGCAAACATTCCGAGAGTCTATAATTGCTATGTAATACATTTAACAGCTACAAACAAATATTTGAAACAACACATATTTCTTGATATAAAAAAGGTGTGGTATGATTTGGTGTGACTACTCTCCACAAGAGACCAATTGACTCAGAAATTAATAACTATAGGTCACAGTACAGCCTTCAATAATGAGCAATGTCCATCCATACCGCAAAGTCAGCTATGAAAGGCCCCACAATGACAAATGTAAAACTATTCAAATGAAAAAACTAACGGCCTAATTTATGTACATAAAAATAATGAAAACAAAAATGTAACACATCAACAAACGACAACCACTGAATTACAGGCTCCTGACTTGGGACAGGAACATACATACAAAATTTGGCGGGGTTAAACATGTTAGCGGAATCCCAACACTTTCCCTAACCTATAGGACAGTGGTGTAACAGTACAACATAAGAACGAACATTACAAATCAGTCAGTTGAAAAAACTGAACTCATCAGATGAATACAAATAGAAATACATCCAACAAAACACAGAGTGGACGTGGCCGGGAATTTGTATATCCCAACAAAAAAATATACTAATAACTGATTTTACAGTACTTGCAGTTAATGACAGCTAGATCAAAGCCACTAACAAATAATAAAAAAAAATCATACATCTAAGACTAAATTATCAATCACTACACATCCATCATCCAAGGGACTTAGTGTAAAGACGTCATAAACAGTCAGAGAAATACATAAATACATGAAGCTTTTATAGCTGAGTTTGCAGTATGGGCTTTGCTCATTGTTGAAGGTCGTGCGGTGACCCATAGTTGTTAATTTCAGTGTCATTTTGGTCTCTTGTGGAGAGTTATCTCACTGCAATCATACAACATCTTCTTTTTTATAACCTTGTGCAATGTCATGATGCAGGTATATCGACAAATTGTAGAATAATAATGTTTAGTTGACTTTAAATTTACTGATAAAAAAGTCAATATTAATACCAATAAAATCATTATTCAAGTATTAATAAGTTCATGTTTGTGCTCTTCAAGTAATTTAAAATTTGCATTAAGTCCAAGAGCAAAGAGGATCAGCAGATGTGAAAGCCGAAAATGTGGACTCACAATGACAAAAAAACTCATTTTACGCAATATGTAAACGGTTCCGTGTTGAAGACCGTACTTTGACCTTTAATGATTTATAAATTGTGACTTGGATGGAGAGTTGTCTCATTGTCACTCATACCGCATCTTCATATATCTATATATATAAGGAAGAAGAAAAAGGTTCAGACAAAATGTTTCAAGTATTAAGGGTGTGAACAATGGAAAGGCACGAAACGTGGAGAAGACAGTTTCTATTCCTATTGTTAAATGGGTATGTTTTATCAGGGTTTATTAGGACTAGCAATATTACAAATACTTGCATTGTCCATGAAAAATAAGCAAGCAGAATCTACTTTTCAATAAGCATAAATACTAATTATTATAATAGTCTAAATGTTAATTGATAGCAACTAATTACACAAGACCTTATATGCTTCTGGTTTAAGTTTTATTTTTTTGAAATTACAGCTGATGAAATTAAATACTGCCAAACCAAAAAGACAATGTTGGTTGAACCTACTTGGTCAAACTTAACCTGGTTCACGATATTACGTTCCAGGCCTCACGGTCATAAAACTTTCGAGCATGATTTTTGTACTCAGACTCGAAAATCAACCAATCAAATTGCTGGATTTCATGTTTCGGGCATGATTTTTGTGCTCCGAGCGAGCACTGAGCAAAGTTTAATGCCTTCAAGGTATAGCTGATAGCCCTATACTATTGGTATGTGTGTAACATAATTATTGCATATTGCGATCGGGAACCAGTCTAGATCAAACTTTTCTTGAAGTTCAACGGCATGTCAGTTACCTGTAATTGATTCCGAAACCTAATAAGACTTCTTAACATGTGAACTATTACCACAGAAATGACCAATGTTTGTTCAGTTAGTCAAATAAAACTCTTCTTCAGTTCACATGTTTGACAATTCTGAGATGTTAGTAGTATCGTGTGACAAGACTAACACGGACAAAATAACACAATTCTAGACTTTCTCGTATGATCCAATTTCACAGCGCTTCCTCTCTTTGATAATTTGTATACCGTGTACTGAAGAGATGAAATCCAATCAATGTTTAATTAAACAATCATCACTGAGACTGAATAGAAATGACATGGACACGTATCGCCAACTGGGTTCATTAAAGACCGTTAGCGAAAGCCTACTGCGCCTGCCGCTTCCAATACAATTCTATTTTCATTTTTAAATCACGGTTCACGTGCGAGTTATTCCAATCCCGGTACTATCGAAGAATCGTTTTGTTTTTGAAGGACTACTCGGCATCACCTATCTCGGTGGGATACGTATCATATTCGTATTAAAATTTGATTATTTTCCGCTATGGATAGTGCAATAATGCCGTATATTCACTGCGGATTTTTGCACATAATAAATATTGGATTTGTCTAAACTAGATTACGTCGATTTGATGAATAAATAAAAAGATTAATTGATAAATTTATATAATCTGATATTTAGAAATGAGAATCCTTTATTATGATACTAACTCCTCAAGCATACTTAATGTGAAAAAAATCACTAACTAAAAATATGATACATTCACAGTGTGAAGTGAAAAGAAAAAAATCGGAAATTTCAACCCTTTAAATTTTCAAAATTCCTCGAAAACTAACTTCCAAGAATATCTGTAGAGTAAGATATTAACCATAAGATTTGTTAAAAGTGGCATTAGACACCATCAATCAGTCAGTCCTTATATTTCCGCGTTTATTGAACTTCCGTCAATTTAAACATGTAAAGAAGCACTGAAAAAAATGCATAAACAAGCAGATCACAACTGAAAAATTGAAGTCATCTTTGGTGTTAGTGTTAGTTCTCCACTGACCATACTAAATCTATAGATAAAACCGACATCATAATAGCTGTAATGTCCTTTCTTTTCGAGTTCTTTACGTGATCTATACATGGTCAAAAAGCTTTGAATTTGCCTTTTCAGAATACGAACAACTTTGGTCAAAAGACCATTTTCAAATTACCGACTTCTGCTTTAACCGACAGGTTACCTTCTGTATGGTAGGACTTCCTGGTACTCGTAATTGACCGAATAGCAGGATGTCCTACCACAGAGTAGGTAACCTGTCGAAAAATTGTGAAACCCGGAGTCAAAAGTCGGTATTATGAAAATTGTTTATTTCATTGTTCGTTCACCAACATGAAAACAAAGTTACGTCATTGGTGGACTTTGACGGTGATACCTAAATACCATTACAAAAACTAATTTGACTCCTTGAATTTCATTAAATTTTGACAAAATATTTACTCTGACCTTTTGACGAAAGTATAAAAAACCGGAACCACACGCTTTATATGAAAATCCTCATTGGATATAAAAAAAAATATAGCCGTTTGACAAGCACTTACTGTGTGATCATTACGAAGCTCAACATTTCCTACACAATAGAATGTGATTAAAACTTCAGCTTAATTTTAAAGAGTTATCTCCCTGTAGTGTTATGTACCACCTTAAACCAGTCACACTTTGGAAAAACATACCCCCAATGCATTAGATTTTGAAACGTCACACTGTTCAACGAGAGAACAGGCAATTGACTATTCAGAACACTTACATGTCGGCGAAAAGATTAGAACATTTGGTTGGCATGAATGACCACTGTTTGTCCACCAAATGTATCGTCGATAATCGGTCACTAATTTCGATGGTTGTCAGTTTCATAAAGTTTTTATTAGAATCAGAGTGTTTTTTACAAAGCTGTATTCATCCTTTTTTTTTTAGATATTTTTATCAATGATGGTCGTGCATTCCTTTTTACAAAACAAAGTGGAATTGAATATTTCGATCTTTTTTAAGTGAAGTGCGTATATTTTGGTTTTTATATAATTTAACAGAAGATGTGGTATGATTGCCAATGGGACAACTCCCCACAGGAAACCAAACGATATGAAACGAAGACCACTGAATTATACAGCATGGGGCGGGGTTATAATACATGTAGTTTGAAAGCGCCAACAATTCCTCTACTCGGGGACATTGCTGTAACAGTGTAACATAAGAACAAGCTATAAAACTCAGTTGAAAAGGTCTTAACTCATCAGACATATACAAAGCAGAAATACATCAAACATAAACACAAAGTGGACGAGGCAGGGTACTTGTACATCCCACAACAACAAAAACCACTAGATACAATTTTGATAATACCCGCAGTTTCTGACATCTAGTTCAAAGCCAATAACAACTCACATTCGTGAACTGTTTTATTTGATTTCTACAGAAATGTCCCAGTATCTTCATATTTCACAAAGAGACACATGACGTATACATTTGCACTATTGAACGTGTTTTTATACGTTTCTATCTTAGCTAACATGTTCAGATATTTGCACTTTTAGACGTGTTTTTATACGTTTCTATCTTAGCTAACATGTTCTGATAGTCACTTTAAACCTCATTCTACATGATTTTAGTTTCTTCTGTCGTAAAGTATCGTATCATTATCACCTTGGCGTTCTCTCTACAAATAAATGATTGCACGTTGATATTATCTGACATTAGTAACTTTACACCTTGTTGTCATTTCAAAATTGTAAAAATTAGTAAATATTAAACCACTCGCCTCTATAAATTATTTCACTGCATATAAATTAACTTTTTAGCTGGATCAAAGTTACGCATTTTTTATATCTTTGCCGAATATTTTCACACCATCTTATGAATTTTCTACTTGATGGATGAAATCCCTGTCACAAACTATCAGAGTGAAATTTGGAATCAAACGCGTTCTTATCTAATCATACATGTTAATTTACGCGAACAAGCAATTAAATAGTGTGCGATATCATCAGTCCGCCGTGTAGCCGAAGATAAGTCACAAAGCTACAATCTTTCCCGTGACATTACTTGTAAATCATTTTCTTCAACAGGTACATTGAATATGTATCTACTCTATATATTTCATGGGAAGAAAATAGTGATTATAATTGATTGGTTTTACCTATAACAAGTCAATTCCAATTTATTTGTTATGGAAAAATAATCTATTCTGTAGTACTTGTGGTTAGGTTGTGTCCTGAATTTTTTGTAAGTCATTTATATTTACAAATTTACAGTATCAGATGTCAGACGGGTCAACGTGGGTTGTTCGGCTAGTAAAGTGATGATACAATCTTAACTCCATTAAATCAAATGTGTCCATATCCTTGAACTTTGATTTTCATTTTTAAATTACATTAAACATTTCGGCTATACTATTTTGTACCTTTTTGGATTATAGCTCTTTATCTTTTTGAACCTTGATTTTTATTTTAAATCAACAATATACATTAAACATTTGCATTTTCAACAATGCAGAAGATCTCTGGATATGTGGTCCAATAAGTGAATAGATTGATTTCGTTTGATAAATTGGATTCCTTGATGAATGACGTTCCACTCATAGGTTTGGCTTCATTTTTGATTATGCGTGGTTTTATCATTTTTCCCACATTTTGGATTTTTAAATGTTTTGGCCTTAACATCACTGAAGACACATTGATTTTCGAAAAGTGCATCTAACAATTGAAATTTAGTAAAATTGGTACCGTCAATCGTCAGAAAATGTACTTGCAGCAATTCCTTTTAGTCAAATATATTTACAGGCAAGAGGTCAACCAGAAGATTTAAAAAAATTTAAGTAGGTTACAACAACGAAAAAAAAAAGAGTTAACATATCCTTATAACAAAGCGTACAAGTATTTTGAAATATGGCATGTTCGCAAATGTTATTTACCAGAGAAATATTGCTTGTAAAGTTTGGAAAATTTCCCGCCCGACCGTGCAAGGGCTGTATAGCCAGTGAAGGTCGTTAAAAACTTGGAAGAGATCCGTTTGCGCCAAAAATGCGTCCTTTTGCGCCACAACTTTCAGTTTTAAATAATATGGTATCATTTGCGCCAATTAGAAGGAAAATGACGTTCCTCCTCCTTTATTCGGACTTTACGTTGTAACCCGCAGTTTAAGGGCATACGATACAGTTACAGGGAAGGTAATGACGTTGCTAACGTAAAATGTTATTTTCGCGACGTCAAACTATGACATATCGGGAAAAGATGCATTTTTCGACTGATTTTTATCATTCAAACTGATTTAATTTGAAAACGAGTGCATGGACCCCTATTTTTTAAAACAACAATTTGTTTCATTTTGCAAGGAGATTATGTGACCCAAATTTTATAAAACTGTAAATAGCGCAATTTTTTTAATTTTGATAAACATGCAGCAAAAAATGACGTTTTTCCTCTATTCATGAACATTTGATAAATATAGAGTTATTTCGGAATAAAAATTGCATAATTTTTAATGATACTTATAAAATACAGAAATTACCGATTATTTAACAAAAAACAATTTGTGTTTATCTTTTAAAACAAAAAAGGTATGTCTTTCTTTCGAAAAAGAAAATACAGACACAAATCTGAATTTTGAGCAAATATACAAAATTTCGACCTCATTTTACTCAAAAAGTAGCACATGAAGGTATATTTTTTATTACATATTTGATTTAATCAGGTAAAAAATAGCCTATATGCAAATTTTCATCAACTTGTAAATACAGGTTCAAAACTGTATCGTATGCTATCATCAATTTACCGAGCCACCCTATAGTACAAATGTGTAAGATTTTTTCTTTTTGAAATATTGGTAAATAATCTCTTATTTTTATTCTAAAGTATGTTATTTTCTAATGAAATATATGTGAACTTGAAATGCTTGTACTGATTTAAGTATAAACACAATTGTTACCATAATTAGAAATATTTTAATATTTATTGAATAATTGAAACATTACGGAGAATATTTTATTACATTCCTCTAGCGAACAATATATTTGTGACAATACAGAACTACATTTGTCGATATATTGTTTAAATGTAGAAAAATAATTGTTTTTGATTACTCCCAGAATGCATCATTGTAGGAGTAAACGAAGGAATTCTCAATGGCTATATTGTTTACTCTCATATTAAGGATGACTTTGATCTAGCTTTGCTCCGTTCGGTCAAGTTATATATTAGAAAAGATTTGTAAACACTGCGTTAATGTATATTTCGTTGTCATTTGTTTATTGTGGATTGGGAAACAAGTTTTGCAACTTATATTAGTCCCTTTTCACTTTGCAGGTGCGAGTGTTGCCTTAATTGTAACGGCATTAGCCTGCTCTTTTTCGAAATCTGCAAGGGTGTATTTTACGTGCAAGAGATATGGCTCTCTCTTAACGCGGATCAGCCTGTTATCATCCCCTTCCGACGGACTATCATCGTTTCCTCAAGACCATACTCGCAAATGGTGATATATATATAGATATATAAAAAAAAGATGTGATATGATTGCCAATGAGACAACTCTACACAAGAGTTTATATGATTAACAACTATATAGGTCACCGTATAGAATCAAACAATGAGCAAAGCATCGAAATGACTAATCTAAAACAATTCAAACGAGAAAAATAATGGTCTAATTTATGTACACAAAAATGAACGAAAAACAAATATGAAACAGCAACAAACGACAGCCATGTTTCAAAGACTATTACCCCGTCAATAGTTTAACAAACAAACATTCCCGTATTTTTCATCGTGTTCGTACTAATGTTTCATTGGCTACTGACTTGTATAGGATAGGCATACAGACAGAAGTGGTGAATTTAAACATGTAAGCTATAGATCTCAAGCATCCTCATAACCCGGGACAGTGGTGTTACGTAAAACATACAAACGAACTATTAAATCAGTTGAAAAAGGTTTAACTCAGATAGAAATACGTGGACGTGGCAGGGTACTGGTACATCCCAACAACAAAGGACACTAAGCACAGTCATGAGAGTACTCGCAGTTACTGACAGCTAGCTCAAAGCCTATAACAACCAATAAAATAATCACACACATAAGACTAAATAATCGATCATTTCACATTTAAAATCCAATGGATTTAGTGTATAAAGACGTCATAAACAATCTGAGAAAGACACGACCTTGTGCAATGACAAGATACAGGTATCGACAGATTGCAGATCCATGAATATGTATTTGTATATAACAATAATAATTGCTTTTAATACACTATTAACAAATAAATATATTAATACCAATATGCCACACTAAAGGAGTCCGATTTGTTAATTCCATGCATATATACCCAAGCAATCCATGATTTTTATTTTCGCAGTTTTTAAAAACAAGCTTTCTGTTCTTTATTTGACTTATATGATATATGATACATACTGGGGCACTTTAACACGTTACCGGTATATAGGTATACTGGCATTTTCGTAGCCGTTGGCAAATATCAGTTCAAAATCGGAAACTTTTGCGTAATTTTCTCGTCTACAAATAGATGCGTAAATGTTCAGCATTGCATTGATCAGTATCATACGGTTGTCTTTATTTTGATCAGATTTTTGCATGGACCAAAACCTACTTTGGTATATTTCCTTATACGTTTTATATAGTTATATTATATTTATACATGTTTTTTCTTGCTGATAAATTTGTAATGTTGAAATTAAACAATTTTTTTTTGTATATTTGTTGTTAAGGGTTGTATGTAAAAATGTGAATTCTTTTGAATAAAATCAATTTGTAGACGCCGATGACCAATACGGTCCTATAAGTAGAAATTTGATTGTGGACCCACGTACTTCCAACTATCACTTTGTCCACTTTTATCACTTTTAGAGTGGTTGAATTTCAGAAGACGTTTTACCACAGAAATGTAACTCTAAATGTCTGAAATATTTGTACCCTTGTGTTAGTTTCCCATAGCACTAATTCATTCCTATGGATTTTGGTGTGATATTTCTCTCTAAATAAAAGCTTTTTATAGCCAACAAAATATTTAACTGCCTACTATATTTCATTCTTCTTTTATTTAACAATTGACATTATATCGGATTTATTATCTTACAAGATCTTAAAATCCCCATAATTCAATGATTTATGTTTTGGATGCCGTATACCCATATATCGCCTGACTTTTAGGTGTTTATTAAAGACAATTGTACAACAAAGGGCTGTAGGTTTTATCCTCTACAAAAGGCTTTCTTCCTCTCATTATCTCAGCAGTTATCCCAATACATGCTAGATGTAATGGCCGATCATAAAGCAAATCATTCAGTTAAAGTGCTGCACGAGGGTCATTATCCACGACCGCACGTGGCCACATTTCATTTTATAAAAGGGGGCGTGGTCGTCCTTTCAAAACGATGAATGCGCTGTCGGTGGGGTCTTCGCACAATTAGGTAAAATATTCTCCAGCATATTTTAATTTTGTCTTGATGTTAGCTGCTGTATTATACTACCAAAAACAAGTCAAATATGGAGTATTCAAATAAAAAGAAATATTATATTAAGGAGGATTTGGCTTGTCAATGTACATACTTGACCCATGAGATCACTGTTCTCAAACCTTTGTTTAGTCTTCAAATGGTAAAGAAACCAACCTTGTAAAACCAACAACAACATAAAAGAAGGGTGACAAAACAAAGAAATTGTTAACAAGTAGGTGCGAAAAAAATGACACGTTAGCGTTCAATAAAGTTCTCCGTGATGTTAAGCATTATATAGTGGATTATAACCAGTTTAGTCATATGGACCTTTAACTGATTCATTTAGAAAATGTAGAAAATGTTTGGTTTATGTATTACAGAACACAAGAAAAGAACTTCCTTATAAAAGTGCACACATTCACTACTATAAATACAGTTCAATATCCTTATAACTTTTTACTGTACATGTTCCGAGATTTATAGAAAAGAATAAAGGAATCCGACGAAAGTTTTATCATGTTTGGTTTATGTATTACAGATAACAAGAAAAAGAGTTCCTAAAAAAAGCAGACATTCACCAAATATAAATTCAGTTCAATTACCTTATAACTTTTTACTGTATACATGTACCCACCTTTATATAAGAAGAATAAAAGAACCCAGTTTCATCATGCATGTGTGGTTAAACTATATTACAGAAAAAAAAGGATTAGACCTCACAATATAAGTGCATACAATACCAAATATGAATGCAGTTCAGTATACTTAAAATCTTTGTGTACTGTACAAATATATATATACTGACGTTTATTTTAAAGAAATGTGTGAATTTGGCGAACAATTCGTTTTGCTATATAAACAATTTAAATACATGTACGAATAATTCAAACTGCAAGAAATAACGCAAAACAATATATAAATAAACTCATCATAGATACCAGGACTAAATTTTATATATACGCCAGACGCGCGTTTCGTCTACAAAAGATTTATCAGTGACGCTCGAATCCAAAAATGAAAAAAAAGCCAAATAAAGTACAAAGTTGAAGAGCATTGAGATCCAAAATTCCTAAAAGTGTTGCCAAATACAGCTAAGGTAATTTATGCCTGAGGTAGCAAAGCCTTAGTATTTCAAAAAATTCAAAATTTTGTAAACAGTTAATTTATAAATATAACAATATCAATGATAATTCATGTCAGCACAAAAAGTGCTGACTCCTGGGCTTGTGATACCCTCGGTAAAGCCAAAGAGTTTCGTTTAATAATTTAAGAATTTTGTCTGTGTGCATAAGACTGACGGAAGAAACAATAGAAAAAAAATTCATTTCAGACTTGATATAAACGGAAATTACACTTTAATTTCTACATGTTACATAATCTTTTACCAGACAATTTGTTTTCAGGCAAACATGATGCGGTTATTCTAAGCTTTATTTGTGTCGTATATTGGTATATTATTCCCACAATGTTAAAGATCATTGCTAAGTATGGACGCACGAGACATATTCAAATGATATATTATTCAAATGATATTTAAGCATAAAAAGATGTCACTGTTTCACTATCTTTAAGCCATACAGCCTTTGATAGTTGGCCGGACTCCGACGATTCTGATCAGGAAAACGATCAAAACAGAAAGAAGTTGCCAAGAAGGAAATGCACCTTTGAGGGATTTACTGGGGCATAGAAGTATGTTGATCTTTTGGTGTTCAGCGAAACCCCAATCAAACCTTGGGTTGTGTGGTATGTATATAGATTCGAACTTCTCGTTCGTTAAGAATATATACGCTAAATTCGTGATGCGTCGTGTAGAGAGAGAGAATTCTCTCTCAAGCCACGATAAAGAAACATTGCAAAAACTCTTTGAGATATCCGTAGATCCGTAGAAAGCTAAATCTTACTATTGAAGCAAAAATCCCCCGTTTTTGCATATAAGCAGGGTTGTGTTTGCTTAATGTATAGCTTAATCATCATTTTGTGTGTACTGTGTTTTTGAACTGTTGTATTTTTTTTATTTAGTCTTTGGATCATATATACATGTTTGTCTTTTTTCTTCAGTTAATGTTTTTTCCTTTTTTGGATGGTTATTTGGTTTATTGTTTTCTTCACATTCAGTGATATATATAGCATGCATTTTCAGGACGACGAGAACAAATTAACAATATATCCAATATTATTAGTTACATAGTGCGCTAGTGACCTAATACGATATATATGGGGACAGTAAATTCCATATGGGGATTCGAGCGATATATATGGGGACAGTAAATTCCATATGGGGTGAGAGCGAAGCGAATATATATCGTAATAGTTCACTAGCCGCACACTATGTAACGAATTTATCTTGCCGACTATCTTAACATGTGATATTAAGTCTAGTGGCCTATAAAAGTGATCCCGTCTTCAATACTGTTAGTCTTATGAAAGGCAACTTCCATAGGTCTATTCAAAAACAAATGCCAAAAATAACAACTTGTTAGCTTTAAATGTGTTGTATAGCATTAATTTCAATCGTTTATTATCCGCTTGAAACCTTTAAGATTTTTTTCCCACCACCGTGTTGTTTGTATAAAGGGACACAACTCCACTACTAACCTAATATGGAACCTTACTAACCTAATATGGAAAAAAACGGTCTCCACGAGGTTGCTCTTAACCAATCATATTCGTATAAATGTATAGGAGGTAAGATAAAGGTATATATTTATGTCCTTCAAAGAGGTAGAACGAGATAAAGGGAGTTAAATCTGAAACGCCACTTCCAAACATGTCGTCTACGGAATATTGGATAAGGCAACAATATAGTATACCGCTTTTCGAAAGGCATAAGTCGATAAATGTGTGTTCGGAGTGCATTTGAAGAGAATCGTGGTTGTAGCCGGCGTTAGGTAACGATACGAATTTATAAAATTATATGCCGGTAGGGTAATTTCTTTAACGGAAACCATCATCCATGTAATTCATATGTTAAATGTCATTGTTAATAAAGCCGTACGTCCCAGTATAGACCAACAATGATCGCCTTAAAAGCAGTATGTAATCTGGTTGAGAGTTGTCTCATTGGCAATCATACCACATCTGTTTTTGTTTTTGTTTTTTAAAGTACAAGATCTATTGTATCGTATCAGACAATTGATATGTAAATGATGTCCAAAATTGTTATCAAAATCAAATATCTCCAGAATTTTCATTATATTATGGAAACTTTCTTGTTACTTTCTGTATTCTATTTTCTTTCTGCTTTGTGTGTTATAATATTTCCTAAAAGCAGCTGCCCTTGTTTGAAAATACTAAACATCTTTTGGGGTTTCCTTACATCAGGGAATTTATTTTCAAGTACTTTCATCACAAAATCAGGCTGTACAAAAACATTTCAAAGTTTTGAAAACGATTCTCAAGGAATCCCTACATGTTCAGATATTTAGGAGCTTGGAACTTGTTTATATTGCTCGAAAAACCCAGACAACTGAACATTTATTCCATCTATTTGAAATGTTCTCCTAATCCTACACTCTTCAAGTGGAGATAACCCCAGGCGTCACCCGAACAAAGGCACTTGCTGTTTTATATAGTTACCAATTAGTTTCATCATTTCGGACTGCCTCGGGAAATTTAATACTGTTCAAGCTTTGGCTTGTGCGCTGTTTGTATATACGTCTGTCCCTTTATATTTTGATTGTTTGGTGTATTGTTTTTATAGTTTTTTTCCATTGTTACCATAGTCTTGTAATTAAAGAGACTTTCATGTTTTTAAACCTTCGTAATATAAACGTTGGTTGTATATTGCATGTCCCACAAAACCCAAACTTTGTCTCATTTTGGAAACTCATTCTGAATGTTTCAAATGGACAATAAGGTACGCACTACCTGAAAAATGCTTCTTCAGACACAATGTTTTAATATTACAGGAAGCATCATAGTTTAATTATTAAAATGTATTTTTTTTAAATATATAAAATCAATTGAATAATAGTTCAATTAAGACAGAGGTTTACCAATGTTCAAATCTGATAAATCGATTAAGAAAATTAAGTCAAGGTAACAAATAAACACTGAGGAAATTATATGAACTTCAAAAGATGCAAGGTTGCAATATAGGTTTTAACATAATTCTTTAATCTTGTTTCATAAATTGGTTGATTGTTGCACGGTTGCTCAATGTCCAGTGTCAAATATTTCATGCATTTTCGGGACGAGAACAAATTTACAATAAAAACAATATGTAGGGCTTCATAGAAAGCAGCATCTGAATACTAGTAAATTGAAAGTCTGCAGTATGTCTTGATGGTACTGCATGTCCAGTATACTTCTATCTTGAAGAATTAAGTTACATTTCCGATTCTCGATAAACTGAAATACTGGTTTATGTATTTGTGGTACTACATGTCCAGTATACTAATGTCTTGTAGAAGTCACATCTCAAATTCTCAATAACTAAATAAACTGAAAGTCTGCCTTTTTTCTTGATGTTACTGCATGTTCAGTATACACACTTCTACATCTTTTAAGAAGCCCCACTTATCCTTCTGACGTGCACCCTGAAGACAAAGCTGGCAGGCCGGATATCATCGTATTGTCCTCCCTATCATCTCCACCTGCCAGAGAACTGTGAGTTACAATGTCATTGGTCCTTATTCTAAATTATTTATAGTTTTGTGTTGTAGTAATAATTAGTAGATCGACAAATGTGAGATTGAGTTATTATTTGAGATGTCGTTTCACTACTATACAATGTTGGCAGTTGCTGCCTCTGACAATGGATCAATATGAAAATATGAAGATGATAAGCTCAGCGTGTTGTGTAATAAATTAACGCTAATTGTGGTCTACAAGAATATTTGGTTTGTAATGTCCCATTAAAATGAGGGACCTTGTAATTTACAATGTTAAGGTTATATAGAGAAGGCATTTCGGAAAAATTCAAAGTAACAATTTCCATGTGTAATTTCCGTATAAGATGTCTTGAGTGATTTTATCCGAACGAACTACACGCTCTCTATACCCAAGGAAGATAGAAACCGAATTCTGCAATTACTGATTATGTATCGTAGTGAAAAATATGATATCTTGAATTTGAGTAGAGATTTTACTTAATGCTTATTTCAATCCAGTATGGATGATTTGTAGGCTACCAATTCTAAAAGAATGCATAGTTATTGTCTGGTATTGTGTCTGCAACCATTCGAATAAACTGTTTTTCTTCAATTCTAATCTCGTGCACATTTATTTACATAATTCCCTTTTTGTAACAAACTAAAGTCTGCTGGTATCTGGCTTCTTGTATGAATAATTATAAACGAAAACGAATATTAAAATCTGTTACTTTTAAAGTTTGTTTTGTGTGTCCTCTTCGCGGTCCCGGTCCATGCGATGTCAATGTTTTTGAAGAGAAAGGGGCTTGCAATCAGTACTAAACTAAATTTCGTGATGATTTATTGATTCCGCAGCTAATGTTGCAGGTGGATTTTTATTCGATGCAAGCTAACACTTTAACTTCGAAAATCGTGTAAAGGTGAATTATTACAACTTAATACCTCAAACGAAAATTGTAAGAACCGATTTTTATTATAGTGTGTCGCCTATAGACAATACAAACACTAACAAAAGTGTTCAAGCTATCATAAGGAATTTGTCAACTGCCCAAAAGGTCCGTCCAAAAAGTGTATATAAATGTCGTCTTATATTAATATATAATAGTCAACCTATCTGCACGACACTCCTCGTATCAAATGAAACAGTGAAACCACAGTTGCCATGCATTCTGGTTATTTTCCTTTACCTGTAGTACATATACTTCTATTAATATTTATTTCGCAACTTAATTTTGGATTAGGGTACCACTGTTTTGCATTTCGCTAATGCAACTTTGATTTTGGATGCTGGATGTTCATATTGAAGATTTTAGGTCTTTTAAAATAAAGGAGTTTGATTTTATGAAAAGAAACGGGTAAACTGCATGCGCTGTATTTGAATCAGCACGGTATATCAATTTAGGAACTGTACAACGCGACCTAATATGTGAGCGTCACTGATGAGTCTAATGTAGACGAAACGCGCGTCTGGCGTACTAAATTATAATCCTGGTTCCTTTTATAACTAATTGCAGTTAAGTTCCATGTTCTAATTTACGCCTGGTCTAAGAGTGCAGATTTATATTGCTTTTTTAAGATTTACCCGGAAGATCTATTCTGAGTGCAATTCAAATTGAAAGGTGACTTTAAATATAATTAAACCCAGGTATTTCTACCAAAAAATATAAATAGATTTGCTTATATAAATTCTTTATGTACTGGTTTTTTACAGGGAGATAAAGTCTATATTTCCCTTTTTCGAAAACTAACGACATGTGGTCAACACAAATCTAAAATCAGAGTACCACGGTTGAATTGACTACGAAATTAATCCGTAAACGATAAGTGTTCCCTAGGGGACAATATGTCTTGTTACATCTCTATCATGATCATCTAAGTTTGTAACGACAAATGACATGTCCCGTTAGATCTAACATGAGGAAATGTGAAAATAAAAACCAATTTTAGTCAAAACAATGTGATTATTATGGTATCTCTAATCTGTGATCAAATTTGTGAGAATGTCTAAATGGACTACCCGAATATCTTGGAAGTCTGATTTGAATAGTTAATAAATTATTTATTTTACTATCTGATCCGAAATTTTATAAAGGGTGTCCTTGTTACCAACATGTCCTGGCAAAACTCATATAATTATTAAATAGTTTTAAAAAATATTTCGGTCAGAGAAATAGACTTATAAGCTGTTCGGTGTGAGCCAAGGCTTCGTGTTGAAGGCCGCATTTTGACCTATAATGGTTTACTCGTACGGCAAATTGTGCTGAAAAGTTGTCTCATTTGCACTCATACCACAATTTCCTACAATGTATATCCATTATAATCTGAATGAAAAGGGAAGAATAAATAGTTTCAGTCAGTGAGCATTTTAGAGAAAAAACACCAAGATGAATGGATTTTGAACATACTGTATTTCGTCTTGCTAATTCAGTATTGAATTTCTCGTCCATGTTCAGATGTTAACTAAAAATTAATTTTTGGCATGATTTAAATGACAGAACTATCTATAAAATTGACTAAATATTCATATTTTGTTATCGTGGCATGAAATTCCGTGAAGGGTCAGCCATTTACTCTGACATTTCATGGGGACTTTTCGCATCAGCTACCCGGGATCAAAATGTCAGTCGTTGGGGTGAGGCTTCCAACTGCGCAACCAACATAGCAGATGGCCACTTAAATCTAAAATTACTGTTTACGATAGTAAACCAACGCAAATAAATTTAATCGGTATTTTTTTTTAATTGAAAGACCCCTTGGCATTTTATATTAAGTTTCTATTTGACTTTCAATTTTTTTTTTCAATTTTCTTATTTGTTTTGTCAACCTTACGGAAATGACCGAACGGAAGCTCCGGACAATAACGAACAAGTGTCATCTTTTGATTACGCAAGGTTCTGTGACAACTTGACAAGCATTAGAAATCCAATCAAAGTTTTATTCAAAAACTGTGAATTGACTGTCATGCATACATAATACCAAATTAACTCATTGAAACTTACCAATACAAACCGACCATCCAGAAATTGCTTACAATTAAAAATGTGAAAAACTTGACGTTTTCCCCCGAGATGTTGCATCAAATGCCCCTGAGATAGAAATCAATATATGTACCATGGAAAATTCATTTCTAAAAGAAAATAAATGTGCAATTACAACGTATCGATCAGCGACTTTCTTATTTTACAAACGGAAAGTCCCAAAAATCAGCAAAGTATATGTGTGAGCCTATTTTACTCAAATTCATGTTAACTTATTGGTAACTGTTTATTATGAAAAATCTGCATCGTTATTTTTAGTCTTGTATTTATTTATTTATTTATCGAAAATCATGTCATCCAATCGATTTAATATCAGAAATCATAAAAATTGACATTTTTTTTTTGGAATAGAGTATTTGAACCTTTCAAAGTGTAAACTTTAACCTTCCACCTAGAACTAAAGTTTTTACAGCAATGTTCTCGTTTTTATATTTTCTGCTGTTTCACTGTTTCATTGCAATTTTTTGGGGAATTTGGGTTTCAGAATATTAAATGCAATTCATTCGTATATTTGTAAAAATATGAACCACAATGAAATTGTCTGTACACATATACTATCCTTATTTATTTAAGTGAGTTTTTTTTATTATTATTTTATATCTCATTTAATATTATATTGATCATTGATAAATTTTTAAAAGTTCAGCATAATGCGAAGCTTAAAATAGACTGTCCTGATTTTGTTGAACTGCAGCAGCTCATCGTTAAATACCACCAACGTCAAGACGAGAAACAGAAATAAAATTGTTATTTCTTTAATACATGTATGTTGTGGCTCTTGAGTAAATTGCTGAATAGTTTTTCTCGGATTTTCATGACTTACATTTAGAATTATCCCCCAAAAATATGTTTGTATTTATTTAATTGTTCGTTTATTTATTCATTTTGTTTGTTTTTTCATTATTATTTATGTGTTAATATTTTTGATAATTATAAAACTGAATGGAGTACAAGGCTTGATTCTTATGGTCAAGGAAATAAGTTAAGAACTTATAAATTGTTTAAATTTTCATACTCTACTGAACAATATTTGTTGCAAAATATACCTATTCGTTATCGCAGTGCATTTGCGAAATTTAGATGTGGAGTAGCACCTTTAAAAATTGAAACTGGTCGTTACGAAAGATTAGATTTAGATAAAAGATTATGTTTCAATTGTGATAATATAGAAGATGAAAAACATGTATTGTTAACATGTCCATTATATGAAGATTTAAGGCAGTCTTTATTTATTGATATATTTCAACAAAATGATATGGTTTTAACTTTGTCAGATGATGAAAAATTTATATTTTTGTTCAAAAATGAAAATGTTTGTAGTTCTGTTGCCAAAACCTGCAATAATATTTTATTACGACGAAACAGTATCTTATACTGTTAAAAATCAAACTGTTTCAGTTATTTTTATTATGTACATGTACAAAATGTATCAGGTTTTATCCTTGGATGTACATGGTGATATTGCACTTTTATGTTTTGTATAAATAACAAAACTTATGTTTTAATTCTGTTGTTTTAAAATTGTATATAACAGTCTCTCATAGTTCTTTTAAGAATGGCACATGCATTCTAAATTGTGTTTATACTTGTATGTATGTGGTGAGACTTTAATAAACTATTGAATCTCTCTTTGTGTTAGCTTAAATTAGATGATGTTGCTTTTAATTTTACTAGGTTGTTTAGAATAAGAAGACTGATTACAAGAAGTTCTGTTTTGCTGAAAAAATAAAGTCATAAACAAAACATTTCTATTTTAATAGATAGATATATATATACTTCTGTGTAATTCTGAAGTTTGATTGCAGCTCATTTTTTTTTATTGTGAAGTAAAGGAAATGAAAGATTAAACATGCACGCTTTATGGTTAAAATAATAAATAAATACCACAACGTGAAATTTATGATGTCTGGGACAGTTTCAAAATCAGAAATTTCTGTTTAGATTGTTGATGTAGGGCCTGAAACGACTGGTCAAGTCATCGTAAATTGTCGTTAGCCATCGATATTTTACCAAATTTGATAGTGTAACCAATTATATAGAGGAAGTCGAAATTTGAAAACTGCATCATACAAAGACGTACAGCTTAATTTACTGGTCCTGGTCAGGTTCAAGTCAACAATGGACGGCAGTATACGAGTCAGATTTACTGGAATAAAAACAAAACCTGATACCGTTGTCTGTGGGGTTACAAATTAACTTGATGCTGTTCTGCTATGTGACAATGACAGTCATGAATTGCAATGATCCGTATCGGAAAGACTTTATCGGAGATATTGACTACAATTGTCTTTGATATTTCTTTTAAAGTTTATAAATTTTATAAAGAAATGAAAAGTTTGATTTTGTGTATTTGCCAAATATTGTCAGTTGTGTGACATATATTAAGTGGAACATTTCAATATTTGGATTAAACACCAAAAATAATTTGATAATAAGTGGACTACATGTTTTTTTTCTTTCTTTTTCATCCATGTTTTCAAAGTTTAAGTATTTTCCTTGTTTAATTAGATATATAATTATTTATGTTTCATATTTATTTATTCGTGTGAAAGTATATCTATGAATTAGTACTGCTTTTATTTAGTTGTACCAAATATTGCCTCGATTTATCTCATATTTATAGATCTATAGATTTTAAACAAATGTAGTTGTAATGTATCGGGACGGTTTTCAATGTTAGTGTTTTTAGATGTATCATATTTTAATCATCTTGATCAACGTTATGTTTATTATATAATGAAATAATATGCATAATTCATCATCTAAATCGAGTGGAGTAAATTGTAATTAGTAATGGACGGATGTTCTATGTATATTATCAGTAACAGTGCATGTCAAGATGATCAATTTGTTCCAACTGGGATGTCCAAGATCCAATTGTGAATAATTACCTACTGCATACGAACATTCTACATTCAGAAGCACCTGAGATCACCCCCAGCTGTGTATGGTGGGTTTCGTGTTCCTTTGTCTTTATTTTTCTATGTTGTGTTTTGTGTACTATTGTTTGTCTGATTTTCTATTTGTCTTTTTTTTGTCTTTTTGTCTTAGCCATGGTGTAGTCAGTTTATTATGGATTTATGAAGTTGAATGTCCCTCTAGTATCTTTCGCTCTTCTTCTATGCAAGTTCCGTGGTAAATAAAGAAAATATGTACACAGTTCAAAGTATAAAACCTTATTCATCTAACAAAAGAAATAAATAAACAAATCTATTATTTATAAAAACAGATCAATAAAGATGATAAAATCGTTACCGATAATAGGATTATCGTTTAACAAAAAAATATTGGTAAAATCCGATTTGTTAAACTAACACTACTCCTATAAAAATATTTTGGACATGTGAAAATACTCAAAAAAAGAAAGAAAAAGTAGTAGACAAAGTAGACGACGGAATTACTCTTGTTCTCCGGACTGTTTGTTTAAGGAAAACAGATTAACGAAGGACATCTAAAACGCCGCGAAAAAATCAATCGATCCTCTTTAAACAAATTAAAAGATTATCGCGTTATAATTGCTCTACAAGGGAAATTCCGTGGTAATTAATACACAATAGGTAATTGTTTAATTCAATTAACAGGTAAATGAAGGTGTTAAGGTGACGGTTAAAATCGGAAATAATGGAAGAAATTTGTCATCTTCTGTGTGAAATTATCTATAGGCGATATACATACATTTTCACACTTTTTCTGTAAAATAATCATGGCAGGGCGGAAATGCCCTAAAGATTGCTAAAAAGAGAGTATGTGCTTACGAAAAGTGAAATGTGAATGATTTTTTTAAAATAAAATGTCTGTGATAAATTTTATATATATTTTATATATACTTTAGCAATTACTTTATATGGAAATGATGCAATATATTAAGTATATCATTCTCATTATTATTTAATATTATGATTAAAATTATTATAATTATTATTTGCAGAAATTTTGATAATTATTATTATTATAACTTGCAAAATACTGTTTCAGAATATTTCCTAATTCAAAAAGAATAAACTCAAGCTAATACCAAGGAGCCTCCTTGTTAATACTTTTGCCAAAGTTTCGATTTTTAGCAATAATAGTGTCTTCACTGGTTGCAGTTGTGTTTTTGCATTTTCTCTCCTTTTTTTTTAATATGGGCAGTTGGGTTAAAACGTTTTATTTAACTATTTCTGTAATTAAAAAAAGCTCTACTTCAGATAAAGCAACCAGAACACTCTTCACTTGTTTCCATTTAACAATTCCAAAGTAAAACTCTCTATTCAAAATCGATAAAAATAACATAATTTGTATAGCACCATCTTGTATATGATCGTGTTTTAATTGTAGATTTATTGCCTTGGATGATGGCTTCATTTCAATTCAAATGTGAAATTTTACAGGTTTAATTGATCTCGAATTTTAAGCAGTAAAACATAAATGTGCATTTAATAGTCCTAAATAATATATAATTTATGGATGATATTTTAAACGACAATTACTTGATTTTTATTTAGTGAATAAAATATTGAATAAATATAATGCATCAAATAAATCCATAATATTAATAGAGAAAGAAACACGGTATAATGTATGAAGGTATATGACTTTTAAGGTAGAAGACTAATTTATTAGGAATGTCTTTACATTCTTCAACTTGAAACATGGTTTGTGTTAGTTTGATTTATTTTTCATTTAAATATAAAAAAGAAGATGTGGTATGATTGCCAATGAGACAACTATCTACAAAAGACCAAAATGACACAGACATTAACAACTATAGGTCACCGTACGGCAAGTTTATTACTTTATAAAACGAGCTTCGAGACAAAAATGTTGTCTCAAATCTCTCTCTGTCTCTCTGTCTCTTTTTCTCGTTTTTCATTCTCTCTCTCTCTCCCCTTTCTTTCTCTTTCTTGCTCGCTCTCCCTCTCGCTTTTTCTTTCTCGTATATTTTGTAACTTTTCTCTTTCCAAAATTATATGGTAAATTTCTCACATTTACGTGACTATTTCTACATTTCAAAGTTATTGTTATTTTAACTGTCTGAACAGTAATAAAACAAAGGTGACTGCATTTGATAGGAATTATAAATATTCGGAGGACAGAAAATATCGGATCCTTTACAAAAGATGTTGAGACAGAGTGAATTTAATTCTCCGTAATAAAATATCATATAACGCCAAGACAACAATACAACGGACCTTAATTCCTTTATGGTGCTAGACCACAACAAACTGTCATTTCCAAAGCAAACATGCTTTAAAATCATATAGAATTTCTCCGTAGATATCGTGTGACATTTAACGCTAAATCAAAGTAAAAATTTTGCAAATATTGAAATATATGGCGGATTATGTCTTTGGCACAATCCGTGAATGTATGTACATTTTTATTATCAATGTCAATTGAACAAGCTTGAACGATTGTCTGAATTTTAAATACATATTTAATTTCTTACAAAAGTAAATATTTTATGAATAAAGTGTATTCTATGATTCATAGATTTTTTTACAATAAGAATGGAGAACGTATATACTATTCAGTAACCCTCTACACCAAAAAGGTCACGATCCTCCTTACAAAAGGTTACAATTATATTTTAATTCACATTTAATATTTAAATGATATTTCATTTGAAACGATAGCTGACGGCATAATTCACACCCTCTGTGCACATCCCATTGATCAGGCAGTAACGGACAGATATGATTGACGGCCAAATCAAAGCTAAGCCCCGCCCCTAACTATTTCTCTAAATAATGTTACAGACTGGTGTTGAGAAATAAATGTTTGTACGTACTACCCATCTAACGGTTTAAGAAGTTTGTGATTCTGAAAGTTGAAACTTATTTGTTAAAAAAAATAACAATTATCATGCAAGTTTGAATAGTTCGCGAAACAGTCAACTTTATTTACAAGACAATCAACTATAACAGAATTTGGGACAAAATTTAAAATTTATTTTACCTTTAAACGTGTGGATCGACGAACATGTTATAAATTGATTCATAAACCGAATAATTCTTTTGATATCATCTTTAGTACATTTGGAGGAATATAAACTTCCTCTATAGTTTATAAGTTGGAAAACTTTTATTTTGGATTGTATGCATTCAACTTCCATTGTGGCGGTCGGACGGAAATCGGCAATGGTGCATTGCGCCGGATGCGAGCGACCGATTTTGGACCGATTTTTACTTAATGTTTTGGACAGAGCTTGGCATGCAAAATGTGTGCAGTGTTCAGACTGCAAATCTTCATTGACTGATAAATGTTTTTCAAGAGACGGAAAATTATTTTGTCGGAATGATTTCTTTAGGTAAGTTTATTCAAGTTGATATATTTGCATGATTTAAGATTTCTTATTTAGTCTTAAACATACGAACACTTTTTCATACATATTTTGTTTTGTTTCAAATATAAAGGGGTAATTTAATTGTGCACCTACTTTTTTTTAATCATTAATTTTCAAGGTCAACTCTACTAAGGCATTGAACCAAGTATTGCTATTATTTCTTTAGTAAAATATTATTTTTGTCATGTTTATCATAAAGGTTTGAGTGATTGTAAAGATAAGTGGTCGTTAACAGGCACTCAAAACGCAAGAAAATTAGCACTATCAATATCTTAAAATTAAATAATTAATGGAGGAGTTCGTTATCTTTACAAATTTTTGTACTTCATCCCACATTGTAATCAATAATGTCTGCTAGAAACTGCATTTTATTGTTTAAATATTAAATTATTTATAACATATCAAAATGTTTGTTAAAAAGTAAATAGTACGACGTGAGAATTAAGCAATTTCGAGCTTGTATTTATGTTTAATTTTATATGAAAGCAAATATTCTATTCTGCATCAATTTTTTATCGAATGTGAACAGATCCTACAAGCAACGATTTCAAGTCATTAAAATTTAAAATCTTTATGAAAAATATACTGGAAAAACATTTTGCGTGGAAGACAACAAATAATTTATAAACTCATAAACCACAAAACTGCATTGAGAATATTCCCTTGAAATTTTAGTAAATTAATTATTCAAAAACAATTTTTATAGATAAGACAAAAAATGTATTTATTTATACATTTAAACCAAGGTGTGATTTATTGACTGAATTAGTAATAGAATTATTATATGATTCGAACAATTTCATGAAAGAGTTCCTTTGCTCAGAAAAACGCAATTGATTTTCTTTAACAGATCAAGCGAAATATATTTGATGATTAAAAGCTATTTAAAACTTGAAAGGAAATTAGAACAGATTGAGATTTATAAAGATAAATGTTTGAAATGTTAACTTTCATTTCAGGCAGTGTTATGAACATGCTTAATTTGTTTTTTATCATGTTTAACTAGTGTAAACTATTTTTTATATAAATATATGACCTCCATAAATAACAGAAAAATGTCTTTACAGTAAATTTAACTAATTATTTCTGATAGTTTTTAAATATTC
Source organism: Mytilus edulis (assembly GCF_963676685.1). Lineage (NCBI taxonomy): Eukaryota > Metazoa > Mollusca > Bivalvia > Mytilida > Mytilidae > Mytilus > Mytilus edulis. The sequence goes on along the minus strand of NC_092349.1, from coordinate 70,637,159 downwards.
TGTAACTGGAAAAAGAGGCCGTGGATACCAAAGATCAAACCAAATTGCATATGTCGTAGAGAAAGCGAAAAAACCATGGCAAAATAAAAAAAACAACAACACGAAAATCGACTAAAAGACCAAATTATAGGGGAAACAACTTTACGTAAAAAATAATGAATAATTATGCGTTTAAAAACTCTTTGAGAAGTTTTTATGCTCAACATCTTTAGAATAATTTTTCAAAGTAAGATTTAAAAAAAATTGTATTTTCCTTTCTTTGCAGACGATATGGAACGAAATGTGCCGGATGTTCACAGGGTATCTCTCCAAACGACCTCGTGCGTCGCGCCAGAAATAAAGTATTTCACTTAAAGTGTTTTACATGTATGATCTGTAGGAAACAGTTGTCCACAGGGGAAGAATTATATATTATGGATGAAAACAGATTTATCTGCAAAGAAGATTATATTAATAGTAAACTTCAAGGTAAAATTTGTTTATTTTCTTTCAAATGTTCCAATTACTAAATGTTGCCAAATTCAAAAACATCAAAAGTTCTGCTAGATTACTTGCAATAATATTATTATTCGGGTGTGCCTAAGATGGAGGTGTTATCCTTTAAAAATCGTGTATTTATGTATAGGGTATACGAAGTACTTTATTGTTTATGACTTAAATTATGCTAAGTTTTACACTATGTTCCGTTATTCCATTTAATGGAAAGCAACATTTTACTTCTAACGAAACAATAATTCTCTGGAGGGAAAACAAAAGTTAGAATTACATGTCGTTCGCAGTTGTCGTTAAAACCGCTTAAATCCCCGGTTCTTTTATAAGAGTACATAATTTTAAAATAACCCTTATAGATGAGATTGATTTACTTATATAAATTCTGTAGACCGTCTGTGTTCATTGTTTTCTATTGAAAATAGTATTAATCGCATTATTAATAAATAAATATTTACTCAAAAATCTGAAAAAGAAATAACAATTTTATTTTTAAAGATTAAAATTCATTGGAATTTTTCGAACTGGAGATAAAATCCAAATGTCAACAACAGTAGCAAATGTCACCCATGTAAATTTCTAGCTTCTGGGTCATTTGTAAGTTGTCAATAATTAGGCTATATCAATGTACATTTTGAAACAGATACTAGCAATGTAAATCTCATTAACTGCTCTCCTCTATAGGGGGCCGAGGTGATAAGGCGTCAAAACCCTATCACCTAACGGTTCAGACATGAAACATTTTGTTTTTATATGTTAGAAACATGTAAACATCAAGATATGTATGTATACATTATAGTATGGTACTTTCCTGACATATACAACGTAGTGAAGAGCATTGCTTGTAGTTTTTTCACAGAGAAATTTTGGAATTTTAATACTTTCTGGTAAATGCATGATTGCGAGCTAGTTTCACTGTTGAAATAGTTTCGTTAACATAAAACCTTTTTGTTTTCAACGGACCGTTTTAAATGTTAATACTTTCTGGTTGATGATTTTGTGCTTGTTCCACCGTTGAAATAGCTATAAGTTTATTGTCGTAAACCTTTTTGTTTTTGGAATTTTAATACTTCTCTGGTTTAATAATTGCGAGGTAGTTCCAACGTTGAAATAGCTACAAGTTTATTGTCGTAAACTTTTTTGTTTTTTCCCCGACCTTTAAGACTCAGACTTCCTATAGTGATTCTCACCACGTTAGGCGACATATTAATAAATTTAAACATAATTTTAATTGACAAATGAGATGCTTGCGTAAAAAAGATATTTTACTACAGTCACTTGGTGCAGATTTAGTTAAACAAAGTGACGAAAACAGCACCTAGTGTCCTATTAAAAACCTTTTGTGTGAAAAAAGAAAAATGTAAATATTAAAATCCCTGATAAAACTTGAATATTTTCTATATACCCCTCCAAACATCTGTGTCGACATCTTAAGTGAGAAAAATAAAAGTTAGAACGAGGTACTTATAAGACAGTCAAGTTTACATAGAAATTTAGAACCGGGATAAGTTGTATAGGCTAAATCTTGAAAAAGAAGTCTTTTCAACACACTGTGTGTACAAAATATTAAGATTACCTGTCTTGGGTTGTTCAAACAATTATAGGGTTCTATATCCCTTCAAATGTCAATATACTCGTTTTGTGTACCCGATTTTTTGTCAATAAAAGTCTAAGACAATGAAAATTCAAACAATCTTTCAAAAATTAAACTTGTTGCGATTTTTATTTTTATCGGCTCTTAAGTACTACATGACATTCTCAAAAGCAAAACAAATAATGTATTACGAAGATGTGAAGAACTTTATTTTTTTTAATTGTCAAACATTTGTTTAAATTTTAGACAATAGTACCAGCACCTGCAATGGAATATTGAATTAAATTTAAATTCTAGATCTAGTTTACCATTGTGAAGATGTAAATAAAATATATAAAATCCTGCATATTTAACCTTCTAAGTGTAAAGTTTGATTTATTTTAGCTAATTTTCTTTTATCAATGTAAACGATGTATGTATATTTTTGTTGAAAATATTAGTAACATTATATCCGTGTTTATCAGCGGCGATGATATTCTAAATCAACAAATTCAATTTCAAAATATGTATAAACGAGAGCCTTATCTGAATAAAAATAAACAGAACTTTACTGCTGAAATAGCTACTCTTCCACGTTAACTGAAGAATTGCAAATTTAACCGTTCATAATAAAAACAACAAGCTTAAGCACTATTACGAATCACTAAAGTTTTTCAGTGAGACATTTTATATTTCAATTCATATGTGCATGTCGGTTTCTAGAGACTGGTGGCAACGTTTTGTAAATAGCGATCCTCCCCGGAATTACATTTCAGAAAAGTGAAACGACATTGCGTGAGGTTATGGCTGTAAAACAAAGAAACGTCTAACAACCAAATACACCCTACTCATAAACATGAAAAATAGGTGTCGGAATATTCCCTATGAAGGAATAACGTCTATTCTCCTTTCTTCTTTTTGACAGACAATAAAATATGAAAGATTGTTCATTTAGCACATAGGGAAAATATTTGTGAATTCGTGATGGGTTTAAACACAAGACTGCACGAGGGTCGTCCAATGGTATTCGAAAAATGGCCGCAGTTGTCTAAATAATCGAACTAAATTTTTACTATACTCATTGAAAATTCTGTAAGTCATGTCATGTTTAGAAGTCAACATATTGCCCTAAATACTTATTTCTTAATTTGATCTGACATATCAAAGACGAAGCTAGAAAAGCGCCCTCTATGGTGCAGTTCGTGTCGTCTGCTGTTAATTTGTTAGTTTTGATGACAAATTACTTACAATTTAGTATTGACACAAGAAGGCAAATAACTTTTTAATTTTCCCCTTTACATAAGAAACAATTAAGCAATAGATTGTGGTTATTTGATAACCTTGAACAACAAAATTTCAGATTTTACTAACTTTGTACAAACGTTTCCAAATCTGACCTGACCGTCCTTCTAACAAAAACTGTTTCTCAAAGAATAAAAATACATTTTTAAATTTCATATGTAAACACATCTATCGTTAGACAGTCACCTGCATTTATCAATCAAGACTTCAAAAATTTTCAGTTGACACTTTTAATTTTGAAATTTAGATTAAATGCAAACGAACATATCTCTGTTCATTACTGATGATAAATTCAGTCCGTCAATTTCGAGAATTGTTTAACCATTAATTCCCCCTATCATTACACATCATTTACAATCTTGATTGAATTGTGATAAATAACCACTACAGCTATTTTAAAAATGTTTTCTTTTTCTAAAATCAAAGGTCTTTGTACGCATATTATCACGCACAGTTAATAAAAGGGTTTGAACATCATCGGGTTGTCATTAATGCAAATTCGATTGCTTGTCTAATCGACGTCTTAACGGTTCTTCGTAATCTTTTCTGCAGTTGCTGCGAGTCAATTTAACCCAGCACGCGCGCTTTTAGGACATTTTCTTACAATTAAACACATTTACATTTTCTTCTAAAAATTATAAAATTGCAATATTATTTAATCACAATATTCTTAGTTTAGTATTACAAATAAGCACAATTGACGGCATAGCAAATTTGAAAACGTGTATGCCTACATACTTATAGCAATTGCTCAAGAGAGAAAGAGAGAAAACACAATTGAGCCAGACCAATGAAGCAAAGTTTTTAAATAGAGTTAAACTTTTCTTTTGTCGATCGTTTTGAAAATACAAATTGATTTTAATATATACATTGTACATTAATAGCAATAGTTCAGCCATATGTAGTTTACTTTGGACCGTTATAAATTTCAGTTCCTATTTATATTGGGTAAATTGTGAAGAATATTTGTGACTCAACAAAAAAACCATAATAAGTATGATCTATATTTAATAATGTCTCACGCGAGAGTAAATTTTCTGCTTCAACGATAAACGAAAAAATTAAATTATCATTTACCAGCTTTCGGCAACCATTTCTATAACCTTATTTTGTTAATAACCCGCAAAACTTTTCTTCATCTGGAGAAATACTTGATTGAGTAAATCATTTGCATTACGAATCAGACACGATGGTTGTCCATTTCACGAAATTACATTATAGAGGTGTAAATTTCATTAGTTGTGAATGATGTTGTTATGAACTCTCATACCGTCTTAGTTATTACAGAATTCAGCCGTTACGCGTGTCCAAACTGACCACAACTAATCGGTACCATGTCCCTTGTGTGGGAAACTATTTCACGCCTTTCCTCGGAGATATAACGAATATCATAATTGCTATTTCAGAAAATACCATCAGAGAAGTAATTCATTGCATGCAATTGGAAAATAAGAAAAGGATTCAGAATTTCAGTGTAAAAATATTTTGTGCATATTTTAAATACAAATTTGATATTTTCACAGACGATAAATCTTTGGAATTTATTACAAATTCACTTTATACATGTAAAGTTAGAAATGATTTCTTCAATTGAAACAGGATTTTTTTTAAACTTAGCAAGAATATTTTATTGAAATATAATCAAAGAAATTGCCCCTTTTGAAGTTCCTTTGTTCTTATGGGTAACAGTAACCCTATATGACTGCTTAAACCACAAAACGAATTTTACAAGATCTTTAAAATATCGTAACTTTGACATAACTTTTACCAAACGCCAGGATTTCTTTAGACATAAAACCATGGCGCCGTTATAGATGTGAACCATCTGAAAAGGATCTTTTTATTTTCGAATTGAAACACAAACCATTTTGTGCTTTAAAAGACATGTTTAAACGTTTTATTTCAATTAAGATACTCATTAAATGGTATATAATTCACGAGTTGGCAGGAAAATCTCGTTACCGGTCTCGTGGCCTTCGTAGACTCGACAGTGGGAGGTTCCCTTTCATCTCTTACTATTAGAAATATGAAAGCAACATTATAATTTCATTTCTATGTAAAATGACAAGGAAGGAGAACATACAAATTGTGAACCTTGTATTTCATTTGGTAGACTTAGTGGCGTACATTTATAGTAGTTTGTAAACAATTGAAAAAGAAATGTTGATTTCTTTGGATGCCTGCCCCCAAATCTCTTTGATCAGTTGTGCGTTTCACTTGGCTGCATTTATGTACTTTAAATGCTTAATTTTTCAACAAGACAGATATACATTTATCTGGTCCATTTACACAAACGGATATTCGTTAAGTATTCTAAATTCCGGATCAATAGCGGTTGATTGCGTTGTTTTGCTGTTTCATGTGTTTTCAACATCCGAGATACGTCCGATTTAGACTAAAATATTTATGACGTGTTTAAGAGAAATTATTGGATTCAATAGAATCTTCTTTAAATCTTCATCTAATGATTAATTGATATAATTAATCATATCTTTCAGTACAGGTCCTTATCCTAGTCCGCACATCGAGGATATCGACCCGTCCCAGAAACGTTTATTTGATCAGTCGGTTTGTTCATTGTATCGATCAAGGCCAGGACGATGCTGATAGACCGAGAAATGCTCCTCGAAATTTGAGTAGAGGTACTTGAAATGGATAATTCGACCAAAAGCCTGAATCATGCCGTCTCAAGTCATACGAATACCTTTAAATAATAATGCAAGAGGATTAAGGGGCAATAATGTCGGATTGATATAGAAAAAATATATGATGATGCTTTAACCTATACGTTTACAGAATCCAAGTGATAAATATCTTTGCAGGGAAGAACTTGTTGTTTACTCACAATAACTATTGCATTTGAAGTACATACTTGAGGTATTTCGATCACTCATTTAAACAACGCGAATAAGAGGAGGTGTGGTGAACGATCAATGAGACAGCAGTCCAACTGTAAACAACAAACTTCCGAATATGAGCATCTACATACTAGCTTTGTATCAAAGTGCTATATATTCCTTGTATTTGGGGCGGTTTTCTTTTCTTTTGTTAAATTGTTTTGGGGGTATTTTATCAGTATACAAGTTCCGAGTGTAATACTGAGTTGTATAGGGTTGATTCTTAAATGGCTGTTAAAATTGGTATGTACATTCAGCTTGCTTCACTAAAGGAGTGCGGCTATGAATGATAGCAATAGGATTAGTTTAAACTGATAAAGAATGAGATGTCTGGGTTGTGTCGCATGTTTTTCACAGAAAAGAGACGGTTACCGCGTATATTCATATTAATATAATTGAATCATGCGTTCTCTAACTGCAAATTATTTTCGTAATCGCAACCACGACGTATAGTATATGCCGTCTCCTATATATGGAGTTCTATTGGCATCTTTGCTTTCCCTAAAAAAAAAATTTAAACAAGCGCTTATTACTATACTATATATAAAAATATTAATTTTCGCGAACCATTTAGGTCACGGAAATTCCAAAATATGGCATCAGTAAGGAGAGTTGTACAAACAATGTAAATACACAGAACCCCATCTAAACTTGCTTTAGCTAATAGTATTCATCTTTTTCTATTTTATATGTACAAACAACATTCCATTTTTCTATAATTTCGATTAAAAAATTCCAAAATCTGAGTTAAAATAGGTCGAATGCCCCAAATAAACGTTTTCTGATTGGTTGAAGTACTGTGGCGTCGATGATAAGCATAGAAAGCCTCGATGTAAAGCACACGCTTCACAGGAATCAGGAGAGTTTTTCAAATAATGTGAATACACAGATCCTCCATCCTATTTATGTTTTGCTGAAAATGTTGCTTTGTTCATCATTTTTGTTTTGATTCTGCTAACAACATTCCATTTTTTCTATAATTCCGATTTAAAGATGTGGAAACCCGTAATAAAAATAGATGGTATATTTAAAAGAAATAAGTTAAAGAAACACACGCAAATATACACAACTGCAAAGGTTATTGTTTGCTCGAAGATTCAATAAGTTTTAAATATCCGAATGTTGTGGCCAAGAAACCTCAGGAATTTATAATATCATAATGTCATCCGTCGATTAGATATCTTCTGGTAACAATAAATATAAAGCAATTACGGAACAGTCAACGTTTCAACTTGTGACCAACACAAGAAAACCTAAATAATGGCGTTGAAAAAAACGTTTTTTCAATCCTTTTTTGCAATGTTTGACATGCTCATTTTTGTATAGAACAGCAGACGACAAGTGTAAAAATGGGAGAAAATTGGATTTTCAAGTCGAAATCATTTGTGTAGGACTTGTTAAGCATGCGAAGTTATTACATTAAGCTTCAAGAGGTTCGTTTATTCCATTACATTGAGCAATACCTCGTGGGTTCCTTTGAAGATCATATTTTTCTCCGCCGGTGATTTTTATGTGTATCGAAGCTAAAGTATGTTGACTACATTTTAAACTCGAATGACGGTAATTTGTTATAATAGCTCTGATTGGTTCCCAAAAGGTTACAAATAAACTGTTGTGGTTACAGGCTATGAGAATGTGTAAATGCTGAAAATCTCAATCTGTTTGCATAATATGACGACATTTACTTGTCCTGTTTGGAATAAATATGCTTGAAATATTTGCTGCTGGATATTCAGAACTAACATCTATCAATTTCATTTGACAGGAATGCCATGTTGATAGAAACGAATGGTTACGTGCGATCTTTTCATATTTCATTTTATTTTCGTGTTTCCAGTTTATAACAGAGTCTTATCCATTTCCTCAATTTACAAGGGTATAAATGTTGATATCAACGGGTATCTACTTTTTTTTTGGAGGGGGGTGGGTAGATGATTAAATTATTTTCAGAGTAACTTAATAATTTGGAAGGATTGCCTACTTATAAAATGTCAAGAAACTCTATAAATTTTCAGTATCCTTTCATATTTATACAGTGAAAGTAAATTTTTTAGAGTACAAATAAAACGACAGACACCTGTAACAAGTAACATCTAATATGTACTGATTTTTAATTATCTTGTCAGATTGAGGGTTTTACTATACAATCGAATAAGTGTTGTTCGGAAACAAAAACTTATTATGTAATCGGAACTTCTCTGTCTTGTCTATGATGGCTCTGATATCATCCAATTCATTTTCTTTGGGTATCGGATATCAGTAATGTCGGCAAAACAAAGTCTCTGTCAATGTTCATGCCACACCTGGGAAAATAACCGTAACTAAATAAGAAAACATTGTGTTTCGGTATTATAATCAAAAATTATAAATATTTTATTGAAAAATAATTCAATTTATTAAAGATAAATATTTCAGTATTTAACAATATTTACAGGTTTGCAAGAAAATTATTATAAAATTATCTGCATTATTTTATATCTCAGGAGAACGTCAATATGGGAAGTCCGTTGAAATGTATTCCGTGTGTTGGCATTCACTAAAATATCCCACACACAGATAACGCATTTATATATTATATATAAACAAGTGTTTTGCTGAATTCATGACTGGCCAGTCCATGTCGCTCTGAAATTATAGACCAAATAATATAAATACACACATACGTATGGTCATATTAATATACTATAAACTCATATAAATGATCTTATTTTCATAAGACCCATTCCCACAGAAGGCAGACTTTGAAAAGACATTTTTAACTTTGTATACATCATATTTTCTGTTCATTGGCGTGTATCAAGACTTACAAAAAGCTAACTACAAGCGTTTTTTTCGCGTCAAAGAGCACACCACGATATTACTACACCAGCATCAAATTTGCTCCTCTGCATAAATTATGTTCCTATTAGAATTCCATAACATCCCGTCCCCCACTGTTTCGTATTATCTCTCTAACAAAGATGGAGATCAAGACAGATTATCTCTTTGTCAAACTACATTTTTTATTCACTTTCTCAGATAAAGAGGACGGAAAAAATATTTACTATTTTTACCACGCACGTTACTATATAATCGATGGTAGTTAGTTATACCATTCGTCAAACATATATTATTTTTTTCTTGCTTTTGAATATTTGTTATTGATGAGCAGTTAGGTATAGTTTGTTTCTGAATAATAGAAATTTGTGTTTTTTATATGAACATTCTTATGAAGAGTTGTCTCATCGGCAATAACACCACATCTTTTTTTTTGTATATTACATATATTTTTGTTTTTGTAATAAAGATTAAAAGATAGAGTTGGCACAACTAAAGGATAACTACCAAAATCTTAACACTCAGATTCAATATTCTATCAGAGTCTCACCACGTACAAACATTTAATTAGATTCACACGATAGAATATAAAACAATTAAAACATTTGCAATGTATAGAGCAATCATAGAAGATTTATGAGAGAATTTTAAAACACAAAAAAATGTATACATGTTTTCGCATTAACGTTTAAGAATTACAGCAGTGTTGCGAATGTTTCAAGTCGAATACACACCCAACAAAGCATTTTATGTACAGGCATATTCGGCACTAATTGTGCACTTTCAGGTAAAATTTAGCCTTGAAACATTTGTACAGGAAAGTTTACCAAAATATACGAGGTTTGTTCAAAGTTAAAATGTCTAAATTGGATACAGTAATTTTTATGGAAGCATCTTTAGCCTGTCATTATATAAGGAAATATTTTCAGTTTTGCACTACAATGTAATATTTCATATATAATTTAAAAAATGAAAAGAACTCTTCATAAATTATGCGTTGGATGTGTTATTTTGGATTTACCATCACTGGACGCTCAAAATGGAATATTAGAAAATATACCAAAAGTCAGTTATAAGAGTTCAAATGCCCAGAAATAGTTAGGTTATACAAGTTTAATATATTATTATTTTTTACTTGTTAACTATTTAAGGAGACCTTTCTCTCTCTCTCTCGCTATCTTTCCCTTTCTATACAAAGACAGACAAGAACACCACCTTTACTATTGATAATTTTACCTGGCGGAAAAATTCTAGTTAGTACTTCGGATTGTCAGGAATTCGACTGGCACCATGTGGTATAAATTGATAGCGGGATACAGATTGGGGGTGGTATTTTCTAATTTACAGAAAAACTTCAGTATATTTTCATCCGTGTCAAATTAAATTCATCTGTACCACGGTCCGATGCTTATCAAAATTTTTGCCCAAACTTGAACATTTTCCAATTATAAATTTTAATTGGCAAATCACATATGGTGTTTTCTTATTTTTCATATAACCAGGATCGTCGGATATAGAGGACGAAGGTGATTTAGACAGCGCTTTAGAGCAACAGACCAGTTTGTCTGATAAAGACTTTAGTATTGATGGTGATAACCAAGACATAGATTCAAAAGAAAATATTATATTGAATAATCATCATAACAATCTTGCAAATAACAATATTACGAATAATAATCTGGACGACAAAAGTATAATGAACTCTCCTCAATCCAGTCCGGAACCACTAAAAGAGGACGATACGTCATTGTTGAAAATATCCTCGGACTCAAATCATAGTACACAGAGCTGTGATACGAACGGAAATTCCATTCATCCGAACTCTAATGTAACTCCGGATAGTAATCGGTCAGGAGACGAAGCAATGGACGGAACGAACGGAAATTCAACGGCTGGGTCGAAACGTAGAGGACCTAGAACAACAATTAAAGCTAAACAATTAGAAACATTGAAGGCAGCTTTTAATGCCACACCCAAACCAACACGGCACATACGGGAACAATTGGCACAGGAGACAGGTCTCAACATGAGGGTCATACAGGTCAGTTTTTATATTTTTAAAGAGTTATCTATCTTGTTTCAGAGTCATTCATTTGTACTTTGTATATAGCTTGAATTGATGTGTTCAGGAGTCTCCAAAGTTAGCTTATATTTTGATTTGTTGTTAACGTTACTAATATCAAAGCGATATTCCTGTTGAAATAAACCGCTGCATCGAAATACACTTTTTGCAGTTTATTCTGAAATAGTTATAAATTAAACGTCTTATATAACATACGTTTGTCCTTTATGATCGTGCATTGTTAAAAGTGACCTAAGATATACCAAGCTTATAATTTAGTAAAAGCATAAATAAAATGTTCAATAATTTTCCTATAATTTACATACAACTTGAAGAACAATCTATCAGATTTTTTCTACTAAACCTTTTCATGGTTTGTATTACTGTGATACTAAAAAGCACTCTGGGTATTCTGTTGTTCAGACTGCAGATCAAAGAATTCAGTCATCCTGTTATATGTAGACACCAGTTCGGATTACTTTCGGATAAATTCGGAGACTAATGTCAAACCTGTATATAAATGTTATTTTTGAGTTGGAAAAGGGGGGGGGGGGGGGTAGGAGGGGTTATATATTACCTTTTTTAAGATAATTGTAAAATGTATGTTTAAGGAAAGTGTTAAAAATGCTAAAACTAAGATTATTTAGAAAATTTATTTCAAATCCGAAGCATTACTAAAATGATTTCTTAGAAGTAAAAAAGGATAACCGGTTACATAATATAATTAGAATGAGACAAACAGATACAGTGCTTTATATAAAGCGTGCATGATAATTCCAAATTCCATACAATGTAGGAAAAATATAGTATTTTTAAATTGAATATTACTAAAATTTTAATTTTCAAAATAACATAAAAAAAAATTACGCAAATATCTAAATCTGGAACTTATCTTCCTGTAGCATGTTGCTGCAACTGTCATGATACGCTTCATATCAATCAAAAATTAAAAAACTGAACATACTTGCTCACCATTTACGTATTTCATCTGTGCCTTGGAATTCTCTACAAGAGGCTCTTCTCGGTATTTATATCGACATGCAATGCACTGTGTGTTTTCTATTGAGATACCAAATGTTTTTGTTGAAAAAGCAGAAGATGAACAAAGCCATAAAGGACTGAAAAAAATTACTGAATATGCAAGACTCATAATTATTGTATGCGCCAAACAAGCTTTTCCCTCAAACAAGACTCACAAAAAAAAAGGAAATGGGGAAAACGATATGATTACAAAGTTGAAGCTGAAAACTTTCTTGAGCTAGTTTCATTTAATGCAGTTATGGGTTTTCAGATAGGTAGACAGATGGACAAGCGACCAAACCGAGCGAACACTATTGAAAAGTGACTTTAAACAAGTATATAGATATATGTAATATTTTTAAAAAGTTTATATAACTTTGATGTAGATAATAATAATGGGTGGTCTGGATGCAGATGACAAGATTACCTATACCGTCTTCTGCATATCTTCTCCAACTGTGTACGGACTTTGTATATGCACTTTTCGCGGAGTGATTGATGGGTACCAGACATATATCACTCCGCGACACAAAGTAGTCAATTATACACTATCCAAATGCTTTACTTTGGCAACGGTTTGATTCAAACAGCGTTCTTGTAGAAGCCGTCAGTGATATTTTCAGAGCATTTTCTTGCGAGAAGATAAAAAGGTCAAGTTCATCTTATCTTAGATTTTTTTTCTCGTGATAGCCATCATAACGAGCGTAATTAGGATATCTCCCTACTTCAACGCAAAACTTAATGAACAAAACATTTCAAAACTAAAAGCTGCGTGTAAAATCACGCCTAGTCCTGCTAAGTTATAGGACATACTGGCGAGTTTTACAATTCATTTTGTATATACCAATTTTTGTCAGGTATCCTATATACATGTATTACGTCCCTTCTATAACAAATAAAGGTATTAATGCCACCTTTCTAAAATTATATATATATGTAAGAGTTGTAAATGTAGCTGCATAAAGATTTCAATATAGAAGTTTAAAACTTTCCGTTTTTTTAAGTGAGCTTGAAAAAAGAAATTCCATGAGGCGTTATTATTATGTAGGTTGATGTTCTTATTACACGTGCTATTTAGGTATGAATATTAACCTAAACAATTTCCCAATGTTCACAATTGAAAATCCTCTTGTTTCAGTGTAAATACTTTGTTATTATTCGGTCAAAGAATCCGATTCAAATTGCAAAACTTGTTGAAGATTTAATACAAGAGAATATAGTGTAATTTGAATCCGTAAAGAAACTGTATTTTTAATGTTGTACGTACAACTCGTTGAATATGTTAAGTTGGATCGAATTTTTTTACATTTGTGTTTTAAATGGGAATGGAATTTTATACGATCCACCCCTTATAACGGTGTTATATTTCAAAATTGTTCATTCAAAGTAAAGAACAATGGTCCACGATTTTCTGACGGGTCTTGTCTTTGTTATGTTGTTTAGACGCCGTTGGTTATTTTTATTTCATTTGCATCGAGAAGTTTTAAAGGGTACCACGCTGAGACCGATGACATTTAAAAAGGTGTTCATAATTTGAGATGTTCTGTCAAACTATACTTTAAACTTTTTATAAAACAAAGATAATGTTTGAATATTTTGGGTATGAGAAATGTTTTGATATTTCTTGACTCTGTAAGAAGTGTCGTCTGCAATGACATCACAAAACATGCTCCTTGTTTCAATAGTGTGAAAATAAAACAACGTTCGTCTGGACTTGCATGTTTAGTTCGTTTTTAACATAATAGATGTATCAAAAATGTAAAACTGTAAATTAAAATTTCTCATTATCTTAACTTGAAATGCAAATTGTCCATAGAAATAGGAATATCCATGAAATTTGATTATCAGAGATGTGATAAGGCATGCCATGAAAATTATATGTTTAGAGACCTAATTTGAGTTTGTTGATCATTAGTTTCAATAAAATTATAGTCCAGGGGCAAATTACGTGATTTGCAAAAGATTATAATAATTAACCAAGATCGATCGACTAAAATTTATGACCGAAAATTATCGAAAGAAGAGTGAATAAAATCATAAGAAAGCTATACCTATTTCTTTTTTCTTTCTAAAACAAAACCTTCAGCAATCGAGGAATAAAATAAAGCAGTTATTTCATAATTACATTTGGAAATCAAAATCATAAAATAGGAAAATGTTTAATGTTTAATGAATTGTTATTGCAAATCAAATTCACTCCAGACTAAATTATTCTGAATGCAATACGAGCCTGTACATGTAATTCAGATTACATTAAAAATATATATGGGTGGATGTGAAAAACCGAGACCTAGGTCGGAAATGAACCGTGTAGATTCCGTGATCTGTCACTTGACAAGACAACTTGTTTTTAAAGCGATGTACTTTTATTAAGTAGTTCTTTTTCATTTCAATTCCATCAACAAGATATACCACCCAGTTGAAGACCTCAACGAAACAGATTTCCTGATAACTCGCGTCCTTATTCACGTATAACCATATTGAAGCGCATACAAATCGATCTTAAAAAGATCACAACTACATTTTTGATTAATGAAGTTATGAATTGAGAATAGATGTTGTTTTTAAATTCAACACTAGAAAAGAGAAAATGATAAATGAGTTACCACCCCATTAGTTTGTGACGTTTCACATCTAATGACTTAGTCCATTATATATTCTCTAATATACATTTTGCCGTCAAATAAAGATATTTTACATTCATTCCAAATGCATACAATTTAGACATCTAATATATGTTCAAGATTTATAAATATAATTATAACATACGTGATAAACAACTAAATATGCAAAAAATATTTAGTAACAAAAAAGATGTATAAGTCTAAAAGTTCAAAGTTACTCTGGCGTCGTTAGCGATAGAGCTCTATTCAAATAAGGATAAAAGTACATTTTAATATGATTTTTATAGTATTGGAATATGTATTTTTTTTGTTTCCTGTATGATTTTATAAATCAACAAGGTCAAAGTCATCAACATTTTTTCATGTTCAAAGCCGTGATAAAAGACGTTTTAATGTGTTTGGAAACAACAAAAACCCATTAATTTCAATTTTAAAAAAAATCACTAGATGATTATTTTTCGATAACTGATATAAAGTTTATTATTGATTTCGTAATGATTATTTAATTTTTCATGTCAGATGATGTAAATTTTCTTATCGTTGTCAATACTATTTGTTGAAAAATGATTAATCTTTGATTATATTTATTATCATGTTTATGATCAATGATTGACCCATTCTTTCTAAATTGATGAAAATTAGGAGAAAACGCTCATTATGTCCCATTAAATAGCAATCAAACGAGACTGGAATTACGGGATTACTGACACACAAATAAGACGTAAACGACAAAGGACATCCGAACGGGATAAATATCTACAATTAGAAAGAAACATAAAAATCACCTAGTTTATTAATTGTTCATCAATTGATCGAAGGTTTTTTTTTAGGTTTTTTTTTTCAATCAATAAAATTTATAACAGTTTTATCCTGTTTTGTTGCATTGCAATTTTAATGATGGACTGAATGTCCTATTGTGTTGTGGGAAAGTCGCACTCCCATTTTAATGGTGGACGGACTTACTTCTTTGTCTAAAAGTAAAAATAAAAATGTAATGATCCATTTTATAAGCATTGATTACTAAGTGCATTTGAATGAATAATTTATATAAATAATTTTTATTTAACAGACCAGAGTTCACGGACTTTTTTTAAGACAAATACTACAGTGCTTCTGCACGGCATTAGTCTTGACTTTAGAATTTGAGACTAGATTTTTTATAAAAATTACGTTCTTTGATATTGGTCATACGTTGCCCGTGTATCATGGGATTTTTTTTCTAATCCATGTGTTGTTTCATTTCTTATTAGTTATAATATAACAAAGTTTGTGACGAAATCTTTAAAAGAATAATTCAATTTAATTCAAGAACAAATTGTAGAACCAATTTTGAAGATACTTAGATTTATACCAACAATTTGTAAACCATACAAACGTAACTTACACTTGCACAAGACAGAATATTCAGAACGAGGTTATTATTAGAAGTATGTCAGTAACCCCTACGTAGCTTTCCAAGTCAGTTTTGCATGTTTAGGTTTAGAGAGGAGTGAAACTTGAGGGCCCTCATGGGGTTTTTGATTATGTGATTACTTGGCCGTTTTTTTAATGATTATTTGATTATTAAGCCAAATATTTCATGATTATTTGATTACCTAGGACTGTATTTTTAGTTTATGATTATTTGATTACTAAAGATAAGCAAATATTTAATGATTATGTGATTATATTGGCAAAAAAATGGTGATTATGTGATTACTAGGACCCCCCCCCCCCCCATGAGGGGCCTCAAACTTGGGAAACTTAATTATCATATAAATTGGAACTGTTGGGAAGAAGATTTGATCATGTTTTGTCGTATTGATCAGTTTTAGTCTTCATGTATTTTGTGTATCCAGGAATAATTGCTTGCATATGAAGGAATACAAAGTTCGATGAATGCCGTAGTAAATATATTTAACATACGGGCTCCGTTTTCCTTTGTTTTTATATCTAAAGATATCATGTGAAGCCAACTTCACAAAAAAAAAGTTTTTATAGTTAGAACAAATCAGACCGATTTTCAAGCAAACAGCAAAGAAACCACCATAAACTAGTCTCGAAATATATTGATCAGTTTTAGTCTTCATGTATTTTGTGTATCCAGGAATAATTGCTTGCATATGAAGGAATACAAAGTTCGATGTATGCCGTATAGTAGTAAATATATTTAACATACGGGCTCCGTTTTCCTTTGTTTTTATATCTAAAGATATCATGTGAAGCCAACTTCACACAAAAAAAAAGTTTTTATAGTTAGAACAAATCAGACCGATTTTCAAGCAAACAGCAAAGAAACCACCATAAAATAGTCTCGAAATAAAAATAAAGTATCTAAGGTTATAACATTTCTGGACTGAGTAAAGCTATCCCTGTAATACCATATATATTTTAAAACCTTTGTTAGATTCCAATTTTAAAAACTCATGAAAAATCATGCGAATTAGCTAGCTTGTAACTATATTGTATTCTAAAGAAAACGTCCGTTAAGTTTATACATATACTAATGAGGTATACATGCTGACATTATAAATATGTAATAAATGTTGTATTTTAATTCTTTGTATTTACATGTTCTATAGGGGGTACATATATCACTTCGAAAATGCATAAATTATCATTTTATTATTAGGTTAATTCAACTTTGAGAACTTTTTTCTAATTTTATGTGGTATATTTAAATACAGTCAACTATCTAACACCTATATATACAGGAAGAATTTAGCCTAAAGTTTTATTAGAATTATTTCCTTGTTAGGCTACATCCTGTAGCGCATTATATATTTAATTTACGTATATATATTTTTTCATATTTATATCTTCAATTTCAATTTTAATTTAAAAACATACAATTCCTGCCAGTCAACTTTCATGCTGATAATAATATCATATGCCTATGTACCACCAAAAACACCCGGGAAAACACGTTTTTTATTTTCCTAATGACTGTGTACCACATGTATTGCAAATGCGATTATGTCATTTTGAAATAAGTTAGTGTTGAATTACTTTCTTAAATTTATACTAACATGACTTAGTACTGTTTTTCCTTGTGGGTTTATAACCTAAAATTCGAAGTTTAGAGTTGATCTATTTTTTTTTCAAAATGTAAGCGAACATTTGTATACATAATGGTAAAACAACATATATGCACATGTCTGTTGTTTCTACCCGTATAGTTAGATTCAAATGTGTATTTTGATTTACTCGTGTTGTTGCGTTACTGTCTGATTGGCCTTTATCCCACATGTTATTTGTTTATATTTTCATGAATACGTGAATCTCCGTATCTAATTTTTTTAGAATATCTCTGCCAAACTGTATACTAACTGAAGGCTGTGTTTAGTGAAACCAAATCAGTGAACTGAATTTAATAAAACAAGTCAGGAACAATAAAGAAATTGTTACTCCAGTGTAAACTACGTTTTACCATTTGAGCACTTAATTTGCACAGTGGGAACATTTCGGAATTGATTTTCTTTTAAGGTAAAACAATACCAGTTAAACGTGGTATACGGCGATATACGCACTTACCTTTACGGGAAGCCATTCTGAACGTGAATATTTTCTGAGATCGTTTTTATAAATTATAAAAAGCATAGATGCATGCAGTGATGTTTTCGTTTGCATCTTAGTTCCGATTCTAAAACGCCACGATGTAGACAAATTAACGAGTTAAAAGTTAAAAACTTTCTCTATATAATTGTATACAGAAGCTTTACGCATCGTTTGTCTAGAAAAAAATAGCTGTATGAAATTTTACAAATATCATTTGCTGCATTTAAACCCTAGGTGTCTTAAATTCCATCGAGTGAAAATTCGTGTTCTTAAGAGGATTACATTTGGAAATCCTATGTTTATTCAGAAAATGTATTGTTGCGTTGCGTACCAGTTACCGTTTCGAAAAACATTACAATAAAAGCTGAAACGTAGCCGGCCAGGTGGTCAATCCGGTTTAATTCAGCCTTGAAATAGACAACCAATGTTCTTTCGGGTGCGTCGTGGTGATGTGGGGATTTGAACCTAAAAATCACATTAACAACAATTTGATTAGAATTAACTAGAAATTTACTTAAAATATATCATGTTGGTTAGAGTTAAGCTGACCGAAGTTTTCAATATGATTAATAGAACCCATAGCTCCGTGTAAAAGCATTCTGTTGCCATAAACAAACTTACTGTATCATAATATTTAAGTCTTTTCACGCGCACCTGTTATTAAGTCATAATGTCGATATTTTCTTCAATGAAAGTGGTAATAACAAAACACGTGTATTTTATTATAGCAAAATATGAAAATAATTTGTGTAAATCTAGTAAGTTTGTGACGTAAGTACTATAGTTTAAAGTACATGCAGTAATAATATTTGTGTCCAAGCTTCAAACTAAGATTTTCTAGCCAACACAATTCATACGTTTCGGACTGAGATTACTATAACACATAGTAGTCTCAGGTTTCGGATGACAACAATGTTGAACAATAAATACAATCATAAAGTCTGAAATTACAGAGCAATCCAAGGGAAACTTCTGACTTTTGCTGGGACTTAGGATCAAAAAAAATTATAGGGACAAGAAATGTATACAAGCCTTAAGATGCTACCGAAAGACTTGTACATGGATGTGTAAAACTCGGGCATTTTTCGTGACCTTTCATGTTTCGTACGTAACGAATCTTAGCTTCTGATCATTATATGGTTAATGCTTTCATATTATGCCCACATTCAATATGTGGATTATTCTGTTTTAATCACAATTGAATATCCTAGCTCATTTTGTGAAATAACACGGTAATAAAAATGTGTATAAACCGGATACAAAATTCATTAAGGCCTTTGTTGTTTTCCGAAATAAAAATTGTTGTTTTAATTTTTAAAGCAATAAAGACTATGTCCTTATAACGTTTTCATAAACCTGAAGTAGTAAAGTAAACATTTATGTTAACCAAAGTCGATTAAGGACTTAAATAATAATGAGCGGATGATTTACTTTTAAAAATCACGGATTTGTATACAAAAATTGTATAACGGGAAACATTTGTGCAAATAACACTTTTATATCAATAACGCCATATTGACCAAACAGTTCGATGTTTTTCCTATTCTTTTCCTATTTCTCCTATACCTTATTGTTCGAAACATTTTGCTGACGGCGATTTACGTGACTTTATTTTCTAATACTTTGTTTGGAATTTCTATTGCCGCTATTCGCACCTGCCTGGAAGGAAGTTTTAGATGGTCAATAATAATTATTTTATGTTTTTCTTACCATTTTAATCGCATTTGATCTTTTCATACATTTCAACAACAAATCTTTGTTTATTATCTAAATCCAAGTAACAATAAAATCTGAAATCTAGACCGGAACGATCATGAAAAGTGAAATGTACAAATGTAACTGTCAATGGTCGGTAATCGTTCATAGTTACGTCTATTTCAATACCAATGCCTATAGGTATATCTAACTTCGACCTACTATTGTTGTACCACCTCGGTGTGGGGTAATTTTATAAGTACCATGGTGTCAAAAAGACCCGTATCTACTGTAAAAAGAACTCAACGCTGCTTTTAATCTGTGATTTCAAGATGTTCGGTGTTTTATTACGGATGACAATATAATTATAGACCATTTTAAACTTTCCCGTTTTACATATGTAGATATTTTTTAGACTATGTCAGTACTTAAAGCCCACCGTTGAGGCGTGCTGACTCAGGGCTCTCTAATTGATGATATGTTATTTTAACACACCTGGCCATTCTTACAGAACTTGGATAGAATTCTTGTATTGTTTACCTATGTGTCTCTCTACAGTGATTGCATACGGCAACAATAGAATACGTTACATCTGTCACACAAGGTTCATGGGTGTTTCCAAAGAAAAATGTACATTTGGCGTTCTTGCAATTGATAATATTTGAAAGAAGAGAATTTCAACTCTGAAAACTTCTTTACTACATTATAGACATACTATAGTTATAGGTCAAATTTAAATATTAAGATTTAAACATCTCTTATGATATCGTCATATCTATCTAAAATAAATACTGACTGATATTTAGCTGCATTTAGCTATTTTTTTAGCTAGTTCTTAAGAAATCCATGACATGGTCGTTCACTGGTTTTGCTTAGAGCTAGAACACTTGTTACGCGATTCCAAAATTAACCTAGAGGAAAGTATATTGGATATAAAGACGACAATTTATTTTTCATTCACTTCGAAACAGTATTCTATGTCTCAAAAATTATGCCAAACCTTCGCTTTATAATTTAGACTGCCATGTGCTTGACACATTTCTGGTATATCATATCGGTTTCTTGACACAATAACGTTTGTGCATTTAGTCTTTGTTATGGCTGAAGAGGCCATAGAAGTGCTGACACCGACGATGTAGCACTTCTTGTAACGTGAAACTTTGTTTTTATTCAATTTAAATGATAAAATATCCTACACTTTTGTACCACTTCTCTAGTGTCATGACTGTTTCAATTTTGAGAACAGAAAGCTAGTTTTCTGCCTACACAATACGAACGGATAAATGCAATGCACTTCCGTCTTGTGTTTGTTTTTTTTAATTTATTTTTATCAAAGTTTTAACGTTAAATGTAAATGTACTTTTGTGTGACATAAATTTCATTGTTATCCCTCCCCTTGATGAACTCGTATATTAGCTAGTTTATGTAGCCATAGTATAGACGAAAATATTGTTATTCATTATTACTACTAGTATCTTGTAATTTCCTACAAGAAAAAAACCTTCATTTGTCTGTTGATGTTTATACTTCTTTAATTATATTCTCGTCTTTTCTTTTACTTGAACGCTCTATTATTTTTCATGCAACATTTTATATTATATATTTATACTATTGCAGGTTTGGTTCCAAAATAGAAGATCAAAGGAACGAAGGATGAAACAACTCAGTGCTTTGGGAGCCAGACGACATTTTTTTCGGAACCCACGAAGAATGA
The DNA here is from genome assembly GCF_963676685.1 of Mytilus edulis. NCBI lineage: Eukaryota > Metazoa > Mollusca > Bivalvia > Mytilida > Mytilidae > Mytilus > Mytilus edulis. The sequence goes on along the minus strand of NC_092349.1, from coordinate 70,615,429 downwards.
GGGCCTTAAGGGCTGGAATGTCTCCGAGTGAATTAGACGAGGAGATGATGGGAGGTGGACCGGGCTTCGGATATTTTTCTGGTAAATATTTCATTCAATTATATCCGGTTTTTTTCATTCGTATATTGCTATTTTTCTTTCGTATATGCTATTTGTCTCTGAGGCCTAGGATTCGTCTTTTTTTTTCTTTAGCCCGGTAAATATTTCATTCAAATACATATATGAGGATTTCCCCTTCATATATAAAAAAAATAAGGAGATGTGGTACGTTTGCATTATTTGCTATTTGTCGTGGGTCTTTCTTCTTCAATTCAGCCTGATTTGTCGTGGGTCTTTCTTCTTCAATTCAGCCTGATTTGTCATGGGTCTTTCTTCTTCAATTCAGCCTGATTTGTCGTGGGTCTTTCTTCTTCAATTCAGCCTGATTTGTCATGGGTCTTTCTTCTTCAATTCAGCCTGATTTGTCGTGGGTCTTTCTTCTTCAATTCAGCCTGATTTGTCATGGGTCTTTCTTCTTCAATTCAGCCTGATTTGTCGTGGGTCTTTCTTCTTCAATTCAGCCTGATTTGTCATGGGTCTTTCTTCTTCAATTCAGCCTGATTTGTCGTGGGTCTTTCTTCTTCAATTCAGCCTGATTTGTCGTGGGTCTTTCTTCTTCAATTCAGCCTGATTTGTCATGGGTCTTTCTTCTTCAATTCAGCCTGATTTGTCGTGGGTCTTTCTTCTTCAATTCAGCCTGATTTGTCGTGGGTCTTTCTTCTTCAATTCAGCCTGATTTGTCATGGGTCTTTCTTCTTCAATTCAGCCTGATTTGTCGTGGGTCTTTCTTCTTCAATTCAGCCTGATTTGTCGTGGGTCTTTCTTCTTCAATTCAGCCTGATTTGTCATGGGTCTTTCTTCTTCAATTCAGCCTGATTTGTCGTGGGTCTTTCTTCTTCAATTCAGCCTGATTTGTCGTGGGTCTTTCTTCTTCAATTCAGCCTGATTTGTCGTGGGTCTTTCTTCTTCAATTCAGCCTGATTTGTCGTGGGTCTTTCTTCTTCAATTCAGCCTGATTTGTCGTGGGTCTTTCTTCTTCAATTCAGCCAGATTTCATCAAAAATATATATTCTTTATCTCTGTTTCTATTGATCCGTCATTAATAGAAATATATATTTTTCATAAACCGATTTGTTCTATAAACATATAGATCAAACTTTGAGATTGTATTTTTATTTATTATAGCCACAACTTTATGTTTTGTTCGAAAATGAATCTGCGACATCTAAGCCTCTATTTATCATGTTAAATGATGGCATGGCTTGGAGATCCTTTAACGATTTTATATCATAAATACGGAACGCAGTTGGGTTGAACTAAGCCAGAGGATTATGAGATTTGGGTATCCATGAATTTTAATGTCAGTTCGAGTGCATCTTAATGACTCTTCAAAGTCCCTTAGGATACTTCGGTTTCTAAAACGCACAAAAAACCATGAAATACGGTATGAATCTTTGACAGAACTAAATCTCAAAACAAAACAAACATGTTTCATTCAAGACCGATCTGCAGTTTTGTAATAAATTGGGAGTTTTAAAAAAAATCAGAATGGTTGATACATTAGTAGTTTTATTGATTTGGAGTCGCAAAAGAAAATCTAAGGGATTTCTAAAATCCCGATGGGATAAGGTTATTAAAAAAATCCGGAATATATTAAATTTTGTTTGGAAAAGGAGCTTATCTAGATCTAGAGATTGCCATAATTCAAATCACTTGATATGTAGGCAAATCGTCCTGATGGTACAAACAATTTTAAATCATACTTGCATACATAATTGTTCAAGACAATGGACACATTTTTGCATTTTTAAAAGGTAATATTGGAGATGAAGAAAGTTTACGAATCAGATTTCGAATAGCACCTGCTTAAACAATGTTATTTCTAATCATGTTTGTACTTACGAAGACAATAAAATAATAATGATAACAAAAACAGTTCCAGGGTCCTTATTTCTTCAAGATTTTATATATTTATGGACGTAAGCATTGAATTATTAATGCCCCCTATGCCATGTACGGATAGTTAAACATGGATATAGCACGAGTTTATAGCTTACGCTTCAATAAGATGTTAGGAAATTATAAATATTTTAACAACATTTTCTCGTGACAATTCTTTGAAAAAGTCTTTTCTTTGAACAAATTTACTTAGGACACAAAATTCAACGGCGTTTTGATTTAATGATGCATTTGTGTATTGATAATAACTAAGCTTAGTATCTAAGAAAGTTATCAAGAGAAATTATTAATTTTTCCACGAGAAAAATAGTTTATTTATGCCTGGAAATACTCTGATAATGTCTAAGAAATTGTGTTTAGTCGATCATAACTTTAGTCGATTCTATTATTCACTTTTATGTCATCAATGTTTTGCAAAAAAAGCCAGTTGAAGGCTGTATAGCCGCAGAGTTACAAGCATGTTGTTCATAAGTGTTTCTCGTTTTTTATATAGATTATACCGTTGGTTTTCCCGTTTGAATGGTTTTACACTATAATTTTGGGGGCTTTTCATAGCTTGCTGCACGATGTGAACAAAGGGTTCGTTTTAAAGACTGTAATTTGGTTTACTTTTATATAAATTGTGACTTGGATGGAGAGTTGTCCCAGTGGCACTCATATCACATCTTCTTATACCTATGTAATAGCATGACCTTACAATATAATTTTAGATAAAAAATATTTACTTTCATTAATTTTAATGATAGAAATGCTCAAAAGAAGCTAAGCGATTATTAAATGAAAACTTATCTTAACTGTTCAAATATTATTCTTTGTAAATTTGTGTTGTTTTTAAATGAAAAAACACGAAAGGTGTTTGCACCAAGAGACAACCGCACAGCAATACAAACGAAACCAAACGACACATAAAAGTCAACATTTGGTCTTCACAACAAATTATTGTCAATATAATATAGTGTTTTGTAAATACTTCAAGGTCTTTTCCATCAGAATAAAAAACAAAACAATACTTGATTTGAAAATTAAAGTACATGCATTAAAGTATGAATATTAAATTATAGTATGCTATTTTGATTTAAAAGAGGAATTTTGTCCTCTTATTGTGACAATTGATAGTTATGTCCAAAAATAACCATTCTCCTTAATTATTAATTTTTCAAGAGTGCATATACATTCCATACGAAATGGTACTTTAAGCTATCCGTTTAGTATTGTCTTGTCTGTTAGTTCATTGCACACAGCTAGTGCCGTCAAACATTTAGATGTGATTTAACAAGCCTTAAAAACTGTTCTTCGTAAACGAGCTGTTATGTTACTTTGTACCACAATCTCGATGATGGAGTGTTTTGTATAGAATTGACAATACAGATTAGAAAATTAACCCCATAGGACAGTGACAACTCTATCGCCATACCATCATAAGCTGCAAACTTGACAGTTTTTGTACAGCTCACATTTTTACAAAACCTTCCAACGCGGCGCAGTGTAGAATATCAAACACGATGGTCGGTGATGGATGGTAGGTTTTTATCATCACCGCGTTTCAATGTTTTTGTTGTAACTTTTCTTCTAATGCCACCTGTGGTTTGGAAATATGATATAAAGACTTCTCATTCTTTTACCTTTTGTAAATTTATCTTTAGAAAAACGACACCGAGACCAAATCACCCAATGCACGATCGCGGAATAACTTCCTTCCGAATGACATAGTGCGCTACAGAAAGGAATGCCGACTGGATATTTTTTCTTGCTTACAAAAATATTAAGATTTATCATGTGGTGATGATCTTTGACAATGACGAATGTTTCAGTCATTATAATCAACAGAAAAGCTGTTTAAATACTCAATGTTCTATAAGAACAACATGTCCGAGGAAAATTCAAGTTAATCATCGGTTATTGGATAAATCGGGTAACCTTTTTTTATTTAAGAGATTTGTTTTTATTTTGTACGTTAAAATGATGGGAGAGTATAGTATCGATAAACGTGTAGCTTTTGCATTGTTGTCATGCTTTGACTTATTTCATTTTATTTTCAAATATCTTTCATTCAAGCAGTATAGGTAATCTTCAAGACGTTGGGACACTTTATTTGATTTGTTATTACATAAGCAACAGGACGAGTGCCACATGTGGAGCAGGATCCGCTTACCCATCAGGAGCACCTGAGATCACCCCTAGTTTTTGGTGGGGTTTGTGTTGCTTATTCTTTAGTTTTCTATGGTGTGTCGTGTGTACTATTGTTTGTCTGTTTGTATTTTTCATTTTTAGTCGTGGCGTTGTCAGTTTATTTTCGATTAATGAGTTTGACTGTCCCTCTGGTATCTTTCGTCCCTCTTTTATTTGAAGGAATCGTTTGGTTTTTTTTTCATCAGTCAAGCACCTGTCAATTGTTTGTGTCAGAACAATTTGAAATATTGTGTTTTACGTACTAGAGTCATCTAAACGACTCTACACACCAGTTACAGTCATGCCCTGAAAACTGCTGTTTTTCGTATTTCGCATTGTCAGTTTGTTTTCGACTGAGTTTAATGATCTCTTTGGTATCTTTCGCCTCTCTTTATAAAATGTATGATTATCAAAATATTATATTTTTTCTTCTTCAGAAAATGGACAAGAATATTACCCGGGTTACCAAGGTTACAACGACTTCTTTCCTGGTCAAGATGGCGGACCCGGAAATATGAACTTCCTGCCACCTACGTCACAAGGAACGCCTCCTCTAAATCTAGACCAACCAATGCATCATTCAGGTAAAATACAAAATTTAAATATTCTGGGTATAACATCTATGAGTGAACATTCCTGATTAAAAATTGTTATAAAAAATATCCAACACATAAGTTCCAGAATGTAAACATGTTAAAGTAGAATTGACGAAAAAATCCTATAAAAAGGTTAGACAACCATTCGACTTTTATAGTTTTCCTATCCAATTATTATGTCCTACGGGAAACAAGATAATTTTCGTTTGAAATTACTCCCATGCATATAAGAAGCCATCAAACAGACATCGAATTTCAGCAGAAATTTTATGACGTGCAATCTATATTGAAACTGACTATAACACGGAATAGTTGTCAATTTATTGCAAACCAAATGGTCGTCAGAATGACTCGATCCTATAAAATGTAATTTTGTCTTGCCCCAAAACCGATAAAATATATTTCAGTATCCATTTCGTATAATATGATGTTTCTTTTGATAATACTTTGTTAGGTTTAAATCTGATGGGATATTAGAGTTTTAGTCTGGTTAAAATGAAGTAATGATATTAACGGTACCGAGCAGCAGTTGAAATAAATGGTATAAGAAGACCATTGCTATGTAAATAAAAAAAAAATCAGTCTCGCCATAAAGACCATTTAGAATTTTGAGCACGCTCAAATTGAACACATGCAAATGAGCCAAAAAAATAATTGTTGAAATAAACTTGTGTCTTCTGTCACTTATTCAAATTTTGGTTATGTTTTTTACTGAAACCTCAGGCTTTCAAAACTATGACCTTTCTCCCTTACCCAAACAATTAATCTTTATAACTGGTCCGATAAAAATAATAATGAATCCAGTGTCTATCCCTATTTGTATGTCCAATTTAGAATCTTGTGTGGACTGCAACTATACCTATTGTCGTCCATGACAATTCCCTGTATCATCGTACCTATCTTGAACGACAAAGGTTTCTTCATACGACTGACCCAAAGCTGTCTTCTATGGCAAAGGCCTATATTGTTGATAGAATAACATTGATCAACATTCCAACCCAGTTATAGACTGTATTTTGAACAACATACATTCATTTGCTGTCTGTTCTATGGTCGGGTTGTTGTCTCTTTGATACATACCCCATTTCCATTCTCAAATTTATTTCCATAGAAATTTCTAAGAAGGCGAAGAAGACAAGAATATTCATGTACAATTCATATTTATTTTGTTGCAAGTTACAGTTTGATCAGAACATACGTTCGATCCATATATCCTCTTCATTATTATCAAACTATTAAATTGCTTTAAAACATTTATGTTTTTTTTTTTCGAACAACGTTTGTGTGACTTTACCACAGAAATTGATCTTTGATCTAATCCTTTGAAAACGTATTTTAAAGCTTTACTGAAGCGTTTGTACAACAAAGTGTCACTTTATAATTGTTCTGTTTATCAACCACTGTTAAGTAATGTTTCCATATTTTACACGTGTACCATCTATTATATTTACTTTCCTGGAACAAAAGTTCATAATCCATTTCGCTACAAGAAACAATTTTGTGACAGTTGTCGACAAAAAAGCCAATCGGTTGCAAAGATGTATAGAACAACAACGGACCGTAAAATCAACAGGGACAATAGACAAAATGCGTTTGTAACGTGTTCTTCTTTACCAATAGTCTCTAAAGGCTAAAACATGAAAAGCAGTAACAGCTTGGATAATTGTAGCAATAATATAAAAATCAATTAATTAGTGTTGCTTAACGGTAACATTAAATAGTGACGACGAACTAACAAGGCAACACATGTTTTATCTTTATAAACTTATGAAATAATACTTTTATTATTAAATATGTGAGCCATGCTTTTAAAATGACGATATCTATGTATACAGCTGACCTTTGATAGTAATTCTAGGATGTGAGAAATTCCTAAATAACAAAACATATGTGTTTTACACGACGACAGAAAATTAAGAAATAATAAGTAAGATTAATATTCCAAGATACAATGTAAAATTTAAATCGAGTTATTTTAAGCAACAAGATTACAGTTGTTTATTTCATATATAAGTATTCAAATAATTTGATATAGAAATTGAATCTTTCTGTGACGTTGGGTTGCTGTCTTTGTTGATAAAATCCCATATATTCATATTATTTTAGTGTTTAAAACAGTGGTTTAAAAGCAGTTTTTCAAACAGTTCTAATTAAACGCATCAAACTTAGATTGTCGTATTTATATATATAATAATAATAATTCTGTTTGTGTTTTCAGGTAACATGGTCCCAGAGGGTCATTATTTGCCGAATGACATGGTACAACCGTCATCACCTGAACCCTTGAACTTACACGGACACGATGGACATCATTTTCCTGGTGGTCCACCACGATCTTTTGGTTCTTTGTCTCATCATCCAGAAATGGCGGGAGAAACGTGGGGATGACGTAACGAACATTCATATGACCTTCCATTCCAGTGTTGAGAAATATAAAATAGTGAAACAACATCACAACTGGATCACCGCGAAATACCTCGGTACTGAGAAACTATTTGTTGTTATAATTTCATGTGTATATGTAAACTTTAATTTATTGACGTTCGAATGTTCATTTTTGCCAATGTTCATTTTTATGGTGTTGAATTTTTTTTTAATGAATTTGTCCAATTTGAGTGATGAAGTTGATAAAGTCCCGTATTTGTTTTCCATATGATATTTTTATTTTATTTCACTCACGTGACATACGAAAGAGAGACGAATCGTGTTTAAGAGTGTGCTGTTTTTAGCATATTTTTTACGGATAATTATTTTGGAACTGTCATGTAAACATGTACATAAAATATTATCATATCATGTTCATGTTGTTTCAATCGTTTGTTGAATGAAAGTTGTATGGTGTGTACTTCCGGCGAATCTGTAGAATGTTGTCACGTGGTATATGTTGAATGAATTAAAAAGTGAAATAAAACGAGATGAAAAACTGAAATGTTTTATTTTTTGCAATCATGATATAAATAACTTAGACAGGACTAATGAACGATAGAGAGGGTCTAAGGTTGCTGCAAGGTGCTAGCTCTATCAAAACAATAGCTAGATGTGGTATGATTGCCAATAAGACCAGGGACAGTCTATACTTAAGTATAAAAAAGTCCCTGATGAGACCAAATCGACTTGAATGTAACCAACAAATTGTGAAGCAATGCAAATTAGACTGTGATCACAACCTGTTTTGATGGGGTTTATTTTGCTTAGATCACAGTTACTGTGTTTTGTGTTCTGTTGTTTTCTTTTGTCTTTTTCTCTTTTTACGTTGACGTCGTCAGTTTATTTTAGACTTATAAGTTTGAATGTTTTTTGATATCTTTCGCCTCTCTTTAGAAAAACAATGGTCTGATGAATGAAAAAATAATTTAACGAAAAACAAGTATAGCAAGCAGCAACCCACAACAAGCAGTGACATACAGACCCTCCCATTATTTAAGATAGTGGAGTAACAGCACAACATCAGAAAAAGCTGTAAATATCAACTAGACTGCAGCATATAATAGTTTACCAACTTTATTCCTCTAAAATATAAGTAAAATTTTATCAATTATATCAAAAAAAGGACATTATATATATAGCTGCTGGAGACAATAATTCGACAACACAAAATATGAAAGATTAAAAAGAAAACATCAAGAAGTCAACATACTGCCTCAATGAGAGAGTCAAGATTTTGTGTCTATTTAATATGCCGTAGATCTAAAACGTACAAAGTCTGGAAAAGATTTGAATGAATGTATTGAAACAATCAAAGATCTAACATGAAACAGAAAAAAAACAAATATGAAAATATTAACAAACAACCTCTAATAAAGTTATAACCTATTACAGACAATAGTATTGGGGGTGAGTATACATACTTTATCGAAAGGCGGAAGGACATTTGTATTTTTCTATGGCATTGTCAATTCATTTTCGACTTCTGGGTTTCCCGATTTTCCTACTTTTACAACTTGCCGATAAGCCTCTTTTTAAAAACAAAGGATGCACATTTACTTCATGTATTATCGCTTAAAATCTTATATATAAAATGTGCGTTCAATTTTATAGAAATTGTAGTATACCAGTATATATAACAAGAATAAATTTACCAACTTATTATATATATTATGATAGATAATTGGCCATTTTGATAAAATTACTTGTTGATCATGCACCGAAGTTGTAACGTGTTTTGTGTCATACGATGTGCATGAAGCCTATGTGGCTGAGTGAGATTAGTAATAGAAAAGCAAAGAATGTGGGATATTCATGCATGACACAAAATCAGTACATGCACAGAAAAAAAAAGCAAAATGCAAAGCAACAGCACTTTTACTTGCTACGCATATGTGTAAGAAATAAACTACTCCATTTACATCAGTCACTAGCCTTTTAACCCAGATGTTGGGAGTTGAAACTAAGCACTTTGCAGGGTGCGTATGACCCCGATCTTAACTTACGAAGATTGCGAGTTTATTATCCGTAGGTTTGTGGTTCTTTCCTTCTCCTGGAACTCCGGCTTCCTCCTCCAATGTAAACTTGCCACCATGATATAGCCAAGAGTTCCGAAAATGACACTGGTTCTCTTAAATGAAGAATGGAAAAAGGCTAACTCCTTTTTCTTATTTCTTAAAAAGTGTGCAAATCTTTTGAAAAGAACATCGCAGTTTCATAAAGCATTCTTCACATAAACAATAGGAGTAAAAAGAAAAAAGTTGAAAAATGCCCATTATTTTAAAAGAAACCAATTTCAGTTGATATGCTTGCGGATGAATATACAGGTTTTCTATTACGATTTGATAACATCAATCACATATAACACGACGTAATGATTAACGTACGAGTGACCACAGCAAACTGCAACATTGGATAAAGTTGATTTAACAATAGTTTAACTCATACGAAATTGGAGCAAACCAATAGCAATTACGATGAAGGTGTGAATTGTAGCAGTTTGAGCATTACTGTCATAGAAAAAACTCAATACAAAAATAAATCAGGGTTGTATAAATTGCAAGAATCAATTTTCAAATAATATATAAACAACTGCGATAAATAGCAAAGGAAAGTATATAATTAGAAAGTCTTATTGTGTTGTGAATATACAATTAAGAACCTACATGTAACCTAGAAGAAACGATTTCTTTTATTGGCAAAGACAAGCAACACAAGATAAAGACAAGGACATCAATACGATCTTGGTGAATAATTGTTGATTTTTTCCCGTTTTCTGTCCTTGTATTTCACATAATAAGGGACATGATGCCATTTAAAACGAGAAAGACTATATGGATTCTGAATTATCTTCGTCTCAAGTACCAGACATTAAGGAAAAAAGCAGAATATTTTCACCTGAAGAATTTGTAAACTCAGTTTTAAAACAGTTGAATAGGTACTGGGTGTTTGCCTAAGTCGAATTGACAATTCTTACTTATTATAAGAAGATGGGTGAATGAAAGAAGGTAAGTGCGATATGTGAAAACGATAAATATTTGGGTGATTTCAAACTGTAAAAAGGTTGGATCGATTTAGCTGTTTTAGGCAAAACCTTTTTGGAATATTGGGTCATCAATGCTCTTCAACTTTGTACTTTATTTAGACGGTATATTTTGATTCAAACGTCGCTGACGGGTCTTTTGTACACGAAATCATTCACATGGCCAAAATATCTAAAAGTTGTCAAACTCTACTAGAATTTGAGATTTTATTTTAACCATTTGACTTATTTGATAAAATCGATTTGAAAATCAGCACTTAATGTTACTGAGGAAGGCATTTCAATACTTTTAATTGTTAACACGTTCTTGTTTGAACATTTTGTTTTACTAGGCGTCTTTGAACGAAATGATAGACTATTCATTTGAATGATATATATTTATACTTCAAACAGAATTTTGGTTTTGGTTAAGAATGTTTTACTTATACGTTTTTGTCAACTAGTAAAAAGTCAAAAATGACCAAAATCTGCATCGGTCAAATATTCGATTAAGATGTATCTTCGGGCGTTTATCACTTGTATATTTGTTTAGAAATTAGTCATAATAAGGAGCTGTGCTACTCCAAAATTAACTCAAGATTTTGAGGCCCTTGGAAAATGACCCTGGGGCCGTGTCAACGAAGCTGTCCTAGGACTAAGACATGTCTTGGGATGGTCTTAGGACACGTCTTAGTCCTAAGTCGGGTTAAAGAAAGTCTCCTAAAATAAGATATGTCCTAAATTTGGTCCTAAAATTAGGTGAACAATTAGGTGTCTTAGGATAGTCTTAAAGGTTACATCGTCCTAAAACGTAATAAAAAACAACAAATATGGCATAAACTCAATACTAAAAATACTAATACAATATTAAACTATCATTAGATAAAATTAATAAAAAAATATTGTTTAATGTTTGTTAAAGATTTAATTGTATTATATTAAATTATTTCGTGCTGCCTTTTTTGAAGCCTAAACAATACTATCATCATAAGCAACATATTTCAAATAATTCAAATATGGGAAAAAGTTTACTTCTTTTTTTACCTAATCCTGATTCGATACCGTAATGAAATCGAGTGGATCTAAGGACGAAACTAGTTTATGTACTAAAATTGCAGCACTAATATCACAAAGTTTTGTGACCATTTACTTTTGTTTTCGTATTAAATTCATTCATATTTTTTATCATATTTAATAACGTATTTATTAGTATTCCTTAAAAACTTAAACTTTAATTTTGCGTTAATTGAGAGTCATCCTCCCTCTCTTTACATATAAGGTTCTAAAATACAATTCAATCTATGTCATACAAATCTCTACATATATTTTTAATTAAATAAATGTGCTAGGATGGTCCTAGGACCATCGTAGTTAGGACTGTCCTAAGACAGCTTTGTTTTACATCCTAAGACATGTCTCAGACACGTCCTAAGACCATCCTAAATAATGTCCTAAGACCTATCTTAGGACATGTCCTAGGATACTTTCATTGACACGGCCCCTGTATTGAAATGCATTCTTTGAAATTGGTCCTACCTTTTTAAAGACGTAATCATATAAATGAATGAAACAAAAAATTGAGATTTAGAGTGCATTTATCATAATTTTTACCACACACCATGGCAATGTCAACTTCCTCAGAATTTTAAGTTTTTGTTTCTTCGTCTTTTTATAAATTTTATAAAGTGGACGCATGCAGGCATTGTAAAAAATGTTTTCTTCAATATCACAGAAAACACTTTTCAATTGCTATAATTCAAATAGGCAGTATTGTAATATAGATATGTATCTTTTCATAACGCACAACATTAATATCATGAATACTGCATGTAAATCGGCTTGAAGTCGTCTGTGAAGCTGAGATAAGATTGAATTCTGAAATAAAGAGGTAAAACAATACAATTTAAGCTCTATTTTATGCATCACCGTGCATCATAATTGGTTTCTTGGACTTGATTCAACATCGAGTGAAATCCAATTTTCCCCAATTCTTCTCGTTAATCGTCCAAACCTAGGAATGTGCGGTGATTTTTGTGATTTTTTATAATTCGTTTTGTTGCATTCCGCTTTTCACGTTGTATGATAGGTTTTACTCAAAGAAAAATCTGGAAAAAAACAATATGATTTTAGTGTTCCAATCAAGACGTTAATAAATATTTCGGAATCTAATATAATCCGAACACATTTATTGATGAAGAAATATGGGATTTATACAAAATATAAATTATCAATCAGTGTCAACAATGCAATTTCATTGTCACATTTATGAAATATCGCCGAATAAAGATGTTTTTATAAATTTATTAAAGATTTGGACAGTCCTTTTGGACTAAATATTCAAATTGAATAATGGGGCAAATGTTTTAACATGAAAATGAAGAGGTAAGAAAGTGTGATTTAAAAGTCAAAAAGTCCCTAGTTTGTGTAATTTCATCAAAATTTGAAATTTAATCATTAGAGAAGAATTTTCATTTGCTTTATATGAATTGTTTATAAACGTTGGTTCTCTTAAGTTTTATAGGCTATAACAAGTTATAAGCGTTTTAATTTGAAATTAGCTTTGAAAATCAGTTTTTAATGGATCATAATAGACTATTATGCGTACCTATATTAAAAAGATACGAAAAACTTTATATGCTGATAATTTTACAAATAAACTAAGAAATTAAAACAACTGGATATACAATGTATTAATCGAATCTCAAAACCCAGTACAAACACACTACATCTTATGGAACCATATCACCGCGTGTCAAGTTCAGTTCAGGAAGCACTATATGCGGTTCAGTGTTACGAGAGACAAAAAAAGAATATAATGTTACATGCGGAAATTTCTCAAGCAGGCCATATTTTCAAGTGATAAATGCATTGAAAAAATATAAAATAAATCCATGCAAATATTTCCCACCGTAAATATCATTAAATCTTTGTAGAATGTATAAGTAACGCCCCTTATTAACCGCCATTGTACGGACTCGTGCACAACGTCACAAGTAAACATTTACTATTTACACGGCAAAGAAGACAAACCAGACTGCAAGCATAAAATTATAGATATTACTGCATATTTCCCCCAAATTGACGCCGTGGTGTGACTTGCTGAATAATATACCCGTTAAAATGAGCATATAAAGAGGGTTTTTTAGTTCATATAAGCAAACATGCACAATGCATTTATAATATTGAGATTTCAAAGTCTTTTGACGCACTTTTAAAAGTCGATTAAGTCGTTATAATAGCGATTTCTGTATTATTAAACAAATGAAAGAAAAAGAACATGAAAAGTATACAAAGATATAAAAATTCTTTCTACACAACATTGCCTGAACAACATAAAGAAAAATACATACAATATGTTTGAAATTAAGGTCTAGTTTACTAATAAAGCATAAATGGTTCGAATTATTGGTCTATTGTTACCTTAACGCCCAGTGGCATATATTTCACGCATTTTCATCACGAGAATAAATCAACAACAAATCAAATACAGTTAGTAGGTCTACCATGCAAATACATCTACCGGGAGGAGCAATGGCGATAAAACCAAAGACAATTACGTAAATAAAATTGAGAAAGGAAATGGGGAATGTGTCAAAGCGACAACAACCCGACCATAGAACAGACAACAGCAGAAGGTCACCAACAGGTCTTCAATGCAGCGAAAAAATTCCCGCAACCGTAGGCGTCTTTCAGCTGGCCCCTTAAAAAATATGGATACTAGTACAGTGATAATGGACGTCATACTAAACTCCGAATTATACACAAGAAACTAAAAATAAAAATCATACAAGACTAACAAAGACCAGAGGCTCATGACTTGGGACAGGCGCAAAACTGCGGCGGGGTTAAACATGTTTATGAGATCTCAACGTATCGAACACTGGCACCTTGTTGTTATAGAAAGAAAATTTAACTTGTTGAATATCATCAACGAACTCTTGATTAAATGTATCTTGTAAGGCTGGACACATGGCATCCCATGATTATATTTTATTTTCTAACCGAGGGGCCTTTTTGGTCGAATAGTCTTAGTAATTCATCTACAGCAATAACTAGCATGTCGACAATGAAGTTGTGAGTTCACATATAACAGGTGCTAGGAGCGTTCGACTCAGATTTTTATAGACTTAAATTACCAGTTTTCCTACCGAAGTTCGATCGTTCTCTCCGTAGACTCTGGTAAAACCGTTTCCAGCAAAAATAAAACTGCGATATAAACAAGAGCACTGAATTTGTGTTAAACACAAACAACCAATCCAGTGAATAACAGATAACAGGCGTACTTAAACTTAATCAAGTATTTATGAAATGACAGATTTTGGACATGGGGAATGTGTCAAAGAGACTACGACCCAACCAAAGGGCAAAAAACAAACGAAGGCCACCAATGTGTCTTCAACACAGCGAGATGTTTGGAAAGTATATACACAAAGCTGTATAGTATGCCATATAAGAGTCACCATGATTCGGCTTTATTAGAGCAAGTCATTTCATTTGTCCAAAACATTGTCACTGGTACGTGCAAGGTACTATGTGTATAAAGTTATCACATAAATCAAGATGCACAATTAAAAAATGGCAAACGTAGTCGAGATTTGTTTATTCATTACATTTTGTGTTTATCTTATAACCTGTCGTCTTTAAATTTAGATTTAAGTATAGACTAGGGGACTTCTAAATATCCATGTAAACTGCAAGGAGAACAATCGCTATCAAAGACATTTTACTTGTCAAATTTAATATCTTTTGTTGGTGTTTTATTTGACATTTTGCGTATGTAGAGTAGCGCGTCGTTTATTTACTTGTACCTCTTTATTACTGCATTTGATTCAATACCGGAACAATATTCCATCATTGTTCCCTTAAAAAAGGTGTTCATAGTATCAGTTTATGGGTATTTACACTAGTTTTTCAATTCAAAAAGATATTTACCGAGTAAACTTGTCAACTATTGAAAAAATTCTTAACATAATTCATTCCCCTCCTGAAGCACATGTAATACTTAAAGAAAATTTACATTAAACATAGCCTAGTAGTATTAAAACATACAAAATTGCTCTTGAGATCTGTTTATCTTGTATAAAACAGTCGTGGATGTATTGTTTAAATGCAATAGAGACCCTTTACTTCGTATTTGACAAGAATGTATTTTATTTAAAACGGTGACCAATTTGACATTTAAAAGAATTGACCGTCAAGAGCTGTACATGACAATGTATAAAATGTTTAACAGATAAATAAATAACTTATAGAACTCGTTGAAATTGAGCATGTATACCGCTATAAGAATTGATCGTATACTTAAATACATATATAAACCCCACGCTTAGCAAAGTGGGAATAATACGTATTTTCGTCCGCCTGTTATTGTCTTGTTATTTCTTATTGTCGTCATTATGGAAAACAAATGTATCCATGGATTCCTTGTTGTAAATCTTTAGGTCATGCACCATATATGCATCTATATTTTTTCATCTACACTAAGAAAGACTGATCGCTTTTCTTAGAAAATTAATTTGAAGGTATGGTTTGATTGTTTTAATATACAAGTTATGTTTTAATATACGAGCTCTGTCTTAATATACGAGCTCTGTTGTTGAGTTTTTTAAGTTTTTATACTAAGCAAAATGACATACCTCTATAGAACATGAATGTGAGTTGTGATCAAATATTATTTGACAGGAGGAAGACGATAATTTCCAAACTTAAGAGGAAACTGCCTATCCCATGGAGCGCACGAGTTCACCTCAGGTTTTGTTTGGGTTCTTGTTGCTCAATATCACCGTGTTTAACTTTCTATTTTGAAATTTTGGGGTTTTTTTTTCGTCGTTTTTTTTCTCTATTTTGGTCAATGTTTTATCTGTTTTTGTCTTGTCGAACGGTTTTTGGTTAATCTCTCTTGTATCTTCTCATTTCTATTCTCTAAATAAAGGACGCATTGAACTTGGCGAAAAAGCGACGTGAATACCGTTTACAATACAACATTCAAAGACATGCTTTTTTTTTATAGAGCATCGAATGCGCTAGTATTATTGTTTTGCATTTTTTTTTTATTTTCACTATATTCAAAGAAATAATCGGAAAGTTTCAATTCAAAGTAGACACTTGTAATAGATAGAAAGGTAGTGCATCCTGGCGGTGGTACTTTGTCTGCTTTCTTCCGATATTGTTTCTGTTTTAATTTTACCAAACCTAATCCTATATCATCAGGGACATTAAATTAAAACTAGTTTCTACATTTTTTACATGTGCTGTTATAGACATAAAGTTTTACTTCAAACACTAAGGTACTTTGTAGAAACCTTGCCAATAGAAAACTACTTTGTTAGGTGTCGTGTACTTAAATAAAAGCCACCAAACAAAAAATGAAAGCGACAAAAAGAAAAGCAGTTCAGACGATGGTGAAATTAAAGTTAAATACTGAACACGACGACAAAATTAAGAAAATTACAGAAAACATTGACTTATAAAACGGAAGAACCGTAATTAATACAACATTAACAGCGATCTTAATTACGTTTTTACAACTTTTGAAGAACATGATGTTTTGAAGGGTACTTGTCTAATGGCGTCTCCCAAACAGACCCTTAACAATTCCCACATGCCGATTCGTCAGTTAGTACATGATCAACATCAAAAGATCTTACATAGATTTTTGCTACAAATACTTGTTTTCAAACTGAGCTACACGAAGATTACATCAACAAAAAACTTTAAAATTTCAGTTTGGAGAGCTTAGCATCGTAGTAGGTCTGTATGAATCTCGATAATGGGGTTAGAATTACATGAAATGTTCAAGATACAGCATTATGTAAACGATGTTAGCTACAATCTGCTATGATAAGGCGTTGTTTCATTGCGGACTTATTGCATTGACGGACGCCATCTGATCAAACAAAAAAAAAATATTACGAATTTATTGGTAACATTAAAAACCCGTAAAACATCATAATGGCGTGGATATGCGTCAAATGGACTTCTCACGTGCGAACAATGATATACGCGTACACTGGGAACTATCGATAACTTGTTTGTTTGTTGTCCTTGATGTGTTTAACACAAACCTTTGGCGCCAACTCAATTGGTCAGGTATCGAGAAAAGACCTATCAGTCGGTTTTTGACCTTGGCATGTCCTTGGTGAATTTAAATACCTGTGGGTAAAAAGATAAGAAATCATTAAAATCGGTTATGATTGTCCGATAAACCGATTCCATGTAGACAGTTAAAAAATGATATCTATACTTGTGATGAATCAAATCTAAAATCTTCGTCTTCAGCATAAAAAAAAATATTTGATTTTTTTTTCTCTCATGTGGTGATGTGGGTTTAAATGTGTAAGATAAGCACCAATTAGACAGCAACCCAGCAAAACAGATTCAATAAATACATGTTGTGTAGGACAACACGATGTTGTCTTATTGATAACAACGGAAAGTGTTAACTCGATAAAAGAAAATATATATATAGATATATACATTGAAGTTTTAATAAATGCATGAAGTGTAGTTATATCCCCACCCCCATTTGTATAAGTTGAAAATTATGCCTCCATATGATCCAGCAAATAAGAAAGCTCTAACTTTGTCCGCCTTTTTTATCTATACATTAAAAAATTTCAAAAAGAGACAGAAGACACCAACTATAAAGTCGAAGGTAATCACACAACAATATGGCAAAAACCGAGAAACACTGGGAAACCAAACAAAAGTCTACGAAACACTACTTCGAAAACTAGAAATTGAGAAACACCACAAACAGGGGTGAATGTTATGCTTTTAGTAACACGATTTTTTAATCACAATCCTATACTCCTAATGAGTTCCGATGGCAGAGACATTTCATAGGGGGTTACTTATACATTTTACTAGAGTCGCGAATCTCGTCCGACCGGTATGATTGCCAAGAGAAACCTATTCATAAAGCCTAATTAACAAAGATATTCAACATTTAGCAAATCCACACCACATATAGTCAGCAGGCAACCACAGCCATTGCATTACAGGTTACTGGCTTCTGTTATCACATTAAGCATGTTGAGTGGTTTAAATTGTTTAAAAAAACGTTTTAAACAAGAAAAATTCAACCAAGGATGTGACGTTATTTTCATTTTAAGGTACGAGCAATAACATTAACCCATATAGCTAAAAAATATATTTTGGAACGGCTTATTGCAGTTTGTCTTGTCAAATTGTTTTTGAACCGAATGCCTCGAATAAAAACGTCAAATTTTCAATGGTTTCATAAATTATTGTACAAAAGGTATGCTAGCATTCTAATTTAGAAGAAAAAAACCGTGAATAATAATCGTCATGAAAATGCCAAACATGGATAGTTTCTGAAACGAGTATACATGTATAAGAAATGTTATAAAACCGAAAATTAAGCGTCGCGAAATCTACTTTTAAAAGCTAAACGCGAAAAAAGTATACGAGACAATACACTGTTTGCACTAAAAGTTTGATTTCAAAGGAGACAGATATTCGTTTTTATTTCTTCAAGTATTGCTATAAAAACTTATCTCTAGCTATCTTAACATGTTTTTTTCTCTTGAAATGAGATTTACAGAAGTCAATATTTCGCATCTATATTTTTCAACAATTTTGTCATCAGCGCACAGGAATACAACTGCTGCATATATATTATCATCATATATATAATCTGAGATACTGAAACTTGAAGTACATTTAAGCGTCCCACTTTTTATCACTCACTAATTTTCTATTTTAATTTTCTTTGACAGTTAACATGTAATATTTTTTATGTTTTTCTGAATTAAAATTTAATATATGCATGATGAGTAAAAATAGATATATTATTTTTGACTTTTTAATCCTTTATGGTCCAACAGTAATAATGCAGACATAATAAAAAGGTTTTTGAGAGTAAACGGGTAGCTACTTAGCATTCTACGCCCATTGGCGTGGTTGTCATATAAGACAGTTGTGACTTTCACCCAAAGGTTTGACATTCTTGGATTAAGGTTAATTATATTGTTTTGTCCCGATATCATGGTGACAAACGGTACAAAGCCAAAACGAGGCAGCTATTCTATCTTGATAATTACTTTTTAAATCCAATATTTGGTTTTTAATGACTATTTTTATTTTTCAAAATGATCTTTTAGGAAAGACTTTAATCCCACATGAGTCAACCAGCTGAGGAATTCAGCCTTATAGAACGTAAAACATCTGGGGACAATTGAAGATGATGACTATATTATGTGAGTGGAAATTCCTACAAATTAATTACAAAACTAAGTAAATGGAGCCAAATAAATAGGGGACAATTATAGATACACTTATAACAAATTGCTCTTTAATTGTTGTAGTAGTAGTTTAGCGTAAATGAAATATTCTTGTTGTAGAAAAGCGTAAATAAAAAATATGGGGACACTTTTCCCACTAGTAGTGTAATATTTATTGGAACATTAAAGCAGACAAGTTGAATATTCTGATTGCGATTAAATTGTTTCCATTTCTACAGATTTTTTCTCTGATTTATATTGATAATATTATAGATGCGAAGACAGGTGTTGAAGCAACACAATGTGCAAAACGTTGGTAATCTAATGAAAAATAGTAAAAAATATGAATTTAATCTCATAAATATAATATAAAAAATATGTATTTCCTACAAAGTTAATCAAATAAGCATTTTTGAAAATGGAATATATTTTTTACAGTTAAGTTTGTCTGCAAATAATTTATTTACTTTTTTTTTTATATATAAAATACAAATAACCTAAGCAATTTTTATATAAAACAAAGTGTGTTTTAGTAATTATGAAACGAAATAAGTACTTTTTTTAAAACTTGATAAAAAAGTATATGCAATTTAATGAAAAAAAATAGGAAAAGTAGAAGACAAAGGACCAATGAAAAAAGAACTGTAGTTCTAAAAACTAACACAATGTCAAGTTTTATGAAAATATAATCAAACAAGATAAAATCGAACAAACAATACACAAAATATTCCTTAGAAGAAAAACATAATAAACTTATATAAGAATGAGAGGTGGTATCATTACCAAAGGAAAAAATCGCTCATACTCTCTAAATGACAGAGAAGAAAGCAACAATGTAGCTAGCATTAACGCCATCAACAATTAATGAGCGAAACCCGAAAAATGGAAATCGATAAACAAATATGACAGACAGAAACAAGTGAAAACCACTGAATTGCAGGCTCCGAGCTTGAGATATATATAGTTCTTAGAAAACCTGCGACCAAAATTAGATAAAACCTAAACCTGTTAAACTATGTTCCTACTTCACGACAAGATATATAAACATTTATTTATTTTCTGCACCTATAACTGACAAAATTTAAAGTTGTTTTCAATTTTTTGGTGACATAATTTCTTAAGATTTTCGTAAAACAAATCTAGGTGTTGTTAAACTTATCTGCAATATATTTTTTATATTTTTACCCATGCTATACTTCAAAAAATTCACAGCTGACAAGTTAATTACAGAATGATTTTTGTTAAATGTTTGATAAAAGGACATTGATGAATGATGTACAGGTTAACGTCGCACCTTCGTATCACCTTCATCTTCAAACAAAAGTCCAAAGGTGTTCCGTCTTATTTGCTTTTGAACTTTCTTTTTGGTAGTAACGTGAGAAGTATGAAAAACTGCATATAAAAAGAAATATTTCGTTATCATTAAGATATTACTTACTGAAAAGTGTATCGAAAATACGGATTTTCATAAGAAAGGAATGTTAAATCAAGATTAAACAAATGCATGCAATATTTGCCTGTCATAAAGTTTGTGTCACTGGGGATGAACTATCTGTTAATAACCTCACCAGATTATAGTAGGAATTGGTTGTGCCAAGGTTGATATGAATATTCATGAATTAAAATTAGAAATCACATGCAATTGCATGGTAGCAACTAAAAATGAGTGGATATTGTTTCAATTTTATTCATGCAGCAGCCTGCTATAGCCTACTTTATTATACTGTATGTGTTCAGTGTTGGCGAATCAAGCCCTCATATTTCTATTTGAAACTAATGTTATGTTCATTAATCGTACCAGTAAGAAAACTTTATTGTATATACCAACACTGATTAGTAAATCTATATAAATGCATGTCTCAATATCAATCAAAACATGCATCCTGTATTTTCATTAAATTGACAACGAAAAAAAATACCGAGTTCCAAGGAGACTTCAAAACGTCAAGTCAAAAATATAAAATACATCTGAAATAGAGAATGTGTCAAACATATTTTGTTAACCCTACTTTTTCGGGTTTTAAGTTCGAAACGAAACCGAATAACTGCTTATGAGAGCCTCCAAGGAATATTGAAACAATGAAGGATACAAGCAAATAAAATTTTTAAGAAAGACATATTTCATTACAAATTATCCTTTATAAAGGTATAATACTTTATATATAGCCCTAGTAATTCAAAACCGCGTCTTTACTAACTTTTTGTGTTATTTATTTACTCTAAACTTAAAACGCCACAATCAAGAGTATCTAATTTCATTTGTACATTTCCTGTTTGTGTCGTACTTGGTAATTACTGAACTTGTACTATTAAATGCTTTTGCTTCTACTAATCTTCATTAAAACATCTACATATATGTGATATTTCTGTCCAGTTTGATGTAACGATTCTAAAATGATAACATGCACGAAAGGTAGGGTTCTCCATAAACATCCTTGTCCTACTAGATTGAACCTATTTCTTCTTCTCCAGCTGTGAAAATAGTTTTCAACCATTTGAATTCATTACAGCTAGTTACGGTCACAAGTTTCAAGTAAAATGTATATCGGTGCTTCAATCTTTTTTCATTTGACTTCAATTTAGATTTTGATTTCTACAGTTCTTGGTTTGTTCAGTTATAGAACATTGACATTGCAATCTCATCATTTGAAACTATATTACATTAAGGAGCTACCATTTGATTTTTATGGGGGGCTAGGATGAAAAATTTTGTCCTGCATTTTTTTTAGCTGTAATCTCTGTCCTGCCTTTTTATTTTTCACTCTGTTCGGTCCTGCCTCTTTTTTTTTTAGTTTATCCTGACTTTTTTTTACCTAAATTGTCGTCCTGACTTTTTTTTTTGCAAGTGTCTCATCCTGCCTTTTTTTTACTCAAAACTCCTGTCCTGCCTATTTTTTTCAAATTTAATCCTAGCCCCCCTATAAAAATCAAATGGTAGCTCCCTTACATACACTGTGAATCATATAAACAAAAGCAACACTACAGAACTACAAAGGAAAATTCAAAACGAAAAGTCCCTAAAATGGCAAAATCATACATCAAGCATATCAAACAAATGGAAAACAACTGTTATACTCCTGACTTGGTACATGCATTTCTTTATGTAGAAAATAGTGGGTATTCCTTTCGTTAATACAAAGCATGTGTTATGATAAAAAAAAAAGTTGAAAAACAGTAAGTTCTTCGCTCATTGCACCATTATTGTAGCTAAATAAATAGGCTTACATGAAATGAACACTGGAGTCAGTTGTGATTTAACTATCATATCATTGAAATTGGGATAAAATCTCTTATTTGACATTAAAATTAGAAAGATCATATTGTAGGGAACATATGTATTCAGCGGGATAGACAGATGGACGAACGGTACGACGAAAGAACGGACGCACTACCAGGAAACATGATGTAAAATGAATTTGAAACAACGACTGTATATCTAAGTGTTGACACCAATAAGAAACATCTCCCATGTATTTATTGATAATTGAATTATTGTTTAGTGAATGATCTGTAGCAGATCAGGATTTTACTCTTAATCTTCAATGCTGGATACTTGGTAGAATACCATTAGATACCTAAAGTTTTGGGTTTGGACAGCCTGTGTTATATCTAATGTTTATGATATGCAACATTTTCAATTAATACACCTGACCAACTGAAAATTAATGAGGACTTGAATAGTAACATATAGTGTGTATTGATGATTTATTAATATAATCGAATCTTTGCAGCTTTTTCACTTCGCTTAACAATTGAAGAATTTAATGCGAACTTGCAAACATTTTGCCTCCAGGGTATTTTAATCTGTGTGACACTTTATCTTTTCTCTTAATCATTGGTTCAAGGTATGTGTCAAACTGTTAAGTACTCAGTCTTTTAGTGCTTAGTATGTCGTCTATTTTCACTGAACCAGTACACATTTTGTTAAGGAGCCAGCTGAAGCCCGCCTACGGGTGCTTGATTTTCTCAGTGTGTTGAAGAAGCGTTGGTGGCCTTTAGCTGTTTTCTGCTCTTTGTCCCGTTGTTTTTCTCTTTGACACTTTCTCCATTTTCATTCTCAGTTATATTAGATTTAGAACATAAAAGAAGAATGTTGTATATCATTTAAGTATCTTTTTATTGGAGGTTTGTTTAGTTATATTGCAAGAGTAGTACAATCTCAGCATCATATATATGTATACAAAGTCATAAATGACAGGTATTCCTTGCGTGAATTAAATTTATATCATGACCCATATATTTTAGCGTATGACGTTGTACCTTCTATGTTCACGATGACGAAAAAATGTATAGCAAAAATACTGAAACCAAAGGCAAATTCAAAACGGGTATGTCCATTAAAACTGACATAATCAAATGCTATCAATCAACGGAACAAACGAGAGAGAGAAACAAAACCACTAGCATAAACTTGGAACAGACATTTTCCGAAGAAGATGCTGTATTTAACCTGGTTTTATAGATTGATAAACCTCCCACTTTTATGACAGTTCATTATAGTTTGGTATATTGAAAAATTTGTATGAGCAACTAAAACAGACATGAAAATGACAATCAATAGGACCCAGCAACCAAAATTGTGCAAACATGTATCACATATTTACAACACAACATGTTTCGAAAATTTAAAAAAACGTACAAAAAAAAATTTAATTAAAAAATATTGAACTCTTGAGAAAAATTCAAAAAAGAAAGTCCCTATTAAATGACAAAATCAAAAGCTCAAACACACCAAACGAATGGATAACAACTGTCTTATTCATGACTTGATACAGGCATTTCTCATGTAGAAAATGGTAGATTAAACCTGGTTTTATAGCTAACTAAACACCTCACTTGTATGACAGTCGCATAAAATTCCATTATATTGACATCGATGTGTGAAAAAATCAAACAAGCATAATAGGTAAAACTGTCAAAAATAGGAGTACAACAGTCAACATGGTGTTATAATCTTTATCACTATAAAAGAAAAAGTATCTGGTGTTCCGTTTTTCCTCTTATATATATGTATAGTTCATGAATTTCCCACAGTTTTTGCTGTGACCCGGGTTTGTTTCAGTTTAATCGATTTATGACCAATGAACAGAGGTAAATACTACTATTGCATTTATTCATATCTTGCTATACCTTCCTCTTCGATGACAGCAGGGGCGGATGCAGGAATTTTCGAAAGGGGGGGGGTGCTAACCCAGGGCAAAGGGGGGGTGCAGGGGGGGTGCAAAACATATGTCCCGATACAAATGCATTGATCGGCAAAAATAAAGGGGGTGCGCACCCCCGGAACCCCCCCCCCCCCTGGATCCGCCACTGATGACAGTTGTTTATAGTTCCGTTGTATTGACAAATTGAGAAGAGAAACCCATACATACATAATAGGTGTATGTGACAATAATCAGGACCCAGTTCACATACATCACAGACATACAACACTTCTATCAAAAAATATAAAACTTACAATCAAATTTATCTAACATAGACGCACGCAAACAATATGCAAAATTAACAATGAAATAAAAAGCAAAACCGTTTAAGTCGTTGATGGTACACACTTTCTCGATAAGGTAAAAATTAGGTAAAAAAAACCAAGAGAAATAATATAGAAACAACAATACAAAAAAAAACATTTGTGTCCTCTAGTTTATATTATAAAAAAAATTTATGCATATTGGGATTAAAAGATTATTCCACAAAGAAAACATGGGTGGTGGACCATTAGTTTCCGTGTGTACAATTCACCTACTAAATACTTATTTGTAGTAGTCACGGTATCGGTTCGGTATTGGCATGAATTAATGAAATATTCTATGACTTTGGGAATTACCGGCTGAGACTTATTATAGTTATTTGTACGTACCATGATCAACATGACGGGTATTACATTATAAGGAGCAGGATCACCTAAGATCGTACAGTAATTTATTTTGCGTCGATTTGTTAATCCTTTGGTTTTATGAGGAGTGTTATGTAGATTTCGTCGTGTTTTTTTTTAACTTATTTTGCCATGATGTAAATCTGTCTCCCAATAACTCTTCTTTTTGCCATGATGTTGTCGTTTTTAAATTATGATTTGTATGGTTAATTATGTATCTGCTATCTTATTGTTTGAATTTGTGACATCGCAGTTTACCAAATATAGTGGTTGTATAAGTTTTCTACCCACTTAACCAAAGTTTTCTCTACCGAACATTGAATCCGTGATCTATTTAGAGGGTGGTAAAGGGTTATTTTCGTGCAACGTTTTTTACCATTTTTATTCACGTACAGCCGTGAAAAAGGTTCGTTATTCACCGTGTTTTGTGAAATTGGTAAAAAGATCAACGCGAAAGACATTTTTAGTTGCTCGTTCATCGTGGAATGGCAATTTTTTTTCGTGTTCTTCCGTGCAGGTACCCCCCTTTACGCCCCTCTATTTAGAATACAATATAAATTGTACATCTTTCTGTGTTTAAAATTAATATTCTTTTGTGAATTATTTACAATAATAATTTGCATATTAGCACTGAGATAAAGAAAATAATTCCAAATTAACACAAGTTTATCCCAAGTGACCAATTAATCATTTAGTTAGCTTTCAAAATAGCTGCAATGTCGATTTCAAAATATTGAAAATGTTTTTATTAAGTCATAACAAATATTCAGGCAAAAGCCAAACAATTGTTAGAATTTTGTCAACAAAATACAACATGGTCGGATGAAAGAGAAACACAGCGAAAAGAAAAGGGGATCAAACTATAAATAGATTGGAATATAGAAGGAACGTCTGAATAAAATGACAATCGAAAAACTATAATGAGGTCATATAAACATATCTTTAAGAGAGAATTTTTGGGAAGATAGCTGAATATGACCGCTGTCCATATTTCAATTAAAAACGTTACGCTGGAGCATATTCACACTGTACGAGCTTCTTCAACAGGAGTATGCTTTTCCAAGACAGTTCTGAAGTAGAACGACTGACGTCGACACTGCAATCGTTTTTACGTTCAACACGACGAAATTGTGGACAGTTACAATGTGTCTGAACTCATTAGCGACATGTAGTAAAAGCCTTATACTTGAAACATCGCAAGATACAAAAGGGACATCTAAACTCACAAGTAGAAATAAACAAACATCACCATGGCAATACATAGACAATAATAGTGCATTGACTTGACATATCAACGATATAAGGATGATGCTTAGAAACGGGGAAATGCGAGGCTGTGTCGAGCATTTTCCCTGTTTCGGGCCGAATCCTTATATCGTTGATATGTCAAGTCAATGCACTATTATTGTCTTTATACTGCAATCTAAAAAAAAACATTTTCAATTGTTGTTTATTGTGTTAATGTTATTTATTTGATTTAAAAATTGGGAAAAATCCCCCTTTAAAAAGGCCTCATATCACACAGACGCAGAAATATAAAACACGATGAAATGTACATCACTACCGCAATCAATGATGAACGAATTCGTTGCAGACTAAAATATCAAAAATAAACATAAAACATAATAATTTATAAGTTGAAAACAAAAAAAATATTAATAAGTGAAATATGTTTTCCCAAAAATTGCAAAACAAACAAGTTTGAGTCGTTAAACGCATCGTTGTTTACATTGGAAACAAGAACAGGTTGAAGAGGTCGTATGAATAATTAAATATAATTTCGACAATTTCTATTTAAATATTCATGAGGAAAAGTGATATCAGGTCAGTGACTGTATATGGCATAGAAATATACAGTCAACGCATTTTGACTGCTCAAATAGAACGAGTGCAGTATAAAACAGTATATAAAGCACCCATAGTAAACCAAATACTTATCAACACGAGTTAACCCCACCATAAACCGCGCATAAATATTCGCCTATTTTGTAAATTTGCCGATTGTATCCTATATCCAATAATTACATACTAGTATTGCCTGATTGTAGATTCGCATCATGTGTGCTGCATTGTTAGTCATTACCCTTTCGATGCATTCGTTCCCGCCACTTCTTGAGTTTGTGCGATCCCCTGGTAAAGTTTGTAACTTGATTTTTCCCTTTTTAATTGACTTATGAGATTCATCTGCCAATCTTTCACAAAGTAGAACGCATCGCCCATAATTGTTTTCCAGATTATCTATATAGTTGAAATTTACATGGAATTACTGTGTGTTATCGTCAATTGCGGACAATTAAAATATTATTTTCAAAAACATATTTGCTTATTAAGACTTGTCAAAGAACCAACAAAACAGTAATTTCTGTAGCAAATTTTTTTCGTTTTATTCATTTGTTTATTTCTATCTTAGAATCCGTTAAAAACAACTTCTTGTAAAAGTAATATAATTTTATTTTAAAATGTTTTAATTATTTTGTGTTCGTATATACTTAATAAGCTTTGTCTTCGATATCATTCCATGTCTCATATTATCAAAATGACTGACCAACTAATGTTTTATTTTCTACATAAGAAAATGCCTGTACTACGTTTTGAATATGACAGTTGTTGTCCATTCGATTGATGTGTTTGTGCTTTTGATTTTGATTTTGCCATTTGATTAGTGACTTTCCATTTTGAATTTTCCTCGGAGTTCAGTATTTTTGTGATTTAAATTTGTTAATTTTGTTTTTGTGTTTTTTTGTTGTTTTATCCAGTAGTCGCTACATTGTGATGATATGAACTATCATTGTGATGTTCATTTTACGCAAACTGTTCATAGAAAAATTAAATAACACCAACCCCTACCGAAATCCAAAGAAATATTGATTTATTCGAGAGAGAAACAAACGTTTGTCTACCCTATACATATATCATGTTACCATATTTGGTACAGAGTTTGTAAGTTTTCGGTTTTTAATGTTCTACAAAATCGTTTTCAATTTGGCTTTTTGACTGTTTTGATGTTAGCGTTCTAGAAATTGGCGTTTTAACATTGTAACCTTGATTATTTATTCGTTTGGATGTAACTTGCATCAATAGATATTAAAAAGTATTCTAAATGCTCTTCTATAAAGCTTTTGTTCACACAGTCGGGTAAGCCCATATATGTAGGTAGATAATGTGGATTAATGTTTAACTATAAAGTTTTATACATTAAACATATCAATATGTTTGAATGCTTATTACATTCTTTTAATGCAATTTTAATAAATAATTATGAAAAACCTTAAAATGTTTGTTCTTGTAGCGACATCTTATTTTTCTCATGAGAATACCGGTATCTAATTAGTAATTCAAATCATATTGAAATCGTTCTAGATATGGCAAACAGATACATTTTTAATGTTTTTACTGTCCATTAAAAAGGATTTTCTATGTGATGATTTATTTGTTTATTTGGAATAATTAACATTCTTCTGAGTTTACAAGTACCCAGGAAAGATGAGATTATAGATTTATGTACCTTTCTAATCACGTAACGGTCCGAAATAGTGTTAACGTAAACATAAATGCTAAGCCTTCGAATTAGAACTTACATTTGGGAAATCGTCTTGTACTAGGGTTTACATAGGAACTGCTGACCAATCCTGAACACTTGAGTTCACCATACGCGTTATGCCTACGGTCATAAACATTTTTCAGTACTCGCAATTCCTAACTTGTGCTCGAAACACTAAATTTTAATCGATTGATTCCTCATACAGTCTTGGTATAATAATCGAACTCGATAGCCTTGACGCAAATTATCTGTGTGGGAATTTGAGAAATTCCTCCCCGCCATCTTTTTTTCTTTCCTACAAAAATAATTAGACTTCAGACGATAGAATGTGCGCTCCAGTCAAAAAGGGACCATGCCAAGTAGTACTCTTGTTGGTTGTTGGTTTCTTTCCATGACTAATGTTAGTTTCATGTCCATTTTTTGATTGCTTATCTTCAAAACAATTCAGAGCGTTTTTATGAAACTGTTATGAAGATAGATTACATAATGTCTTGAATATTCATACAAATACAAGACGAAATTTGACAAACTAAGGTGCATTTTAAAATTGTTGTTAAAATAAAAAAATCCACGAAATTCAACAAATGTTATATTTCAACATGGGTAGTCCTTATATTTGGAAATATCTGTACATAGAGAGTAAAAGATAGGCGAAACATGTGAGAGGGACGTTCAAACTCAAAGGTCGAAATGTCATGGATAAAAATTATAGTAGACCAATAGACAATCAACTATACATAAAACAAAACACAAAAGATAAAGACTGAGCAACACAAACACCTCCAAAACTAGGGGTGATCTTAGGATAGACATATCATGTTCCACATGTGGCACCCATCGTGTTTCTTATGTAGGTACAAACCCGGTAATAAGTAAAATTCAATTTGTCACATTCGGCGGAAAGGGAAATGAAACAGGATTGTCGTTACAATTAGTACACTATATCCGTCGTAATCTGTTAAACTGATATTCCATAACGGTAAACAAACTCTTGATAGGGTCCGTAAAATTTACGAAGAAATAATTTTAACTTCATTATTTAAATGTCTTGGGTTTATAGCTTCCCTGTGAGCAGTAGCCCTCTATTAAGAAAATCATGATAAGAAATGTTGAACGCTACAAAAAATGTTTAACCTTTTTGTACTTACTGCACAACAACGAAGCCTTTGGGTTTAATTAAATGAATAAACGAATAAACACTATATCTGTAACGATCTACTAGTATATCCTATAACAAAAATAAATAAAACATGATAATTAACATTTTAATTATACTACTTTTTTCAATAAACACCACCACGTATGGACAATTTGTTTTTCCAACTTCTAGTTTGCCTTATAACATATGTATGAACTATGAAACATATCGTATAAAACAATACATTAAAAATATTCCCATGGTGCATATTTGTTTTAATTTGATTTCAAGATTATTTCGTTAAAATGTTTATTAATGTTTTATAAAGAGATGAAAACAATGGGTATACAAGGTACATTTTCCGGGACAAATCACATAAGAATGTAACTTGTAACAAATAGCTGAATGTAATTAATAGCAGCCAATAATTCTACTAAACAATTGATGTATTTTGAAAACCTACTGTACAATTAAGCGGGCAATCTTACATTTACAGAAAATAGGCGAAATATACCAGAGGGTCAGTCAATGTTGGTTACTTTTACAGTTGTAATCATGATCTTGATTTTACTCATATTTTTACTAGTCGCAGCAGTGAGATAGTCTGCCAGTATGAATAAAGGCAACAGTAGTACACCGCTAATCAAAACTCGTAAAGCTATGGACAAAAAACAAAATTGGGGTAACAAACTAAAACTGAGGGAAACGCATTAAATATAAGAGGAGAACAACGACACAACATTAAAATGTAACATACACAGAAACGGACTAAGCATTAGACAAAATCCGATGAGAATAACAAATATAACATCAAATCCAAATACATGAATTTGGGATAGAAAAGTACCGTGACACGTTTTATAGTAATGTGAATTCACACTCAAATATAAGAGAAAACAAACGACATAACGGAAACACAACGTTAAAATGTTACACACACAGAAACGAACTATAATATATCTCTGGCCATTTTCCTGACTTGGTACAGGACATTTTTAAAGATAAAAATGGTGGGTTGAATGAACTATTTCAGAAATTAGAAATATGTGTTTTATTCATTTACACTTATTCTGTCCTTTTCTGTCTTCTTAATTTTTTAAAGATTTTTTTTCATATTGTTTTTTTTTTTTTTTTTTATTGTTTTCATTCTTTTACATTTGCTCTTTTATTTCTTCAAGGCAGTGTTTCTTTTCATACTTTGTCATAATATTTGAAGTATCTTTTTGAATATATCTGAAAGCAACACAATCGTATGTTTTATTAATTTTAACAAGATGGGTTGTTGTTATATTGTAGGCGGATACGAAGAAACTAATTATTTTCAATAGTTACAAAAATATGAATTATAACTAGTTTATTCGTGCATCATTTGCAGTTTAGCTTTCACATGGCGGCCACACACAACATTCCTGTAGGTTCTTAATGAACAGGCAAATTGACACAGCATTGGCTTAAAGTAGTTCTTTGAAGTTGGTTTTGGTAGAAGACAGTATTTGTACACATATCTAATTGAAAATGTTTGTCAATTGAAGCGTTTTAAGCTTTCATACTGTGTGGTGGTTTATAGGAAATGCTTTGATACTTTAAGTGTTATTAAACAATGAGTCTCTGGTAAATGATGCACAGCTATATTTATATACGATCGACTATTTATCATTATGGTTCAAACAGAATTTTTTTTCTCCTATACAAGAGTGTGTAAATGATTTGTTAATTCTTTAATTATTCATAAATTAAAGTTTGTGGCAAATCAAAGTTAAAAAAAACCGGGTATCTATTTAAAAAAAACCTGACGATAAAGATACAAATACTGGTGTTTGTCTACCTCCACAAGATAGTATGCAGGTATATTTTGCACTTGAAAACGCGTCATTTTAAGCAATAAAATAAATAGTAATTTGATGTTTCAAATACAATTTCCAATGTCTTTGCAACTAGTGTTTAACAATATGATTCCATTTCAAAGCTGAACTTGCTTTCTCCTTTAACAAATGTGCTTGCGTATATTTGAATAGTAGTTATATGCTAAATATCAGAAAGTGAAGACAGGTGATTGGTATTTTATGTTCATTTTCTGCTTGTATAGTGGAAAATGTGTGCTTTGCATACTTCAGATCTCGTCCCCATAAAAAAGGTAGCTTGTTATCAAATATTTCGTTTCTATGAATGTTGACGACTTTTTTTGTAGCAGGTGAGTGTTCCTGTTTATCCACTGTTTTCCTCTAATAGTTACTGTGTTTCCCTCGGGTTTGGTTTCTGACCCGGATTTGTTTTCGCTTAATCGATTTATGTCTTTTGAACAACGGCACACTACTGTTGACTTTATTTAGCTTTCGAAAGTCGTCTATTATTTCTTCTTTTTTTACAATATTTTATATTATTAAGTAGGATCAGTCTGTGTTAAACGTTATGCAATCTAGATGTATGTTGACACTCTAAGTTGTCATTGGTAATAAAAATGACATTTAATTGATCACTATAGGAGTATATTTTAAGTCGTACCGTATAGCAATTCCTATATTTGAAGAAATTCATGTTTGTTATGATTTTTAAAAAGTATATATATATATATGCGTGCTCGTTACCAAAAATAACTCGAAAACATTCAATATTATCTGTCAATTTTATTTATAGTTTGCCTTTATCTGTGATACAGTAGATTCTACATATTTGAACCAGGAATGACCCAGCCTTCGGAGTTCTTCATATGCTACTTGTAACAATAGACGAGGGAAATACTTTCCAAACATGCGGTATGTCCAAAGGTAGACGCGATG
This sequence comes from Mytilus edulis, assembly GCF_963676685.1. Taxonomy (NCBI): domain Eukaryota; kingdom Metazoa; phylum Mollusca; class Bivalvia; order Mytilida; family Mytilidae; genus Mytilus; species Mytilus edulis. Next base: position 70,582,647 of record NC_092349.1, on the reverse strand, counting down.
CACTTATTATGTCTTTTATCAAATATTAAATTGTGTATTACATTTAGTATTTCTTGACCGTGTTGCTTTGTTTAAATAACGGTAGGAAATGTACTTACCTGAATTCCTAACTGCTAGTTCTTTTTTTTTGGAAAAAATCCAATTAGTGGAAAGGGAGAAATCATTTATGTTAGCCAAAAGCTTTTGTAAGTCGGATCTACTCGGAAAATCGTCTTCTTTATTATGGGGGGGGGGGGCATTTTTGTGTCAACAGCTTGGTATCAACCAACAAGCGTCAATTTAACATCAGTAATCAGACACCCATTTATATAAGAAACCGAACGACGGATATATATCATAAACAGAAAAAGAAATGAATTTGATATAATGTATGTGATGATTATATACGATGCAAAACTCGATCTAGAGGTAACAGGAAAAGGTTTAAAGGTTTGTATCTGTAAATAAAAGAGAAACCGCAGTAAACTTATTATACATCAACATTAATACTTTGGTTAATTCAATAAACTTAGTGTACTGCAGATGGAAAGACCCAGTTTAAACATTGTGGGAATGAATTGATCGTTTCAGTCACAGTTCAAAACGATAGGCGTGCATAGACGACATGTACTGAATGCACTTCCATTCGAATAACAATCGGTCGTAATGGTTATACAAGACTACTTATCCGATACAAACAAATATTTTTCTTTCCCTTTCACTTGATTGGGAATGAAAAATAAAGTATTTTGCGGTGGCTCCGTCTCAATTAATCTCTCATTTCGCTTATTACGTACAATGCATCAGTTAAAAGAAGCCTCACTGGACCGCGAAAAGGTTGGTCGTGGATCTCTTGTTGATGAGCGCAATGCGTGATGGGAAATAAAACGTGTCAATGTTAATACTCGATAAAGTGTTGAAGTCATACGTTCACGAATACAAGATTTGAATACTATAGCAAATCACTTTTGGATTAGGGAGTGAAATAGGGAGGAGAATCATTGTGTTTTTTCAATGAGTTTGTGGACGATCGCACAGTCGAATTGCCATGACATAGTCTATTCAAACCAGCGGGAGTCCATGATATGGAAAGGTTTAACAACCAGTGAAAAGAATACGTTTGTTTACCCATTTCGTAGCAATATGTTCCGTGGTTCATCAATTCCTATCAAAATGATCGGTCGTCATCTATTTAAAGTAAGCAAAGGTGACTAAATGAACTTTCAATTGTTGTATAATTGAGTCTAAAGGATTAGGTTTGACAACTTCGGATTACTTCTTGACGAATTCATAAAAGATACTGTAATAGGATTTTCTGTGGTGGAATTTATTACTTAGATATTGAATCTTCGAATACACTTAGCACATTAATCATATACGGATAAAAACAATACAATGAAACAAATAAATAATTTGTAGCATTGTCACTAATAATGTCCCATAACATACTATTTTCAAATTCGATCCAGTTGCACTAATTTTAACGATTCAAGATTGAATGTACCTCATCTTAGTTGTTTAAATGATGAATATTACTTATGGTAATGATTTCCAAGCATAATCTCGAGATAGTTGATAGGCCTACAAACCACTTTTCAGCTTGTTTCTTCGTTATAAATTGTTTACTCTTAGTTCCTGTCTTTGTATTTCTCGGTATATTCGGTAATTGTTATGAAGGCGTGCAGTCAAACCCTTCACTTTTTTTTTTCATTGAATTCCTTTTAAATTCCAAAATATAACTAGTAGTTAGATTAAAAGCGGGACGAAATACCAGAGGGACAGCCAAACTCATGGATCGAAAATAAACTGACAACGCCATGGCTAAACAATAAAAAGTCAAACAGACAAATAATAGTACCATTCCGGAGCACCTGATATCACCAACAGTTTTTCGTGGGGTTTGTGTTGCTTAGTCTTTAGTTTTATTTGTTGTGTCCTGTGTACTATTATTTGTCTTTTTGCCTTTTTCATTTCAGCCATGTCGTTATCAATTTATTTTTTATCTATAAGTTTGAATGTCCCTCTTATCTTTCGCCACTCTTTTACACTTGTGTTATCAAAGCGTACATTTTAAAATCAATTATTTATTTGTATATTTTTCATAACTTATTCCATGATATTTATGTTTTTCAAATTTTATAAAGGTGGATTATATTTGTGCTAAATACTTTCTTGTGAAATATTGACTTGTGTAAATTATACCCATTCATAATCAATAAAACATGATCTAGTATTGTCTAAAATTGAAAGTACGCATCATCACATAACATTAGTTGGGTAATTGATTAAATTATAAAAAAACCTCATCAAAGATACAAGCTTGCAATTTTGTACAACCTAATTACATTTGGTCTAAATAGTCTCATCGGTTGCACTCGTATCAAATCAGTTTAAATACCAAATAAAGTACGATGTTGAAAACAAAACTTTACGACAAAAGAGGTGATTTCAGCTTTCCAATTGTGAACTTTCCATTTCTAAGTAGCAACATTCCAGCAGCACCTGCATACGGGGTATCTCCCAATTGATACGATATTCCCGTGCTTGCATTTCCTATCATGATTTTCTTGATAGAGGGTTGTTGCTCACAAGGAAGCTATTAAACCAAGTGTTTCAAATGGTGAAGTTGAAATCATCTCTTCGTAAATTTTACGGACGCCATCACGAGTTGGTTGACCGTTATGGAATAACCGTTTCACAAATGATATCGAATACTTTCCTTACGTCGTAACTACAATCTCCTTCCCGTTCATGATTGTGACCTACCGAATTAGACTATTTACCGGATTTGTTATTACATAAGAAACACGACGAGTGCCACATGTGGAGCAGGATCTGCTTACCCTTCCGGAGCACCTAAGATGACCCATAGTTTTTGATGGGGTTCGTGTTGCTTATTCTTTAGTTTTCTATGTTGTGTCATGTGTACTTGTTCATTTTTGGCCATGGCATTGTCAGTTATTTTCTATTTATGAGTTTGACTGTCCCTCTAGTATCTTTTGTCCCTCTTTTGAAGACCACTAGAAACCCAAAATTCCAAATTTCAATAAAGGTACCAAATTCAGCTGACGTAATCAACTCCTGTGGTAGAAAATCCTTAGTATTTAAGAAATGCTAGTTCTGTCTGATGTTCGTCATTCACATATACAGAGTATTTTCTTTGTTTTCACTTTTTTAATAAATTCCAAACTCCCACCTTCTATATAAAACAAAACTATTACATGTTGACGCGTAATATTCTCTGCAAGCATTTGGTTATCATCGTTTTGCAATAAATCCAAACTTACATTTACAATTACAACGGTGGTTACATGTTAACTATTATTTTTATAATTGAAGCAAGTTTATTTATTATTGAATCTTAAAATGGTACGTCTAATTGCTTTAAAATAAATAAAAACATGAGTTCTGGTTAGGAAGTTGTTAATTTTGTTTGATTCAAAAGTTAAAGAATGCAGTATGGATAAAAATAATAAAACACATGTTCAAAAATAAATCGTAAATTAAACATTCTCATTTTAAAAGCATTTAATGAATAAAACATTCGATTAGATACATACAGTTAAGAAACAAAACGTCAAACCAAATGTGTTTCATATCCCAAATGTCGGAATTATAGTAAAATAGAAAATTGATTATTCAAAATGAAATTGAAAACTACAGACCTTTCAGTGTTAGCATAAATGATTTTTTTAAACTTAAATACTAGTAACAATGTATTATTCCAAATAATACAACAATAAAAACGACCAAAAGGTGAATAACTTCTATCATCTACAAGGTTTACTCTACCGCCTTCAACAATAAACAAAGTCTTAATGCGTTGTCTTAGATAAAAAAAAAAAAACTCCTAGTTACCAAAGACATCCATAGAATAACGCTGTTCAATACTAGTAGTCATTAATCGATTTAACCGGGTTACAAACCAAAACCGAGAAAAAAAAACATCAACTATAAAAAGAAAAGAACGGAACAACGAAAACACTAAACTGTAACACACATACAAACGAAATATTTGACAACAACTGCCATATTCCTGACTTGATACAGGACATTTTCAGTAACCCGTATTTTCAAAGTTTAGTATAAAAAATATAATATCCTTTGTTAAATAAAATTTATATCAGTTCATTGTCTTTTTTACGAGACCTTTCAAAACAATACAAGATATTTAGGTATTAATGTAAAACAATGTTTCATATACTAGTAATAAGAACAAAGATGGTCCGAGAACACAATTATTTCGTAGTGCATTTCTTTTAGAACATAAATGAAAATAAAAATAATCCCACCTGCGCTTTCTCAAAGAAACTTTTACAGTGTGTTGTACTACTTTTGGAACAAATTATATCAAAATTATAGAAAACTTCATCGTCTCTAACTCAAAATATGGACAATTTTATCTTTAGGGCGTCTTGAAATCTTTTGACAGCTTCCGAAGTACTATTTTTCAACCTTTTCACCTGGACCAAATCACTACTTTCCTTTAAAATTCTGGACCCAAATTTTTTTACAGTGTAATTTCACCCCCTACTTGCAATTTGAGGCATTAAACATGGAGAAATAAATTTGGAAGGGTTATAAAAATTAATGGCAAGTAACCCACTGTCAACACTAGGGACTATATTTGTGAACAACGAAAATCAAGGGACGACAATTGTGGTCTCGGACCAGATCAATGATTTTAAACAGAAATTTCTATCTTTAATTGAAAATAAGATACAAAGCGTGAAGACACGTAAAAATAGCTCATCTGACCATTCTTTGACCATTCTTAAGAAAATAACAACGTTGTAGAGAAGTTTATTTACCTGATAATGTGGAAATCCAAACGTATATATATATTCAAAAACTTAGATGAAGCCAAGGGGTCAGGATATTAAAACTATCAACTGATGATAGACCATTGTCAATAGATTTTAGTCTTCAAGCAATACAACACAGAAAACTAAGTAGTTTATAGCTCTCATAACAAGATATTGGATAGACTGCAACCTAATTACATATTTTGACAAAATTAGTTATTAATAGATAACAATATGACCCTCAACAACTCACTAGACAAACTCTATAGACATAGGTTTGTCCAATATTCCTTAACGATAGTCATAGTACAAGTCAATACATCAAGAACACCTTGTCTTGATGCTGATTTTACCACAAATGAGTTGTTGAGTTACAGCTGTAAATTGCGTAACAGCTGTGAAGACAATTCACTCTATAATCCTACTATATTTTGCAATTGTTAGAAAAAATACTAAATTCATCCAGTTTGCAGTAGTACATAACTATAGAACTTCGCCATAAAACAAGTAAATTGGTTGCCGCTTTATCAGTTGGAATGAAATACATTGTACATGATTGTGTTATTTGTTATGTAGTAATTTCCATATGTACAGCAAGTGCTATTTGTTAACATTATTTTTCAAATTGGATGTTGATTCAAATCCAATTAAACTATTGCATTTATTACTACAAATATATAATGCCTATCTCTTTAATACAGGCTGTTGTATTAAGACGAGACAGGTATCGTTCATATCTTTTCAGCAGTGTGTATGATTAAATTTTGTCGATTGAAAATGTGTTTTTTTTTTTTTAATTTTTTTTTATATGATTACTAACAAACAACAGATTGAGACTAATGTTTATATTTTTATATGTAAATAAAAGTATAGATGATCTCAGACAATAATAAAAGCATAAACACAAATTTAAGGCACTGAGACAAGTATACACACAAAACAACAGACACACACACAAACAGTCTTAATTAAAATTAAAACAATGTGTGATGATGCATAACCTATAAATTTTCTTCGTAAATTTTATGGACGCCATCACGAGTTGGTTGACCGTTATGGATTTTTTTTTCACAGATGATATCGGATATGTTTCTTACGTTGTAACTACAATCCCCTTCCCTTTTCATGAATGTGACCTACCGAAAACGACCAATTTGTACAAGTTTGTAATAACAAGACCAACACGACGGGTGCCACATGCTGAGCAGGATCAACTTACCCTTTCGGAGCACCTGAGATCACCCCCAGGTTTTTGGTGGGGTTCGCGTTGCTAAGTCTTCATTATTCTTGTGTACTATTATTTTTATGTTTGTCTTTTTTCATTTTTAGTCATGGCGATGTCTTTTTATTCTTGATTTATGCGTTTGACTGTTCCTCTGGTATTTTTCGTCCCTCTTTTATAGAAATAAGCATATCCTGAAATAAATTCAATTATAACGTAGGCGGATTCTCTCTTCATCTTTACTTTATATTTAGATCAGTGTATAATAATTTCTTATTGACTGCAAGATATTATGAACAAAATAGCCTTTTTGTCGATTTATTGTCCACTACAAAAACGGTCATGTTGTCGTCTCTGTTATATTTAGCTCATTCTATATTTAGTTTTAATTACAGTTGTAACTTCAAGACATTGTAAAAACAAAAATCGTATTTGTCGATTCACTGTCAACTAAAAAAACGGTTATGTTGACGATTTTGTCAAAACTTCTATCAAGTACAACACGATTTTTAGTTGGTTCCTATTATGAAGATTTTTTGGTTTTTGTAAAAACGGGAAGCATGAAGCTAGTTACTTTACGGTATTTAACAATGAGCAAAGTCCAAACCGCAAAGTTAACCAAAAAGTCCCCGACAAGACAAATGTAAAACAAATGAAACTTTTGTAACATCTTGCAATCATTTTTGATGCATGTTTTGTGTATTTTTGCACTTTTTTGGCTGCCACATCTCAATTATTGTCACATTAACCTATCATTTCTGATATTTTGCTCACCAAATTTTGTCAATATAACAAAACTGTCATCAAATGTCATACAATTGTGTTTTATCCTACCAATAAAACCAGGTTGCTAACTATTTTCTGCGAAAAAAGCCCGTACTAGATAACAGTAGTGTGCTGTCCAAAAGTCATACATCGATTGTGAGAAAACAAATCCGAGTTTTAAACTGAAACCGAGGGAACAACATAAACTATTAGAGGAAAACAATGCAACATAAAACAAACAAGGAAGTAAAACAAAATCAAACGTCAACATAGATAGAAACGGACTATATGATTACAACTGCCATATCCCAGTCTTGGTGCAGGAAATTGTAAGAAAAAATGGTGGGTTCAGCCAGATTTAATGGCTAGCTAAACATCATGCTTTTACGGCAATGTTAGGACATATCGCTAAAATGGCAACATTGCGTGACAGGCATACAGGCGCGAGCACAGAGACACGCATAAATAAATAAAATACAAGTACATTTACTGTAGTATGAAACTAAGATTTAATTGTATATACAAAATGTAGATATCTGACAAACTTTGGTCATATGAACATGTGCATGACGTAATGGCATTCTTGGTTTTCGAATTCAAGGGGGGAAAGACCATTACCTTACCTTATTAATCAATTTCTCAGAGGAAGAAAACATGTCTGGAAAATAATTAACTACGAAATTATTCATTATGACTTTTTGACTGATGTAAACAGTACTTGCAGTAAATGTTGTCAAATGATATCATTAATGAATACATATCAGTCTATTAATGTGATATTCTAATAAAAACTATTATGAACAAAGGGTTATAATATTTCAGGGTGACACCTTCAATTTCCTCTATTTCACATTCAGACTAATGCTGAAGTCCTTTACATTATATTGCAGTTTAACTGTCGTTAGTCTAAGAGTAAATTATATGACAATGGTGCCATTTCACAAGTGAATAATGATTACAATTTTGATGACAATCTTCTTGGTAAGTACCTCAAAAGACAAAAGATAAGGGTGAATTTTATTGTTACGTAATACAATTGGCATATTATAATAACAATAGTGGAATAGAATTAAATGTTTCGAACTCAGACTTACAAATTAACGAATTTTACTTCTCATCTTCTACATACTTAACGCGGCTGATGCCACATATTAATTCCCAATTCTTTAGAGGCATCGTATTGACTGTTGAGGTGTGATAATCTGTTTTTGCATGTTAAACTTTTAAGGGTCCTGGTAATATCTGTATACTTCCTTTGTGTACTCCCTGAAGCCATGTTTGAAGTTTGCACCATACTTATCGGTATAAAAGTAAAATAACAAAATACCGAACTCTGAGGAAGTATTTCATTCCAGCAACGGTATGCATGTGTTTTTATATTTGATATTATTTTTATAAATATTGGTAAATTGATCAAATTAAATTTGTCATCATACATTTCTGGCATATTACACAAAATGCGATATTAGTTGAGCAATCTATTTTTGCTTCAGTATGAGATTCGAGCCTTCATTATTGCAATTATGACCTAACAATAAAGTAACGTGACTTGAAAACTGTTGGCAAATAGAAAAGAAGTTCTGAATGACTAGTCTAACAGAGGGGCAAAAGATACCAGATTGACAGTCGAACTCATAGATCGAAAACAAAACGACAACGCCATTGTTAAAAATAATTGTGTACAGACAAACAATAGTACACATGACACAACATAGAAAATAAAGACTAAGCAACACGAACCCCACCAAAAACGAAGGTTCCTGTGTTCGTTACCTATAATTTGTTCTGCTCTGTTCATTTTGATTTTCGTGTTTTGTTTTTGGAGGTCATTGGGGAGGTTATTTTGTTTTTCTGTTTTATTTAAAAATTTATGTATGTATCCTTATAAGTTTCTAACGTTAACCTGTATCTTCTAGATTATTATACACAGCAGTTAAGCAGTAGTAATTTGATGAGTGCGACAAATATGAGCAGTATTACCTTCTAATCAATGGTACATGCGTCTACATCATATCTTTTGTTTTGTAGTAAAAAGTAAAATAGCAAAAGTACCGAGGAAAATTTAACACAGAAAGACCCTAATGACAATCTCAAAAAGCTCAAACTCATCAAACGAAATGAAAACAACTGGCGTATTCCTGACTTGGTGCAGGTATTTTCTTATGTATAGCATACAGCAACATGTCAAATGTGTGGTTATTTACCATTTCTTTTCTTGTTGAAACTGTAAAAATTAGTATTGATCAAATTGGGAAGGGGGACGTATCGGTAAGACAAATCAAATTACATTTTGTCACTTTTATATTTAGTGCATTAATAAATTAACATTTAGAGATTTGTTTAACACGTAGATTTAAAGATATGAACAAAGATTGAGTTCAATTTGGTTTTAAAGAAAATTGATTTTTTACTTTTAATTCTCGTATAGTAAAATTGAATATACATTTTCTGGTTCTGTCACAGAAACGTAGGAAAATGTACTATAAAATACAAATACAGTAACATTTCATAAATTATATTTTTGAATTTGGCGAAATGTTCTACACAGATTTTAAACAATTTAATATTTAGGAAATCGATTCATGCCTCATCATATCAATAACAGTTCCAAGTTTACTGTTACGATGTTCGTGTAGGGAAATTGAATACATATAAATTTTCTTTTTACCTTGCAGAATATTAACAAAATGTACTTTAAATTAAGAATTAAAAACAATCAATTTATGGTGTATTCCTAAATGACACATCTGGAACCATACAGCTGTCTGCCGGTCAATAGTCATCTAATTAGTGATATTATTGGAGATTATCCTAATGAAATAAACCTCTGAAGTATGGGTAAATACAAATTCATAAAAAAATATATATTGGAACTTTTTTAAAACTGAACTTTATCTCAAATTAATCATAAAAGACAATTTATTAGGATGATTCATATTTTGTTTATTATATTTCATTGTTCACGTTTTCTGGAGGATAGCTTTGCTAATGAAGTAATGTGTTTAAAGTTTCTTTTTGAATTCAGGAAATACAATATAGCCTACGGTTTTCAGAATATTTTTTATTTAAACGTATCTTAAGTTATCGTTTACGTCGACACGATGTACTTGAATTCTATCAATTGTATCCATATGTTTTTATTTTAGAAAATGATATGTTTTAATAAATATTTTTAAATTTACATTTTCATCATACATTTCTGACTTTCTGCACAAAGTACGATTTTAATTACTCGATCTGTCTTTGTTTCCATCTTCGACTCGATTATTCATGTTAACAATTATTACCTAACAATGATGTAACTTGACTTGAAGACCACTTTGTAGATAGGAAAGAAGTGCTGAATGATTAGTCAGAGGTTCGTGGATTGTGTCTTGCTCTGTTCGTTTGTTTTTTCGTGTGGTTTGTTTTAGAGGTCTTGGAGGAAGCAGTTTTGTTTTGATTTATTTATTTGATTATGAACGAATGTATCCTTAAAAGTTTCAAACGTTATCCGGCATCTTTTTGATAACTTTACACAGCCGTCTAGAAATTGAAAACAATGCTATATAAATTGCATGCGTCTGAAGCGCTTCTCTTGATTTACCTTCATCGGGAACGCTCATAGCCTTATTAAGAAGAACCGTAACAATTGAAGAGCAGTAGTAATTTGACGACCGCCACACATATAAGCAGTATTACCTTCTCATCAATGACAAATGCGTAAGCATCAATTATATTGTTTTGTAGTCATTGTTTGTTGTTATCTATCGTTTTCCCATTCTCAATTTACTGAATCTAAGCTTGCACTTTTGCTACATTATTTTTCTTACACATATTTTAACGTCCACGAGAAAAAACGTGACTAGAAATATCAAAGGGGCATTCCAAACTCATATGTCGAAGCTAAAAGTTACAATAGTTCTTCCTGCCGCAATTAACGGTACACGTGGGGCAATATTTATAACAAAACAACCAGCGGAACCTCTGATAGTCAGTACAAATAAACATTGACAACACAAAACTCCATCAAAAACCGCATGTGAACTCAGCTCCTGCTTCACATGGCACCCGTCATGTAGCTCTTCCGATGAGGAAATAAGGGCAGATTGAGGTAACTAAGGCTTGTCTAATTCAGGAATATATTACATTAACTGTGTTTGGCAAAACTTTTAGGAATTTTGGTCCTGATTCCTCTTCAAATTTGTACTTTATTTGGCCTTTATATCTTTTTTGAATTCGAGCATCACTGATGAGTTTTATGTAGACCCGTCTGCCGTAAATACTAAATTCAATCCTGGTATCTATGATAAGTTTATTCTATGTTATCTTGATGATATGACTCTTGTAATGCTTAGGCAAACAAAGTATGTCTATCTTTTGTGAGTTGTTATATCATTAGTCTTTGAAGCCTAATATTCTACTGTGTCAACTAATAGGGAATGATTAATTTGATTATTACGTTCGTTTAGTCCTTATGGGCTTCATAGTACCCATTCCTTCAATGTGCTCTGACATTTGGTATAATAATACTGCTTTAGAGTAGTTTGTAAGGAAAAAGATATTGCTAGAGCCTAAAAATATAAATGTCTAGTACTTCAAAATAAAGTTGATGCATTTACATGAAGGAAAATTTAAAACTAGAACGATTGCTGTCGACGTTTTCTTATATAACTTTGTCTTTTATAAATTATCTGTTTACAGATACTTGAAAAGTTAGAATTATTAAGGATGTTGTCCCAAAGAAATTGATTACTTAAGCAGTATTTGAAAAAACTGTATAGCGCGTCTGACGTACAAAATATAAGCCCGTTATATTTGATGACTTTATGTACTTTTTGGACGGTCACAACTTGTCAACTACAGATTTTGGAGGCAATGTTAAAATAACTTTTTTAAAGACGAGTGGTACAAATGCTTTATTTCATCACACAAGTTCTTGAGGAAAATTGACTAAATTCATTGAACCTTGTTACAAATCCATATTTATGTTAATTTTGACTTCATAAAAAGAATTCTAATAGGTTATTTCAAAGACCTATCTCATTTCTAGTTTTGTGATATAAATGTTGATACAATGTGACAATGGTCATTTAATCATTATGCGAAATTTCAATATTGTCCATATTTGTGTCTAATCAATCTCTCTCTTTTCAGTTGTTTTCTTAAGGTTATGAATGAAGATAGTTTAAAACATTTCTGATTAGGTTGAATTTGTAGTTATTACAACAAATCGAGGAGTGTCATAAATCCTGCAAGTTGGCCTGAGGGTTTTAGAGAAGTAATTTGCTAAGATATAAAAGAGGGCTTAGCTATACATTTTTCCAATTTAAATATATATTGCTACATGAAAGTGCAGGTGATGTTAAGTTTATACCAGGTTCAAGGCTCTTATTTCCTTAATCGGGAACAGTTATTCTATTCCTACTAATTTTTGTCATTTTTTTTATTTTAAATGAGTGGCAAATTGCCAACCGATAACATATACTTATTCAAACAGTTCGTTTTTTGCTAAAAGTACAACAGCCTCTTTGACGTTCTAATGACTGAGCCCTTAAACTTTTTTTAATTTTGTCTCTATTTTTAAACGTTAGAAAATATTGATAATCGATTTTGAATACACTGGAAAAGCGAAAGTTTAAAACTTCATAGGTCCAGCCATTTTTGGTATATTTGATATTTTTGTAATTCGAAAATATAAAATTGCCTTAAAATATAGTCTTGAATATAGAATCCAAATTAAATAAAAGGACAGTCTTAAAAAAAAATGTCTTTATTTTTCTGTGAGTATCCCTTTTCGACACATTTGATATGTTTGTTTCTTTTTAGTAAATCTGGTGGAAAAAATGGAATAAATGTTAGTTTTGAGGTATATGTAATTTTAAAGAATCAAGACATATTTCCTATCTAGTCCAAAAGTCAGGAGCCTCTGGTCTTTGTTAGTCTTGTATTATTTTAATTTTAGTTTCTTGTGTACAATTTGGAAATTAGTATGGCGTTCATTATCACTGAACTAGTATATATTTGTTTAGGGGCCAGTTGAAGGACGCCTCCGGGTGCGGGAATTTCTCGCTACATTGAGGACCTGTTAGAGACCTTCTGCTGTTGTTTTTTGTCTATGGTCGGGTTGTTGTCTCATTGGCACATTCCCTATTTCCATTCTCAATTTTAGTTTAATACATTTTGATAAAAGCCATACATTCCTAATTAAAACCTGAAGCTTAAATTATGAGTCATATTTAGCCTTTATCAAACATCGCCTTTTCGTTGTTTTTTTTGTCTTGTGTATAAAGATTCATGAAGGAGGGGATGTAGCCCCAACATGGGCCTTAAGTACAGACAGAAAAATATCAAACAGTATTTATATTTTCAAGAGGCACGTCTATGTATACCTTAAATAAAGGCAACAGTAGTATCCCACTGTTAGAAATTTATAAATCGATTGAGAAAAAACAAATCCGAGGTAAACACATCAACTATAAGAAGAAAACTACGGTAAACAGAAACACAACATAAAAATGTAACACACACAAAAACGAACTATAACATAAAAATGGCCATACTTAAAATAGACAACCACATTCCCTTTTTGTGTAGAAATTGATCATAACATTAGTAATTGTGTTTGTTGTTATTTTGATAAACGGCGGATTGTATTTGCAATAAATCCCATAAGTTAGCCCGAAGGTTTTACACGTAATTTTCAAAGATATGAAAGACGTCATAACTATATGTTTTGTCTTTACTTTAAATAGATTTGTCTTATATTAAGGTACAGATGGTGCTGAATGTTAAGTTCAAGTTCTTCGTTTGCTGCATTAGGAAACAGTTGCGGTTATTCTACTCCTCCTAAATCTTGACATTTCTAATTTCGAAATGAATGACGTATTACCGACCAACATGGCAACAACATACTAAATCAAAGCGTGTGTTTTTGTTGATCTAGAATTTAGTACGTCAAAAAAGTTGTTCTGGGACTGTTGAACCATTCTTCTTTCTATTGTGTTCGTAGTTGTAAATGTAAATAATTAAATTATTTAAGAAAAAAACACTGAAAATGTGGATGGTATGCAAAACGTCATAGTTCAAGCATTTTTGATGTAATTGGTATTTTTAATGAGAAATGTAAAAGGAAAACTTTTAAGAATGCATCGAATATTTATATTTTTAAAATGAATCAAGAAAAATTTAACACTTTTAATTTTATTTTTTTATAGGTATATCCATTTTCGACAGATTTCATCCTTTGGCCTGATTTCTTTGAATCTTGTAGAAAAATGAAACTAAGTTATTTTTACATCATAAGAAGAACGCTGATACGTAATTTCCTATATGGGCTTTATTTTAATTACGATTCAATAGCCATTAAATCCTAATGTAAACTTTCATCATGAAAAGTACGAACCATATTTGTCCATAACAATCAGGCAGGTATTGCATGGCAAGATCACAACCCATTCATATTCAAGTTACCACAGATACAATTCTAAAATAAATATAGAATTTTATTTAAAAGAATACAACGGCATTAACGAATTCATATATCTAATCGAAAGATGAGAGTTTTTAGTTGCCTATGTTTTGCCTTCTGTACTATTATTTGTCTGTTTGTCCTTTTATTTTTTGCCTTGGTGTTGTCAGTTTATTTTCAATCTATGAGTTTGACTGTCCCTCTGGTATCTTTCGTCTGTCTTTTATGGTCACAATCATATTAAACCTTTGTGAAACTGCAATTCATTGATATTTTCAACATGTCAAAAAAGAATCCATTCCAATGCAGTGTCACGTCTATATATATTTTCTTAAGAGATGAGGCTACCCCAAAACAAAAAAAGTAATTTACTTAGATATATAAATGTCCTATAATTGTAGATTTTTCATACATTAAAGTGCAGATGTTTCTCAGTATTTTTCAGGTTCAAGACTCTAATTTGCTTCATCAGAAAATAAATGTGTTATTTTACTCCCACAAGTTCTTGTCATTTTCACCTTCAGATGAATGACGAATTACAGACCAACAATATACTAAATCAAAAAGTATGTATTGTTCGATGTAAAAGTACAACAACATATTTGCGTACTAGAAGGTTATACTGTAGAAGGTTGTTCCCGCAATGTTTGAACTTCTCTCTAGCCATAGCTTTTAGAAAATGATTAAAAACACTTTTAAAAACTGAAAATACAAAGAAATGCATAACTGATTTAATTATTATGATATATTTGTAAATAATAAGTAATGTAAAAATATTCTCACGGGTTTCATTGCAGAATGTATGGACTAATATATTACAAATAATAAGATTCTAATAAGAACACCCGTTTCTGGGGTGTTTTATTGAAAGCTACATCATGACACAAATCCAATCAGAATAAATCTTTCATTAATACACTATAGAATGATGAATTCTGGGAAATAGTGGCAATGTGGAAGTATCTCAGTTTCACCTTTTTAACATGTGGTAGAGAGAACACTTGCGAATGGTACATGTCAATTCACACATTTTTTTCTGCAAATGTCACACTTCACATGTTTTCCACTATGTAAATGTAACATGTCATAAAATTGTATTGACATTCCAACAAACATATAGCTCTTCCAAGAGAAGATAAAATAATTATACACAGCAGACACTGACATGACATGACGAATATGTTACAACTACCTTCGTTTTCAAAACTTGAATATTTTGGAGAGATGTTTTATCTTCAGAGTTTAAAAGTGGTTTTAATTATTTTAAAAGTGGTTTTAATTATTTTATAATAATTATAAGAAGGAAAAAGGGCCAAGTTTTAGGGAAGAATAGTTTGAAGATTAATCTCCAACTACCCAAATATATGTTGTTGTACTTTAAGATAGAACAAAACACAGTGTTTGTTTTAGTATATTGTTGATCTGTAATTTGTTAATCATCCGAAGGTTAAAGAGACAAGAACTTGTATGTGGATGCATTTTTCATTGTTATTCTTATATGGTGTCATTGTGGGTACAAATATTTGTGTTTTTACCAATGATATTACAAACCAAAAACTTGTGGTCAACAAGAAGTGCCCCTCAACTCAATTAAATATGGAAACTACAATTAGAGCATAAATTATTGCTAAATATCTTTATACATTTAAATAAAGGCCACAGTAGTATACCGCTGTTCAAACGTCATAAATAGAGAGAAAGCAAATCAGTGTTACAAACAAAAACCGAAGGAAACACGTCAACTATAAGAAGAAGTCAACGAAACAACAGAAACAATGAAGTGCGACAAAAAACAAACGACAATGCAACACACACAGAAACGAAATATGACTTAAGTTATGTATCAATTTAATTAGGATGAGCAAATATCTCTCTCTGGTGTCTTATTTAATTTTTAAAATTTTCTCTTACCCAATTCAGACTGTTCAACCTTTTAAACTCTATTAAGTGCTCATCCGGATTATTCCCGGACTTTATTTGTTTGGCAATGCGTTTAATATCACTGAATGTTGACTTTAACTCAATTTTGTAAACTTTCGTCTTTTTCCAACAGGTACCGTGTATACAGGTTTATATGTTAGGGTGAAAGGATTTTTAAAATAAGAAAAAAACTTCATTTTAATCAAAATTTGAATTATTTTTTATCTAAAACATCTTTTTTTACCATTACAATACATTTTCAGAACCTGCAATTATTTATTTTTCACATCAAGAAGTCGTTTAGGGAACACAACACTTAAAGGAACCCACACACATTATTATATATTATTTTACCGTCTGTTTTGATATGTTAATTTGTATTCAATAATTATTATTGCATGTGTATAATTGATATGTGCTTATAACAAATTAATAGTCAGAAAACAATTTCCATGTGATAACAGACGTATATTTTCTAATTGGTATATTTGTAGTATTTCGTGTATGTATGTGCTTACGCATTGCATGTTTATTGCGACAAAAATAAACTCCTGAAGTTTGATGGTATTTGTTTAATCATTTATGAACAACCTAAAACATTTATGTAAATAAAACAATAGTTCGTGGTCGTCGTTTTTAGTTTTTATAACAAGAGCAAACTTTAGCAGTTATCTGAAATAGTTAGCTGTCTCATCAATTTAGGGCAAAATAATGTCTCTTTGGATACAATAAGAAATGTGTTAATTTTGAAGTCTTTAGCATGACTAACGAGATTATGTAACACGAATAAAGTAACAGCAATGGAAAATAAAAATACAGAAATGCAAATTATGTTAGCATAGTGTTTTGTTAAATGTTGAAGGCCGTACGGTAATAAAAGTTGTCTTTTGAACTCTGTTGGATAGTTGTATTATTGGCATTCATATCACACCTCTTGTGAATCTTTTGAAGGCCTAGTTCACGAGTAACTCGTTCTACACTAACGAAATACCACTTCAAAAAGTACCAGTAGATTAAGCGCCAATTTCCATACTTGATACACTAAAAAGTGCCAATTTCCATACCAGATACATCGAAGCCATTCCGACATTTTGTAGACATGAATCGTTTTGACCTAATTTCCGTTTAGAAATCTTTCCAATGCAAAATGTTAATTGCCTATTAGGAACTTGTTTTAGAAGTTCGGAACTGACGCGATAACGTTAGATTCCGGAGGCCAAAACCATAATCGCTGCCGGTAAATTCGTTTTATTTCATCATTCCACACGATGCAGACGAACGTTGAAAAACGAGATTGGATAATGCTTATCTTCTCGATCAATTAAAGGAGATCTCGTTATCATAATTAGAAAGAGAAAATGGACGTTTAAGCTATTGAATGGTAATCAAACTGTTTCTTTGATGGTATTCTATTGATCCAAATCTTGTTGTATTATCGTACAAAAGTAGGAGTGTCGCATGTCAGCTAGAGGTTATTTTTTGTAATTATTGCTATTTCAGAGGTAAAAAAAAACAATAGTGAATTTCCATGAATTAATTATTAATTGATTCCTATTGTTGACATTTATTTTTCTGTTTTCTGCTATTTGTTTAATAGGAATAAAAATTGTTTCCGGTTTCGTATAATTGCCAACTGATTTGACATAAAAGCTGACTCTTTATTTTACTTAAAAATGAAATACTTTAATTTTCAGCTTATTTTATAAATGTTGGTTAACAAGCGCGTGTTGTGCGCACTTAAAATATATAGCACTATTCTTTGAAGTTATACCTAAACTTGAAAGAGCACAAAATAAGTTAGTTTAATTGGCTACTGGGGTATTCTTTAGTTTCCTGTTTAATGTTGTTGTTTCGTGGATTTTTGTGGGTTTCTTTTTTTTTACATGGTGTTGCTTATTAGTTATCTAATTTTCATATTTTAGCACCCCAGTATTCTCTACTCTTTATTTTGGTCCCATGTTTTGTCCATTATTATTTAAACACTACAGGGAGATAACTCTGTAAAATCAACTAAACTTTTTAATTACGTTGCGTTGTTAAGGAATATTAAGCTTCTCAATGATCAAAATAAGTGTTTGTCAAACTGCTATATAACCTGTGTAATTTTTCTGATAAAACGGTTGGTTCAATTTTTTTCAAATTTTTATATTTTTGTCAAAGGGTCAAAGTAAATACTTCATCAAAATTTTAAAAAAATTAAACGAGCCAAATTAATTTTAGTTTAAGTGTTGGGTACCACCTTAAACTCCGCAATTATCATACAAAGGCTGAGTTTGGATGGTCTCATAATTGTAATTTCATTCTTTATAAAATTTTGTTGGAGTAGTTTTGATCAAGGAGTATACACCTTAAACCAAGACAAAACATAAAAATATAATATCTAAATATCATCTATGCTTAAAATATGTAGATATAGTATGATTGCCAATAGAACTATCAACCAAAGACAAAGGGACAAGTGTGTAAAAACTACAAGTCGCAACACGGCCTTAAACAATGAGCAAAGCACATACCGTATTAAAGCTATAAAAGCATCAGAGAAAATACACTCTGAAACAATTCAGAAGACTTGAAGTATATCATGCCTGATATAAGATTATACATTAAACGATAGACAGCAACCGACGACAACCAATGATATACAAGTTTAAGGTTTTGGACAGGCGCTTACAAATGTGGGACTATGCATTTTTGGAAGCATTCATAGCTCCGCCTGACCTGTTGATTGTATATATCGTGTATTTTAATGAATTCCTTATTATAATTCTTGATCGACTTACTATTCTCCCTATCAATATTACAACAACCTTGGTCTGGATATAATACGTAGAAACATGCACCAATTATATTGACTTAAATCGTTTCCTACATTTTATTATTTTTATCTACGTTATAAACACGGATCTGACATTTTCATGTTGTCCAACTGTCAAATCTCCCTCTGATTTCTGTTATTAAACACTGGTTATCGACAGTTCTACAAATTATTCCTTCATTAAAGCCAATTTTGTTAGAAAATTAATCCAGTAATAAAACCCATCTGTACTATGGCTACTGGTTAGAACACAGACCTGCTTGGACATGCGTGACACTGGGTATAATATGTATCGATGAATCAAGTAAATAAAATTATGCTATATTTTGTGTATTGGAATTACAAGAATCTAGTCAGTTATGTGTCAGTCAAAATTTATTTGTATTCAAAGCTGTCGGTTTATGGATATTGAATTCCAGTGTCATATAGATCATTGATGAAAATTTCGACATTGTCAAATTTCATCAATATTTGATACGATCTTTTTCTAAATTTAATTGGCTGGCATTGTAATGTATTTCCTACGCTCATTGCAAAATGATCACGTTTCATTCAACATGTACAAAGTATGTAAAAAAAGGTGTTTTCCATTTTTCTAATAATTAAAAGTTAAAAATTTATAAAAATGATCTTTTTCTCTAAATATATAATTATTTATTTCATTTCTAATAGTCGCTATTTTTTCGGAGTCATATTGTCTCGTATTAAAAATTGTTGTAATAATATATCACTTAATGTTAATAAAATGTTCTTTTTTACTTTATATTTTTTATTTTGTGCTTTTTTTTTATTTGGAGCCCCATAAATTTATACTGAACATTTTTCTTCTACCATACGAAGTATAATGGAGTAGTATTATAAGTATATGTTTAAACTATGTAAAAGTTTTTAACTTATTACAAATCTTTATCATATAAATGCAAAGTTGCAACTTACTCTTAATAAATATATAAAAAATGAACACTAAATGACAGTTCTTATCCATTTATTTGATGTGTTTGGGCTTTTGATTTAGCCATTTGATTATGGACATTTCGTTTTGAATTTTCCTCAGAGTTCATTTTTTTTTATTTTACATTTTGTAGGTTATTTTCTATTTTTGTTTTGTCTTTCTCGTACAAATGGTAACTTTCAGACTTGGTTAATACCGTTAAAACATGGCGACGACAAGATTTATCTGAGCATTTATAAACAATTTAAGTAGTAAAAAAATAACATCATTAGAAATGGTACAGTGAAATCGCTGAAACATCAATTCATTAACTAATGCAAAATAGTAAATGAAAAATTGAGACTAAAAAAAACTATGTAACCGTGAAATATATACTCATAGACCATAAAATAACATTGAATTTGTGTTGAAAAATGTTCTACTTTAATAATCTTTGTCGACGATGTAAAATAAATAATATCTTTATCCCATGATGAAATATAGATTGTAACCATCCATCATTTTGTGTTAATTTTGAATTTCGGACTTTTATATTCAATATAATAGGTAAAAACGACTATACATAATATAATCTTTAATTTGTAAATTAAAATGTGATATAAGATCTTTCGATTTTAAGATTTAGGAATTAGGAAAACAAATTCTCCACGATGTTTATATATTATTTTATATATATTATAATATATCATATCATATTATATTTTATTAATATTTTTGTCATAATGAACAAACTAACAAAATGTACTAAATACGGTTAATATCAAAGTATAAAAATAAACATGGTAAAAATCATAAACTATTATCTATAAAGCAAAAAAGTATTTTTTTTCTAAATAAATCTTTAAACCACATTAAGTTAAATTGATGGAATATATCACTGTTGCAAAATCATCGCAAACTGTAATACCTCGTGTCATTTATGCAGAATTATTGATATTCTTAGCGTTTACTGCAGTGTTCTTTGACCTTTTGAGACATAATTTCACAGAATAACTTGCTTCGTTTCCAGCAATGATCTGATTTGGACGCCAAAATGTCTGTCACTAGCTTGTTAAAATCCAAAATTGTTGACGTATTCGACCAGTCTAAGTTCCGCTTTCTAATATGTTAGTTACGTTTGATTAAGAATCCCACAAATGATGCTAAGATTGAACATTTCTTGAACAGATCAAAGCGTGTCTAGAAAAAACACTGCAGTTTTGGAGTATACAACTTACATATTTGCAATATGTAAAACTAATGATACGGACAATCTGCACTGCGCAGCAAGACAGTTTTTATAAAGCTAGCTCCATGCAATCATTTCCAGCAGGGAGCCATTTTACTTCAAAACATGGATTCCACTCATTAACTACCTATGAAATAGACAATTTCACGAGTAAATTTTCACATAGAATCAAGACATTGATATACATTAAGTATTTGATTAAATGGTTTAGAGAAATTGCATCTTAATAGTTTATTAATTACAATTTATACGGATTCTAAGCAACATTACAACCAATTAAAAACCGACATAATATGAACTCTAACGTGTAATGATAAATCAGTTGGAATGTAACACAAATGCAGGTTTTGATTCGGATTTAGAATATTTTGTCACAAAGATTTCATGTGTAGATTAGATAGAAAGATAAAAAAAAAATGATTTATGTGAATCCATTCTATGAATATACATGTCTATAACCAATGCAGGTAAAGATGCCAATATATAAATACATTCTTTTCATAAATTGTTACTTGGATGGAGATTTGCACTCATACCACATCTTCCTATATCTATTTAAGCACGGTAATTCTTTTATTTATTTTATAAAAATTAATATGGATATTATTTTTATAAAGTGATTTGTTGTAAAAACATGTATATGTAATAAAATTGTAAAATTATATTTCAGGGTGTCTTTATCGTTTTGCAGCATTTACACCTCTTCAGATTTTTGTTTTATATTTCTATAATATTTCATGGCAAAATAATTTGTCAAATTGCTTTGTCAAAAACAGCTTTGTTGTTGTTTTCAGAGACAAACGACCTTCTTTTAATATTTTAGATAAATACTATTAGAACATCCACGAAAATGTCATCTAATATGAATAAAATAACGAACGATGAAAATAGATAATATTATTGCTTTCTTTTTTAAGTAACGAAGGACACCTGCGCTTTATTCTATTTACAGCAAAATTAATCAAAACCACTTTCCTTCCTAAAACCAGAACAACAATGTGTTTCTTGCCTCATATCCCTTATCTAATTCCAGCAGAAATTGATGGTAAAATATCAACTCCCAGTTGCCGTCTCTAACAGTGTCCTAGCGTGCTTTTCCCCATTCACTTAATCCGTTCTTTCAACAACGACTCGTATATTTTTGTTTACTCTTTAAGGGTTAATTTCTATTCACAATTTTGCCTTGTTTAGCTCAGCTGATCTAAATAGAATTTTCCTTCCCTAGGGTTACATAGAAATGAAATTGATAAGCAGACCCAGCAAGACGCCATTTCTTCACTTATTTCATTTTCATAATCTTCCATCGACGATAATACATTATGCAAACTTTAGTGATACGGCTTATAAACAGGAATAAATACGCGATGTAAGATGTAGCAAATTACTCAGAATTCATCTGCACAAACAAAAGATCCGTGCAAATTAACGCTTTGTATCGTTATTATGGAATGTATTTAGAAACCGATGATTTGACGTGTTGGAAATTGACTGTTTTCAATAACTTTCTAAAGAGTTGTTTAAAATTTTAATTCTCTTGATATTTAGAAATAGATTGGATACAGTTAATATATTTGTCATATTGATGGCTTCATGTGTTAAGGAATTCGTACATTGTAATTGAGCCTAGCTACGTTATTTGGCTTCAATACCGTTAATTTACTTTCAAGTAGTTGATACAGGAATTAACTTTTCAGACAATACTAAATGAGAACTTCAACTTTTAGTTTGTAGAATACAAAATCCTTGAAAAATATTTTGAGGATGATAAAATCAAATTTTCTCTAAATAATTTTAGTTTTTAGATTTTAGCTTTATAAATTATGTTTTATGCGCTTAAGACATTATATAATGAAGTTTCTTTATTTTCGATTCTCAGTCTTAAAGTTGGTAAGCAAAACTCTCCCATAGCATTTTCCCGTAGTTTTTTTGTCCCAATTAATTTTGATTTTTAACACACGTATTGTAATCGAATGAATTTTGAAGAAACATTATTTCTGTACTTCATAATATAAATATGCATGGCCACCCAAGATTTTATACAAATGTATTTTCTTTAAAAGTAGTCTTCGATGCTTTGAAATTAAATCCACGCACACCAATTTTAAGCAGAGGTTAAATATTCTATACAATTTCAAAAACACTTGACCAACAGGGTGCCTTAAATCACTTGTTCTGGTAGCCTGAAATTTAACAGCATGAACAGTTAACCAGTCAAATAAATCAGAATAAGTATTAGTCAAATGTCGTCTGCCTTCTATATCATCAGCTGTTTGCACGAGTCTGACTATTTTAGCGCTTCAAGACGATCGGCTAATTAGGAACATTTCAACAATAGAGGGTTCATATTTTTATAGCAAAAGATAGAAACCCAAATAAAGTGTCCTTTCAGCGATGTTTGGTGACCATTTTATTTTTAGTAGATTAACCTAGATCATATATACTTACCTTTCTGGTTTCAATGGAATATAAAAAAGAAGATGTTGTATGATTGCCAATGAGACAACTCTCCACAAGAGACCATAGACACAGACATTAACAACTATAGGTCACCGTACGGCCTTCAACAATAAGAAAAGCCCATACCGCATAGTCAGCTTTAAAAGGCCTGAAACGTCCTCCCATAACATTTTATTAATATTAATCATAGTTTAATTTTGTGTTTCTGGCCGTACATTCGAACCCCAACAAAAACTTGGAACTATTTCAGGTGCTTTGGATATATATATATTAATATATCCATATTTCGATATTGATTCAAGGGCCTTGGAAAACAGCCTTGCTAATGAAAGAAATATATAACACTATACATTTGAACTCATCTAGTTGAATTTAAAACCTTGTTTCCATGACAATCATATTCATGATATCATCCCGTTACTAAACCGTCACCAACTATTGCAACTATTTGATCGAATAGAGACTATGCATTAATAAGGTTACTCAGTCTTCTAATGACACCTGGAAAAAAAACCTAGATATTGATTGAATGGTCTTTGATTAACACCCAGTAAGAAATATTTCAAACATAGTACGTTCATGACGAGAATTATGTATAACACACGAAATCATTTTGACTTATTAAGTATATATGTTATAATTTGTATGTTTAGTTACATATATATGTATATTTTCAAAGCCTTGTTCGTGCCCTTCCGATGCATTTGATTATTTTTACTGTTGGGTTGCTGTCTCATTGACGCGTGTATAAACCCAGCAACCCCTTTTACTGATATGAAAGATAAATTCAATAGGAATGTTGGACAAATAATACAAGAGAGTGTACACGTCAAACTCCTTCTCGAATAGCGGTGAAATTAAAATTATAAGCTAGTTTAATGAGTCGTATTCCGGATCATACGTACATGATTTAACACTTTAGTATAGATATATATATAGTCAATTTAGATGTCACCAGATGCTAGCTTCTTTATTAAATGACAGTCGATCAAAAGATCGGTATGAAAATGGAGCAACATCTTGCAAATAATGTGTGATATAGTGTTCATGTAATGTTTTTATTGGTAAACATTCAGGTGAAAATTTTTCCCCTCCCACTACAAAATTTAATTTGTTATCTCTTTGAGTTGCTTAATGCTCTACCAATAAAATTTAATCAAGGTGGAAAATTAATCAACTGCCTGTTTGATGTTTTTCTCTGAACACACGTTGAGGTGCTTCGTCTTTCAATGAATAGAGTTTATAAATTTATAAATATGACTGGTAATTGTCTTCAATAGAGGAATAACAATTTACAAACATTTCTATATGCACAGCATGTTCCCGGAACAGTTGGAAGACAGATAAAAAGTTTTTCTTAAGTTTATTGCTGAATACCTAATATATACACTAAATATCTTTGTATTCTAAAATATAATATATCAAATTTAGATATTTGTTAACATTTATCGGTCACATTTATAGATAAAATCTTTTGAAAAACGATTTTTTTTTATATACATGTAACTATAACTATAAAACTTTATTTATTTTTTAATCTATAAGAAATATCATATTTTCTAAAATTTTAGCATCATATTATTTAAGTAAATTCTCGTGTCAGATCGATATATTTTCTGCAGCACAAGCGACATCCAGGGCGACATCAGTGTTTTATTTATTACTGGTATGTGGCTTTGATATAATAATTATTTAATGTCTCTTGTTCTGTTTTAATGCATAAATGCCCTAAGCAGGTTTCCAATCCAATATATTTTACTTTAAAAAAATGTGATTCTACCAATAAAACTTGGTAATAATTTATATAGGATGGAGCTATTTACAAGTCACTGTATTTAACTTGTTTTGAAATTATAAGACAGCTATCCAAAGGTCGACTAGGGCATAGAAATGGGATTACTTGGACTCCTCCGGACTCCGTCGACATTTCATCCATTTAAAAGTTTGGTTGGGCAGATGTATAAATACGCAGCCACGTCCGATGTGAACATTCGGCAATTCTCGGTAGAATCCGCTACTCTCATGAGGGTACGGAATCGGCCGAGTTGAGACGAATGCCGATGTGAACTGGGACATTCAAGCACGAATAAATTTTACAGACTCAAACGCTATTAGGTTTAACATTTTTGGTTATATTATATGCAAACATTTTACAACAAGCCATCTACGGGCCCTTTAATCAGTTGTTTAAGGGTATGTCAAGATACATATAACGATACAGTTGAGCATGGATAGGTATATTGTTCACTGTACGATGAGTTATTTTGAAAAACTATGCACCTCTTATACAAGTATATACAAAAAATGACAAAGTTAAAATATTTCCCAAAAGAACAAATATTATAAAAATCAAAACCCAGACCACATAGCATACCTTCAATATATATGTTCAAACAGCTAGCAAAGTAAAATCATCTTAACATTTAAACTATAGAAGGTGTTATCTTGAATAACGATATATATACCAATAATGGGACGGACGGACGGAAAGGGATAAAGCAATATGCACTAACCTTTTAGTTGCGGGTGCATACAAATAAAGAATAGAGAATATGGACCCTCATAAATGAAGAGCACTACAAAACAAAATCATTCGGTTATCTTGTCCCGTTATAATCGATTCCGATTCAGTAAACAAAGGATTAAGTTCTGTCGACTAGTAGTCCCGACTCTGAAGGAACTACCTTATCATTCATCCATTTGTATTTTAACACCCCATAACTTTGATTGTTTATTGGTAAGTAACGATGGCACGGGCGGTTTATGTTTTTAACTTTCTAAACATCAGACGAAATATTAACAATTTTCCCGTACTTTTATTGTCTGGAACACAGCTGGACATTTCAGCTAGATCATGGACATAAAATGCCCAACTTAAATTCCTTCAGAACATTTGAAGAACATTTAGTATATAAATTGCCCATGATATGATACGGTAGCTTTGAGAATGACAAGAAAATGAGAATTTATTACCAAAGAAAATGCAATTGAAGAGGGTCGAAATGATTTAGGAAAAAGAGATTTTCATAGCCATATAATGTATCTATGTAGACATAAAATCGTATATTGAAGTACTTATGGTATTACCCTCTGCTGTTGTCAGATAAAACCCTTTAAATTGAAAGATTTTTTTATCATAAATATTGTTTTCTTCTTTGAACAGTAATAAAAATAGAAACTACTCAAAATCGATTTAAAAGTATATATAATTTTATATATCTGTAGACACCATTTCAAAAGAAGATTTAATATCTCTTTTTTTCAGTTTATGTTGTATCATGAAATGAATTAGCTTGTATTCATGCGGTTTTATTTTTATTTCAAAGAGTTGTGTCACAATTCATTGACCGTTTTATTTTCTAAAAAAAACGAGAATGGAAAACGGGAACATGTCAAAGAGACAACAAACCGTCCAAAGAGCAGATTACAGCCGAAGACCACCAAATTAAAAGGGTCTTCAAAGGCTTGTTTTTTTCTGTATTGTTTCTTTACTCATAATACTATCACATTTTCGTCTAATTTTTCTTTGGTGCTCTTTTTTAAAATCATCGTCGTGTGAAGGGTTTTGTGTATTATATGGTTAAACTGTCAGGGCATGTTTTTCAACTAGATTTTTGTTTTCGTATTCAAATGCTCTTCTATTATAAGTCTTGAAGTCTGATCGCTATTTTCTGCTATATTTTCAAAAGTATATTAATTTCAATATTTGCTTGCCGACATTCACCCTAACCTGAAATAATAATGTAGCATCACAACATAGAAAGAATCATTGGGTACATTTCAGACACATTAATCAAACCAACTACAAATACTGTTTGTTGTAGGTCAGTTGGCCGAAGGAGCAACATGACTTACTAAAACTCTCGTCTGTCCATCTGTCTTTCTTTTTTTGCAAAAATCTTATTTACATAAAACGGTCAGTAACTATCATACTTTACCATTATAATTATTTATATTGATGTTTAGTTCCAAAACATTATCGTCCGGGTAACTATTTTTTATCACATTATGAAATCTGGAAAAATCTTATTTTTTTTTATTTTTAGCAATATTTACAACATTTTTGATATCGTTGATGACCAAGCGGAACAGAACACGAACAGGTGGTATCTCGGATAAAATATCAGGTTCGGACAGTGAAAAAAGCATTCCAAAACCATGAATGAAAATATTCTGCAAACTTTTAAAAATGAAAATTGACATAAAATTACGTAAACTGGTACAACTGCTAACTATCAGTTTGTTATATATAAGCAATTTTGTATTATTAAAAAAACTTCCGTCAGTTGTAAGTTTCCTTTGTAAACATATAATAATGCAGCAATGTTTAAGTCATTACGAGTAGAAGTAAATATCATTGACGAGGTATATGGCGCCAATACAACGATCGTGTCATCGCAGACGTTTCGGCAAATGTATCAAGGAGGGAGAAATATACATGTTTCACTGTTTTAGACGCGACATCAAACTGCTTAGAAAATTGCTACAATTTTAAGAATGACACGCATCGTTTCTCACCAAAGAAAGTCACGGTCAATGAACAGTGTCGAGGTTGAAAAATATGCTTTGCATAAGCATTGTTTATTAGAGCTTTTGTTTTCGTAGAAAGAATGTATCAACATTCGTCTTCATTATATATGTGCAGCCGAAATTAGAATAAAAACTGAGGTATAATTGTAATATAATTAATGTCGTTGATATTTACTAAATCGTCCATCGAATATTGTTCCAACTTATCTTTTCAGGAAAAAATATTTGTGTGACAGCTTAGATATTTATAAGAAGATGTGGTATGAGTGTCAAAGTGTGAATCCAAGTCACAATTTGTAAAAGAAAAACCATTATAGGTCAAAGTAAGTCTTGGTCTTCAGCACGGAGCCTTGGCTTTTACCGAACAACAAGCTATAAAGGACCTCAAAAATGTATTCTGAACAAACGAAACAACAAAAAACATATAGAATCTTTGAAAAGTTTTCACCACCTGTACTTTAATATGAAGCCTTTGAAGCGTCAGCTGTTTGCACTTCCGGTCTCTTGAGCTACTTGTAAGGTCGTAAAGGTAGCAAAGATTTTTATACCTTAATGTTTCTTTAATTGTCTCCCCTTGGTTTCCCAGGTAGTCATGCTAATGAAAACATATATACAACTTTATAGACTCTTTACAGGTTACCGGGGTCAAAATCATATTTTCTAAGTATTTACATTTTTTTTTTTATTTCATTCATAAAATACATTTTTCTTTTTTAACATACTAAAGCAGATGCTGATAGTGCGCTTTCATTTTAACATAACTTAATAAAAAAATCGAACTCAAATATACTTCTATCATGGGGTGTTTAACGACCTTGACTAAAAATTAGGGTCTAGCAAGGTCGTTGAACTCAGATGGATGGTATAACATACCTAATTACCCTAAACAGTATTTTTTCTTAAATCCAATTCAAGAATCCTTGTAGATTTTTCCTCTTCTTGTAAAACAAACTTCACATATTCCAAAATTAATATCTACTGTATAGCAACAGTTTGGCAAATTTTTGCAATAAAAATAATGAATTGTTTATTTTTGTATGATTTGTTCTAGGTGTAAATTGGAAGTTTGGTTAATGGGGACAAATGGTTAAATCTGTACATATTTCCTGATATATTTACTGTTATATTGCCTGTCTTACATATTTCACATGGCCTAGAAATCTATCTGCTACTGCGTTATGTTAGAGGTTTATAGCTCGTTTGTTAATCTCTGACACTGTTAAGACAAATTGTATACATACAAAGTCCACAAAATCGTCATTATTCATCTTAGAAACAACCGCTGCTTCTGTCTGTAAACTATGAATTGGTATTATGAGTTTTTAAAGAGCTTCTGACAACGTAACTGACATCGCGCACGTGCCATTTGGCGCCATTTCGTCACATTTTTTATTGGACTGTTTTCACAATTTGGAATCTTCTGCCAAAAATGAACTATGGATTTACACTCCAGTAATTTTTACAATATTTTGAAGGTTTTTTATTCTTTTTTTCCAAAAATAAAAGTTAACGCTTTTTGCAAGGTATTCTCTCATTACCATTTTCATTCATGGTTTTTCAAGGTTTCTCATTTTCCGAATGAATTATGTTCGCATGTTTTTTACAGTTCATATAATGTCTTAAGAATATATTTTGTAGATCATTTCTATATGTATAGGATTTTAAACGAAGAATGTGTATTTCAAAAAGATTTTTTATGTAGTTTTTAGACAGTTTGATACCTTGATAACTGTTGTTTGTCTATGTATGAATGTCACGTGGTGTGCTTTGAAATGAACTGACTTTTTTGATTTTTTTTATGCGTACGTCGGTTTTGATTATTGACATTTAGTGCTAAAATATCTAATCTGTCGTCATAGAAATGTAAAATAAAACAAACATATGAAAGATATATATTAGATATATCAAACAAAATATCTGATTATCCATAACTTTTAAATCTTACACTAAAATTCATAAATCCATGTTTTATTTTTATATTTCATTGAACGACCTTTAAGATCTATTTTCCAATACAGAATAAAAGACATTATTTAAAGAGATGACAAGTATTCCACGATGATTCAAATTCCATGGTCTTGAGCTAAATTATTATGAACCAGCATTACATCATATTTAAAAAATTTCACCACTAAAGTCTAAAAAAACTCTCGAAGCTGGAAGAAAATTTAACAATCAACTGATAGATATCTAAAATGGAATTTAAAAACAAAATCTCGGGCAAGAACTGGTTTGTTAACAACTTAAAATTTAACATTTAAATTTTTTTTACAGTAAATACAAATATTTATATTGAAAATCATATCCATTTGATTTATATATGGATAAAGTATGCATGTATAGCCAGTAGAAAGAACCTGCTTAAATCTAAATTGATAAAAGCTAAATGAAGAGTTTCAATAACCAATTATTACTCACAGAAAACAAGTAAAATACACGAAATCACGATCTTATCATACATTTACAGTTTTCAAAATAACTTTAAACTATGAGTCGACACGCAAAAAAGTATTGTCAACAGTTTAAATATTCTTTAACTCATCGGCTAGTCAGTATATTTGGTATATGTGTATGTCCGGAAAAGAAATGATAAGAAGATTGCAGTAGGTTTTCACTTTCTACCGTCTCATTACTTTTCCCATAAATTGATACATATTTTTTTCTTTTTTTTGTCAATTTTGCCCTTTTAACAATTTTATTGCTACAACTAAGCGACCGTTATACTTAGAACTGCATCGGAAGGCTTTCTACAAGGGCAATTCGTATACTGACAGTTAACAGTAAACAAATAAATTAGTAAGAAAGAAATAAATACAAGAAAGGGAATTGAAGTTAGTCTATTTCCCCCCAACAAACATTCCATCCAGAGAGAAGAAAGTATATAAAAACGAAAAGCAGGCGGATACTAATAAAAGAGTCATAAAAATACAAAATACCTACATCAGAGAAGATACGAAAACATAATAATTAATTTGGTTTCATAGGGCGTCACAAACATATCTTACCAATAAAAATCATTTCGAATTGTTTATATTTGATAAGAACGGAATCTAGCACTCAGTATTTCCAATATTATTATAGAAGGCGGAAATTCGTAAAATGAGAGACATGCATAGTTTCAAGTCGTCAACCGCCGGCTTTGTTTCACAACGTCGGTCACAATTAATCAAAATGGCGAACAACAGGTTTGGATCAAAGAGATATTCTCATTGGACGGTAACAGTATGAAGGCAATGTATAATTGGTACAATGTAGTGAACATAAGTTCCCTCATAAATACAGAAATATTTAGTTAATTGGGGTACTTTTGTCTTTTAATATTTGCATCAAAACTGAACCTTGAAAACTGACCAGTAACGAACGTTACGCGAATTCTTGTTATGTAATATATTGGTGTTTGACATTTTGTATAACATTGCTGGTCAGCTGCATGTATAAAACGTTACCAAAACATGTACATTGTATGTTGAAGTGCTTCAGATTTGACTCATATTTGCTAAAATTACCCCTTAACGTACATTGTATTTCACAATACAACAGAAGTTACTATAAAAAGACGAAAATCAGAAAGTCCAACAACATTAAATGCATGTTCATCATAAAAAAAGTAAGTTGTTGTCCATATATAATGAAATGTCAAATGGCGCGAAAACAAAGCATCGCAAAATATTACACAGTTAGAACTGCACGTTCAAGACGCCCCCTAACAACGACTTGAGTGAAATTCTTTTCTAGAATGTCAATCATGCTATACCCGGTATATTTCAATTGAAAAACACAGAGGTGGAATAATATCAGCAAATAATAGACCAAAACAGACAAGGAAACCTTACAACTACTTTCATAGTTTGCCAAGCAATATCCTTATAAAATACCGAAAAATTCAAACAATCGTGAAAAACATTTCGATATGTACCAGGCAGATATCTTGGAAGGATAGTATGAAAAGAGAATTTGATTTTGATACTCGGCAAAATAATTTCTTAGCTTCTGGATGACCAAAAGACAGAAACGAAGTAAAGGCTTTTTTTTCAATCCACCATGCAAATGCCTGTACCAAGTCAGGAAAATGACAGTATCCGTTCGTTTGATATGTTTAAACTTTTGATTTTGCCATTTGATTTGGGACTTTCCTTTTTAAATTTTCCTCGGAGTTTAGTATTTTTGTGTTTTACTTTTTTTTTATGTTGTTGAGGTAAAAAAAACCTGCTACTTGTATTTTGTGATTTTGTGATAATTAAAACGTTTTGTAACAAAAATGATTGTTCAAGCCATCTAGCTAATAATTCATCTTTCATACTTCAATCTTTGCCAAACTAGAATTAGTGAAAGTTTTCTAAGATAAGGTAGAACTCTGAATGACAGATTTCATTTATACCGTCTTGTTGAGATCAAGAGGATGTATCAGCAGTTAAGAAAACTACGCCAAAATTATGATAAGAACTTTATGCTGAAGGTTCGATAATTGAAATGATATGAATGGTATTAGAACAGATGTTCCATCGAGTGTGGTATGGAAATCTGTTGAGTGTGCATCATGTCTTTAGCAATACGTGGTACATCACATCTTTCAACGCTCTCCACCTGCGCAGTGCGAACCTTGAGCACATCCGGTTTTGTTCATATAAAACATGGTGTTTTCACACCTTTATATAAACAGGATCTTTTGCAAATGGTTTATGAGCTACAAAGTCTTTAGTAGATGATAAATACTTTGAGATGTCATGACTGATGAAGTGTTTATAGGCGGCCATTCTGGTAATTCTCCATGTTGTATACAACTTTTACAATGGTTGTGGTTCCACAATCCTGATATCACTAATAATATTGTATAATATGAAAATGTGTAAGACTTTTTAAATTCTAACAATTACTAGTGCTTGAAATAATCCTCGGTTTTTGGAGTCTCTTAGTATTTCTATGCTATTTGTTGTCCTGTTGTTTGTCGTGATTTTCGTCGTTTTGCGTCTTGTGTCATTTTTTTATTTACTTGAATATCTCTGAATAAACTCATCATAGATACCAGGACTAAATTGTGTATATACGCCAGACGCGCGTTTCGTCTACCAGTGAATCCAAAAAAGTTAAAGATGCCAAATAAAGTACGTAGTTGAAGAGCATTAAGGTGGTACCCAACACTTTCACTAAAATTAATTTGGCTCGTTTAATTTTCATAAAAAATTTTCAAATTATTTACTTTGACCCTTTAACAAAAATATAAAAAAATCAAAATCTTTGAACCAACCGTTTTGTCAGAAAAATTACACTGGCTATATAGCAGTTTGACAAACACCAATTTTGATCATTGAGAAGCTTAATATTCTTTTTCCAACACAACGTAATTAAAACTTTTAGCTAACTTTACAGAGTTATCTCCCTGTTGTGTTAGGTACCACCTTAAGGACCAAAATTCCTAAAAGTTATGCCAAATACAGCTAAGGTAATCTATGCTTGAGGTAGAAAAGCCTTAGTTTTTTTTTTTAAATTCAAAATTTTGTAAACAGTTAATTTATAAATATAACCATATCAATGATAATTCATGTCAGCACAAAAAGTGTTTGTCGACTCTCTTTTACCAGCTAAAATGTTATACAAATCCAGTAATGTGCACTTGGTTCGAGATATCTGTAATTTGGACAATTGTGATTTGTTTTGTATAATAATATCTTTTTTTTTTAAATTAGCTATGCTTTAAACCTCGATTGAAACCTTAACAAAATCGAAGTATTAAAGTCAACTTCAAAACATTTGTTTAACCAAGATGGAATACTTGACTTGTCTTCATGAATAAATTATAAACCATAAATATTTAACGTCATATTTTAACACAGTGTTAAATCCGTTGAAACGTAAAGCTTCGAGACAATCTCGAGATCATAATGGTTTCTGAAATTATTACCCATGGGGATACCTTGATGCTCTATCACAAACCAACCTATGATTTACAAACCGCATTACTTGTTTTTTTCATAATAAAAACCTAATCAGCTTATCAGTTCTTCGCTTTGATATGGATGTAAAAGACGACACAGTATGGTCAGAAGGGAATACATTAAAAATGACAAAGTCATTGTATATGTACGGCGTAAAGAGTTTAATTAAAATGCAGTTGTAAAGAACAATGCGCCGATACATGTCTTTAATTAGAATGTTGTCATTAATTTACGTAGCGTTATTCTCTGAATATACATTATGCATTCTTATGTAACTTAAAAAGGAATCTACGCATATACATCATTTTCTTTTCAGATAATTTCAAACTATAATAGTCAATTAAAATATATTCAATATAAAATAGCAAAAATACGAAAACTCCGAGGAGAATTTTAAACGTAAAGTCCATTAAAAGCAAACGGCAAAATCAAGAGCTGAAAAACATCAAACGAATGGAAAACAACTGCCATGCTCCTAACTTGGTACAGGCATTTTCTTATGTAGAAAATGGTGGATTAAATCTGATGTTATAGCTAGCCTATGTTAGTGCAGACAGTGTTCTGTTTTTGAATTTTGAATTTGATTCCTGTATGTAAGTGGCTGTGTTCTTCTGTGTAACTGTCCTTTCTCTTAAATTATATGTTTTGTATTTTTCACTGAGTTTCAGGAACAAAAATCTGGCAATAAGTAACATAAAGATACGACTTCAATAATCTTGATATTTAGTGTTTTCAGTTTACCCCTTCTTATCTCGATATGAAAGTCAATCTGCAAAAAAGAACAAACCGTGAATAACAATGTAATATGATAAATAGCATGACGTTAATCAAAAATATTAAACAGTATAAATTCGTATTAAAGAATGCATGTGGTTACTGAAAGCAAGCTCAAAAACGTATCAAAGGATGCTTGAAGATCCTGGGAGCAAGCTCAAAAACGTATCAAAGAATGCTTGTAGTTCCTGATAGCAAGCCCAAAAACGTATCAAAGAATGCTTGTAGTTCCTGAAAGCAAGCCCAAAAACGTATCAAAGAATGTTTGTAGTTCTTGAGAGCAAGCTCAAAAACGTATCAAAGGATGCTTGTAGTTCCTGAGAGCAAGCTCAAAAACGTATCAAAGAATGCTTGTTATTCCTGAGAGCAAGCCCAAAAACGTATCAAAGAATGCTTGTAGTTCCTGAGAGCAAGCCCAAAAACGTATCAAAGAATGCTTGTAGTTCCTGAGAGCAAGCTCAAAAACGTATCAAAGGATACTTGTAGTTCCTGAAAGCAAGCCCAAAAACGTATCAAAGAATTCTTGTAGTTCCTGAGAGCAAGCTCAAAAACGTATCAAAGGATGCTTGTAGTTCCGGAGAGCAAACTCAAAAACGTATCAAAGAATGCTTGTAGTTCCTGAGAGCAAGCCCAAAAACGTATCACAGAATGCTTGTAGTTCCTGAGAGCAAGCTCAAAAACTTATCAAAGGATACTTGTAGTTCCTGAGAGCAAGCTCAAAAACGTATCAAAGGATACTTGTAGTTCCTGAGAGCAAGCTCAAAAACGTATCAAAGAATGCTTGTAGTTCCTGAGAGCAAGCCCAAAATCGTATCAAAGAATGCTTGTAGTTCCTGGGAGCAAGCTCAAAAACGTATCAAAGGATACTTGTAGTTCCTGAGAGCAAGCTCAAAAACGTATCAAAGAATGCTTGTAGTTCCTGAGAGCAAGCCCAAAAACGTATCAAAGAATGCTGGTAGTTACTGAGAGCAAGCTCAAAAACGTATCAAAGAATGCTTCTAGTTCCTGAGAGTAAGCTCAAAAACGTATCAAAGAATGCTTGTAGTTCCTGAGAGCAAGCTCAAAAACGTATCAAATAATGCTTGTAGTTCCTGAGAGCAAGCCCAAAAACGTATCAAAGAATGCTTGTAGTTCCTGAGAGCAAGCTCAAAAACGTATCAAAGGATGCTTGAACATCCTGGGAGCAAGCTCAAAAACGTATCAAAGAATGCTTGTAGTTCAGCTCAAAAACATATCAAAGAATGCTTGTAGTTCCTGAGAGCAAGCTTAAAAACGTATCAAAGAATGCTTGTAGTTCCTGAGAGCAAGTCCAAAAACGTATCAAAGAATGTTTGTAGTTCCTGAGAGCAAGCCCAAAAACGTATCAAAGAATGCTTGTAGTTCCTGAGAGCAAGCTCAAAAACGTATCAAAGGATGCTTGAAGATCCTGAGAGCAAGCTCAAAAATGAATCAAAGAATGATTGTAGTTCCTGAGAGCAAGCCCAAAAACGTATCAAAGAATGCTTGTAGTTCCTGAGAGCAGGCTTAAAGTAATAGACCTAGATTGGAGCGATACAAACTTACGATTCAAAGTAATCGAGAGTGTTCAAAAATTAAGATTGAAAACAATCAAGGGTTATAGTTTTTGTGAGTTTTTTTAGTCTGCTAAACCTGTAGCTCCGTTTGATTTTACCTCGTTTGCATAATGATTACTTTTGACCGTGACGTCAATCTTTTTTGTTGTTGTGACGCTGATATTTCTAGAACAACCTCCAATTTATTCAAAGGCAAAAACAAATTATTATTCAAGAGTATTTTGCAAATAAAATTAATGAATAAATGTCTTGTATATCTCAGACACTATTACCATTGTTTGATAGTAGATTAGAAAAATACTCATATATTTATCATTGTCTATGTATTTATAGTTAATTCAAGACAATGTACTTATATATAAAATCTGATGTTGCATTGTTTTTCCTTTTACTTTTATCGTCATGACAGTCTGATTTGTCAATTCCAATATTGAGAGTTTTCAGTGATTTATTCTTCCTTTTTCTCTTGGATTGTCGTATCTATCTTATCACTTACTTTTGAGTTTGAAAGTCCCTTTGGTTTCTTTCGCATCTTTTTTTTTCTTTTTTCTTTTCTCTCGCGAGGAAGAAGACATTGAACCATATGTGTAAAACAGGGAAACAAACAAAGACTCGAATATACCAGGCTTATGCTGTAATGTCACCAGGCAAGCGTTCCGTCTGTACGATCGCGACTCATCAGTGGCAATTATAAAAACAAAAGTTTTCAAACTTACAAAAAAGTTTGTTTTTAATTACAAGATTGAGCTACTGTCCAGTCTGCATTACATTACAACTCATTTATTATTGCTGTGTCTATTAATATTAAAATAACAACGATTATATAACAAATATCTGATAATTGATACTGTTGCATGACGGGTAATAACTGATAATTGGTGTTTAGAAAACATGATAATGATATAATTGCGGGTTATGAAAATGAACATATCAAATATTTATGTACTTATGCATCTACTGAACATTTTGATAGGAATCGGTGCTAATTGAAAGTTTTACAGATTAATTAAAGCGACAAATGAGGATGTTATACACTTTGATCCATCGGCCATGTTCTTTATCTAATGACATTGTACTTGTAACACTGAAGTAATTATTTATACTTGCACTATAATTCCAGTTAA
Source organism: Mytilus edulis (assembly GCF_963676685.1). NCBI lineage: Eukaryota > Metazoa > Mollusca > Bivalvia > Mytilida > Mytilidae > Mytilus > Mytilus edulis. The sequence continues at coordinate 70,545,119 of NC_092349.1, read as the reverse complement.
ATACACACAAAAAGAAAAAGACTGCATACTCTAATGAGAAAGTACGTTCGTTAACCCTTACTCACAAAGCCTAATGTTTTATTTTTGTTTTGGCGACCGAAAACTGGTCTGCTTTAGAAGTCTGGATAAAACAACAATATCCAGCCATAAGACAACTAATACGAAGCTCCTGACTTTTGACAGGCACATGAACGTATTGCGTGGTAAAACTAGTTGTTACATAAAGGCAGCAGATTTATACCGCTGTACAATAGTCATAGATAGATTAAGCAAAAACAAATCCGGGTAAGAAACCAAAACCAAGTCGGGAATATGACAGTTGTTACCAAATAGTTAGCGTTTCTATGTATGTTGGCGTTTGTGTTTCGTGTGTTTCCCTTTAATACAAACACACAATAAGTAAAACTATTCATATCGTTTAAAAGATAGGCGAAAGGTACCAAAGAAAACAGAAAGTATAGAGAAAACATTCAAACTCATAAGTCTAGAGAAAACATTCAAACTCATAAGTCTAGAGAAAACTGACAACACCATGACAAAACAATAAAAAGACAAACAGACAAACAGACAAACAGACAAACAACTGTTACACTTACAGTATGCACAAAAATAACTTAGAAAACTACAGACTGGGCAACACGAACCCCACCGAACCCTACACAGCAGAGGAGCGATCTCAAGTGTACACCTCTCTGCATATCCATCTGCACACGTGACGTACAAAAATGAAAAACAGAAATACCTATATTTCTATACCTTCGAGGAAAATTAAAAACGGAGAGCCCATATAATCAAATGGCAGAATCGAAAGCTCAAGCACATCAAAAGAATTGATAACAACTGTCATATTCATGACTTGGTAGACATTTTATTCTGTTTAAAATGGTGGATTTAACCTGTTATAATAGCTAGCTAAACCTCTTCTTCATATGACAGTTGCATAAAGTTCCATCATATTGACAACGATTTGTGAACAAAACAAACACACATAAGGGGTAAACATGTCAAAAATAGGGGTACAGCAGACAACATTATGTCATCATCTTAATCACTACAAAAACATTTACAAATTTGAATACAAAGAAAAACCAAAACGGCATATAGACAAAGCAAATTAGAAAAAAACGAAAGACAAAATACAAAAGAAATTACCAAAGCACAATACCACAATGACGGGATGTGTAAATACCGAGCCACGTCAATTGATATTACCACAAACAGACTAAACAGTTAAAGTAATAATTTATAACGACAAATAAATTGAACATCATAACACGTTATTAAGATGATAAACAACGTCAGTACCTATAATCTGTACTTCAAAACCTTCATGTGGACTTGATACGGAATACTTATCAACAAGGTCTTGGTATATTCTGATGAACTTTTTTTTAGAAAAAAGACGGAATACTCCTTGTCATACCGCTGGTCATTTATACTCTTTGCTCAGAAACTGTAGACGTTTTACAAAGTCTGAGTAGCAGAATACCTAATAGGTCGGGAAATTTATATCCCATATTCAGTTGAAGTTGGTAAATAGTGAATTTTGTTGATAAAGGTAACAAATCGAGTTAGACCAAAAGGAGGGGTAATACTTCATCCTGTATTTTAGTAAGGACTAAGTCATTATAATTTTTTATGATAAACAGTAAAATGGCCAAGCAGAAAACAAACGACGAAAATCATACAGCAGGCAACAACAGCAGTGTATAGAAAACTAACGAATCAACAACAAGAGCCCAGCCAATAACCGGTGGGAACTCATTTGCTCAGAAGGGACAAGCAGTTCGTGCTCCACTAGTGGTACATGTTGTGTTACTGTATGCAAGCACATAAAACGTCGGCGATGTCATAAATGAGGAACGGAGTGACCGGATTACGGCTTAGAGAAGTCGAACATCACCATAGTTGATCGACTATACATGAATAGATGTTTCATTAGGCAGCAACCATTTGATTTTCTGGGGGGGGGGGGAATAATTTGTTTTGGATTCTGAGAAAAAAAAATTGTTTGTTTCACCCTCAGCTGCCACTATATGTAATGCTAAAATTGAAAGAAAAAAATTGTTTTCGAGTTGTCGCGAAAAAAATAGATTAAGTTTGTACAGAAAAAAAACAACATAGCCCCCCCCCCCCCCCCCCCCCCCCCCCAGAAAATCAAATGGTTGCTGCCTTACGAGCGTTCATTAAACTTTCGCATGGATGACTTCAACTTTACCATATGAACACCGTTTCCATAATCTTCCTTGTAAGCAATATCCTTTTACTATGTTTATTGTAAAAGGAAATGCAACCAGTTAAGTATATATTCTCCAAATGCAAACGATGCTAAAATGTTGCTTCGAAAAATTGGAAATTTCACAATTAGAAACCTAAAATTATCTCCTCTGTCGTAAAATTTGGCTTGTATCTGACACAGTGACAAAATTCTATATTTAAGTCAGGATATATGACTGTGACTGGTAACTGTATCTGTGATATCCATTATTTCAATTGGATAGATCCGATCATGTACCATAGTCAGCAAGCTTTTGGTTATAAAGTTCAGTGGAAGGAATTAAACTCAATGATGAAACTTGAGGCTAAAGGTGAACGCTAGTTTGATTCGTTTATCTCTCGAACTAGTGCAAATCGACAAGCGTACAGTTGGTTCCCATTGTATTGAAACAGCGGTTGCGTCCTCTTTACTACGCAACGTCACAACTGTTTCGGAGTTTGCTATAACAGATGTTTTGAGTTTGTTTTTATTTCCTGTGACATTTGTAATCATGTTGATTTATTATAGCATGAGAATTTTTACTTTGTTTTGCTATTTTCCTATGCATTATTAACTTTAAAATTTATCAAGTCATTAAACTCCGAGTCGCAAAAAATAATTAACAAAATTTGTAACATTGATGAAATCAAGATACGAAATGTTATACAACAAATAATTAATTTGTTTTCACGTATATTTTCCCTTGATGATCATATATTTTATATTTAATTTAATTCCGATTAAAAATCATATTTTATGTATTAATTAAGATCAACATTAGAATTAAAAAGGTTCATCAACACACGCAAATATAACGAATCAGTATAGCATATGTTTATATAGAAAACTCGAAGGTACCATATAAGATATAAGAAATCATGACAGCTAGAAAACTTGTATGGACAGGTGTTTCATTGACACTCATACAACATCTTCTTTTTCCATATATGCATGGTTTTTTTTAAGATAAAAGATATTTATAAGTACATAATTTAATATCAAATGCAGTTGCCTTCTTCAGTAATTTAAAAAGTGCGTTTAGCATATTATGATAGTATGAGCTTTATAAATAGCAATACAATTTTAACGAACACCAAAAAGTCGATTTGGGGAAAACCAATGTGTTTGTACGAGTAAAATGCTTCATCTTAAATATATTTGTGGACACATTGCGTCCATGTTTTTCTTTTTTATGGTATCTTGTCTTTACGTGCAAAGGATTGAAATTTTAAATTGAGTAATAAAATGGCGGGAAAACAAATGAAAGTATAAGAATCAAGTTTGCAACTCCGTGTGTCCTTATGTGTCGTCTGTTCCTTGTGCTTTTGAAGATTTAGAGAGTTGTGGTCTCGTGCATACCTGATGAAGGTTTTTTCACCATGCAAGCACGTGTTGTGTGCAACCATACGTTTATTTAGAATTGAGATTGCGTTATATTTTTTCAAATTTCATATTCATTATCAACTTATATTTATGATTTTGTACTTTTATTCGTATCGGCGGGAAAAAAAGTGACAAAAATATAAATAAACTTAAGTTCAAGTTGAAATTTATCAATACGCAATAATATAAGTCGTCCTTATCTTCATTTACAGGTATCCCCATATTCAAACTTATTCCTTTTGATCAACCTCAAAATTATATTTTATTCATAAAACGTAACGTTATTTAAAGATGATTTGCAGCCCCAAATGGATTATAATTCTGGTTTTTCTTCAAGCCTCGCTGATGAAGGTGAATTTTAATTGTCCTATTATCAGTTAGTATGGTACGAGATATTACATGCTAATAATGGCAAAGCTTAAGTGTTACACGGTTCCTAGTGATGACACATTCTTACAATCTCCCATGCAGAGTTATCGGTCCTTGCTCTCTCTCAACCCCTTGAGTTATTGCCCTTAAAAGTTGTTTGTTTACAATTTTTGTGAAAGTCTAATTACTTGTTAAAAAATCTTCTCCTCTGAAACTTTACAGACCAAATACTTAAAAACTCTAATTGAATATTCCTTGTGATATCTTGTTTAGAGAGCAAGGACCTATAACTCTGCATGGCTGCATGGGAGATTGGTTGATTGATTGGTGTTTTAACGCCACTTTTAATCACTGCATTTTGGCTATTTAGTGGCGGCCAGTTTTTATTGGTGGCGGAAGCCGGAGTGCCCGGAGTAAACCCCCGACCTTCGCCAGGAAAATTGACAATCCTATTCAATTAAGATTGGAGTCGAGTGCACCCACAAGAGCGGGATTCGAACTCACAACCTCAGTGTTGACTGGCTAGTGATTACAGTACTAGTAAATACTTAGACCACTCGGTCACCGAGGCCCCCATAGGAGATTGACGTTCTTATTGTGGTGTTATGTAAAGGTACATTAGATAACAAAACTATTTTCTTTAATTTTTAATTTTTCATTAATAGAAAACGGTAGAATTGTGAGAAATGGTAACATAGTAGTGTTTTTGTTTAAATAGAATCGTTCCAATTTCACAATGCCAAGACGGTTATGTCTTACTAAAAAGAAAAAAAGAAAGAAAGATAAACACGAAATTCAAAATAAGTTAATTAACAAAAGTAAAGGAAAAGAGTTGTTATTGTTTTCGATTTTCAGTTGCAAGTCAACGAGCAAAGGTTGTATGCAAATTTTTAGCAAAATCTGCGACATAGCCCATTTACTGTTACTTGACCTTAATAATAATTAGTTAATTAGAAAATTTGTAGATTTAGAATACCGTTTTCTTTTGAGTTTTTGAATTTGTACAGTTGTGTTTTAAGAATAGCGACCTTTCCGATTGCAAAGTTTAATTCGTGCTTATAACAAAGAATCGACATATAGAATTTATTTTTCACAAGTCAAAATAAATATCAGACAAAGAATGAACAAAACTCGATTTCAGTCAGTTTTCAGTGTGTAAGGCTTTACAGACAGAGTACGATTTCAGACAATTTTTAGTGTGCAGAACTTGGCCTACAGACATAACTTACGATTTCATTCAGTATTCAGTGTGTAGGACTTGACAGTCAATTTCAGTCAATTTTCAGTGTGTAGAGCTTGAAGGACAGAGTACGATTTCAGTCAGTTTTCAGTGTGTAGAACTTGAATTACGATTTCAGTCAGTTTTCAGTATAGATACGGCTTGACAGAAAAAGTACGATTTCAGTGTGTTGGGCTTGACAGTTTTCAGTGTGTAGGGGTTGACAAAAAGAGTACGATCACAGTCGGTGTTCAGTGTGTAGAACTCGACAGACGATTTCAGTCAATTTTCAGTGTGTTTGGCTTGACAAAGTACGATTTCAGTCAGTGTTCAGTGTGTAGAACTCGACAGACGATTTCAATCAATTTTCAGTGTGTTGGGCTTGACGGACAGAGTAAAATTTCAGTCATTTTTCAGAGTGTTGGGCTTGACGGACAGAGTACGATTTCTGTCAATTTTCAGTGTGTTGGGCTTGACGGGCAGAGTACGATTTCAGTCAGTTTTCAGTGTGTAGAACTCGACAGACTATTTCTGTCAATTTTCAGTGTGTTGGGCTAGTCAGACAGAGTACGATTTCAGTCAGTTTTCTGTGTGTAGGACTGGACAGACGATTTCAGTCAATTTTCAGTGTAGACTGATTATGATTTCAGTCAGTTTTCAGTATGTAAATCTTTACATACGATTTCTGTCTGTTTTTCAGTGTGTAGGGATTGACAGACAATGTCAGAGTTCAGTCAGTTTCCAGTGCGTTGGGCTTGACAGACAGTGTTCTATGTATTTCACTTTTGAAATTGAAGTTAATCCATGACTACAAATGTATTTTTGGTTTAATAAGTTTAAATATGACATTTTAATTTTGATTTAGAATATTTCAACAGTTTAAGGCCTTGAATTATTATTTTATGTGGCTTAATATATTTTAAAAAACAAGGTTTCAACTTGACATTTATTGCAAATAATTCAATTTTGATTACCATGCGGGTTCTATGTAATATCAAGGAATTGTATATTTAAATATACAATTCCTTGGTAATATATTGTAAGGTTTGGTTTTAACCATAATTTCGATAACGCACAAAGGGAAATAATTCAATGAAATTTACAATGAAAAACATTTTTTGTATCTTTCAAATCGTAACGATTTTAATTTATTTAAAAAATAACATGATGGTATGTTGTAAGAAAATTTATTGCACGGAGTTGCCTTGCGTCGTATCGACATCAAAGCTATTTCAAGCCGTGCCGAAGTAGGTAAAACACGGTGGTAATATCTGATAAAATTATATCGGGCTTAAAAAGTCTTTCATGCTAAGTCAAAATCCACATGAAAATACATATTTTAGTCATAAATTTGTCGGTAAAATATCAATCAAATTTAGAACAGACTTAAAGAGCCCATAAGATAAATCTTTGCAGACTGTTTCGTATCTTTGCAGACTGTTTCGTATCCTATTGGCTCCGCTGGTATCCCAAAGAGAAAAGATCCGAATGATTAGGTAACAGTAAATCAGTTAAATAGCTCGTCAGTTAATGTTTTACACGTGAAATTTATTTAACTTTATTGCAAAGATTACATTAATATGAACACAAAACAATGTAAAAGCTCTGTTATGTGTTCTATAGCACCTAAGTCGGCTGGAGAAGTGCGTGCCTTTACAGATGCATATATAGATTAGCAATTTATGTAATGTTCAGGCACCCACACCTCTTGTGCATTTAATTTCTTTAAATTTAACTTAATGTTTTTACACCCAGTGCACAACACATCTTAATTACCATTTGTTTTTGTTAATGTGTTGAATTATGTATAATTTTAGTAAACAGTCTTAGATTCTGAATTTCAGAAAAAGTATGTTGGTTTTTGAAAAACTTGAATAGTCATTAAAGGGCAATCTATCCAAGGAGACCTGAGACAATTTTCTCTATATTGTCTTAATTGTAGTTCTGTTCCTGCTGATCATTTTTCCAATTTAAGTTTCTATCTATCTAGTATATTTTTCAGATACAAGGTTTTAAAAAAAGCAAAAATATGGTAAAAGTCATTACTCAAAGGCCAATAGTCGGCTGACGATTTTGACAATGAGAACTTATTTGTATAATTTGTTTTGCTGATCATTTTTACAATGTATGTTTCTCGGGCAGAATCAATTTGCGCCAATTGCAGTTTTGAAAAGGTATTAATTACGCCACTCTCTTTTATTTTGATGGTATTATTTGCGCCAATAAATGAAATGAAATTGCGCCACATTTACCTGTTAATATTTTTTACCTATATCATACCTGTACATGTTTTACCTATATCAAGACAAGACAAGACAAATACTATATTAAAGTCTCGCCACTTGTTACATATAAAATATACAGCAACAAGAGCCACTCTATAAAGAGTTTTGAGAGACTATATTTTAACATTTTTTTCTTAAAATTATAATGCAAATACAAGTTAACTATCACGAGTATAAAATACTTTTTCGCTTTAATAAAATTTCATAGCAGATTTTGGCAGTATAAAATACAATATTTTCATTTGTAAAAAGAAATGTATATCAGTGTCCAGAAATTAGAACGTCAAATTTTGAGAACTGCGTGTAAAAGAAAAGCAACCAATGTGTTGTCAGAGCGAACTTCAAAAATAATAAATTCAGAGATCTTCAAAATTGAAGAAGAAAATTTAAAAAAGAAAGATTTAAAATATGTGTGTCAGTCTATGTATATAGAGAGAAGAAAACTGCGTCCGGCTTAATCTAAAAATCGAGCAAAATTTCACAGAATATTGGATGGTATTGGTGTTGTTACAAACAAAGATGATGACTTTGTATTGTGTAACGATACAGAAAGCGATATAATTTTATTAGGATGCGAGGCTAATTTGAAATTTCAGTGTACAATGTCAGAGGAATTTTTTGCTGTTGGTACCTAGTCAATCATTTAGTTGTTATATATAAATAAAGATATATAAAATTGGCGCAATTAGATGATTATTTTATTGGCGCAAATGATACCTATAGTTTTGAAAATTAGGTGGCGCAAAAGAGGTATTGGCGCAATTAAGTTGTGGCGCAAATGAGTTACTTTTTGGCGCAAAAAGATATCGCCCTGTTTCTCTGTATCTATTATAGTTATTAAGATAACAGGCAAAAATGAAAACAAAAATGGTAAAATTTGTCGTTTAAGGGCAAATACTCCTATAAGAAGTCGTCTGACAATTTTGACGCATATGGACAATTGGTAGAACTGAATACTCTTAACACGTTTGCTCCATTAAGATTATCTGTATTCATAATGGTTTTTAAAATAAGAATCAAAACTTGCATTTTATCCTATGTTCTATTTTAGTCACGACGGCCATGTTAACTCAACAGTGCCAGGCGGGATCATTGGCCATATTCTTGAATAGATAAACCAATAATGATTATTGCCAAGTTTTGTTAAATTTGGCCTAGACTAGTGGTTTTAGAGGAGAATATTTTTGTAAAAGTTAATAGATGAATACGACGGACGTCGAACGCCAAGAGATGTGAAAAGCTTACCTGTCCCACTAAAAAATGTATTATTTGGGTCTCAAACTGAAAGAAAAGAAATTTAGAATCTGCTTTAATTTTGGTAAATAACCTTTCATGAGCTACTAGTATGAGTCTTATATGAAAAGAAAAATGTTTAGGGGGTAAATATTTTTCCCTTTTTTGTAGAGGGAAAACAATGAGCTTCATGGGTAACCATGTGGGTAAAGCATTTCTGTTAACTCTTCAGATTAAGTAGAAACTAATCATTAGCTATAGGCATTATATTATTCAACATTCAACATAATTATATAGTATACTTTCATATGTCAGAAAGTCAATCCGTCTTATACAATTTATTCCAAGTAAATACTCCAAATACATATGTATGGCAGGTTTTATAGGAAGTATCTATTGTGTTAATGTTCAGGTCAATGTTGCTTTGAGTGTTTCGTTATTTACTCCCACATGAGAGACCACATAACACTGTCAACAATAGAAATATGCAGGAAAAAACACTAAAAGTGCCAAAAAACAACTTTTTGACATGAACATTTTCATAGTTATTTTGTCGATTATGAAGTTAATCTTGTATTATTGTATTCATGTTGTTTACACATGTATTTGAAAGCCTTGTGCCCTTGAAACTGTTCAGATGTTGATCTTTACTTTTTTGTCTAAGAAATATGTTCTGAGAATTGCATCTTCCAATTCAAATAGCTGTTTTCTAGCCAAAATGAAAGAAACCATGACAAGCAAACCTACATTACAAGACAAACAGACAAATAATAATACACAGAACACAACATAGAAAACTAAATATTGAGCAACACGAACCCCACCAAAACTGGGGTGATCTTATGTTCTCCAGTAGAATAGCCGAGATCCTGGTCCTCATGTGGCACCCGTCGGGTTGATGTTAGTCAAACCCGGTAATAAATCTTTTTTAGTAGGTCACATTCCTGGAAAGGGGACTGGATTGTAGTTACACTTTAGGAAAGAAGCCGTTATTATCAGTGAAATATACAACATGAGAGGCTCTAAATTTCACGAAGTAATAATAAAACATTAAGATTAGACATATATTTTGTTTGGCAACAACTGACAATGATCTTGACTTTGAGCAAACACATGAAAATATGGGACGGATAAGTCATTTTTGTTTTGTTTTGTAATTTGTTATAATATCCAAATACTAGTATTTGGAAGTATCATGCAAAGGTTCAAATAAGATATTATACACAGCTACTTTTGCATATGTCCTTTGTAAGACTATAAATTTGAAGTACTGAAAACGTATCGAAATAGTGTAGTACTTTTCCTTCTTTAAAATTAGTGTACCTTTTCAGTAGCATTATTTCATAGTACTGGATTTGTACTTCAAGTTTAAATTTGATTTTTATTACATTTTCGGTTAAACATTTTTCGTAGACAGGTTCTTTTATATTATTACACTTTCAGTAAAAATTTTCATCAAGTTAGTGATAAATATTTATTTTACTTTCGTAGTACTACTATACGGAGGTACAAAAGGGGAGTTCAAATTTGGAGTAAAAATCTAGTACTGTAAAATTATGGTACTAAAATATAGTAAAAAAGTTTGAAAATACAAAATCACTACTATATACTTTTTAATTGAACTTATAGTACTAAAAACGTACACGTGCAAAACACTGTATAAATAAAAATGCTGATATAAAATTATTTCATAATCATAATAGATTTCAGAACTGACGACAAGATCAAGTACATTAAGCAACATACTTCAACATTTAAATATGTTTTAAAGTATTATGAGATAGATAGATAAGAGCAATAATTTATCTGTGTTGGAGGTACGTACTTATATAAATCGACATTTTAATCATCAATTCCATTAGAAATCATCTTATAACAAGTACAAGCCCTTGCAGTTGTCAGCGAATGATAATATGTATTAACATATTTCAATGTTTTGTAAGGGTTATTGTATGTAATTTTGGACCTTGATGACATTAGTGTTATTCTATTGTAAAATATGTTTATACTTATCTATAATAATTATCAAGTCTCTTCTATCCCTTTTTTATTTTCCTCTTGTAATTCCTTTTCTTTTTATTTGTCGACTTTTTGACATTATTATAATTATATCTTATTGCTATGTCTCATATTTGTCCTTTCTTATATTTTCCACGTGTAATTATGATATTTTAATTATTTTCTTATTATCATAGAATATTATCAAATATGTTTATACTTATTTCTTGTTATGATTCTTCTTTTTTCTTTTCTTTTTATATTTGTCGTCTTGCAATAGTTGACCTTTTGACAACATTATAATCATATATCATAACTATGTCTCATGTTTGTCCTTTTTTATATTTTCCACGTGTAATCCGAATCTTTTAATCATTTTCTTATATTATAATAGAACATTATGAAATATGTTTATACTTGTCTCTTATTCAAACTCTCCTTTTTCCTTTTTTATATTCGTCTTCTTGTAATAGTTATAATCATAATTATATTTTTATCATGTCTCATATTTTTCTTACTTATATTTTTCACGTGTAATCCTGATCTTTTAATTATTTTAGTCTTATTATAATAGAACATTATAAAATATGTTTATACTTATCAATATTAAAGTACATGTTTTCTTTTCCCTTTTTTATATTTTCTTCATTCTTTTGTTTGATTTCATGTTTTTTGTATTTATATGTATTCATTACTTGACCACATGTTTGTCCCTGTAATTCCAAAGTAGGACAATGATGCAGCAGAACAACACAAGAACAAACTACACAAAACAATAAACAAACAAGAATGTGTCCAAAGTACACGGATGCCCCACTCGCATTATCATTTTCCATGTTCAATGGACCGTGAAATTGGGTAAAAAATCTGATTTGGCCTTAACAGTAAATTGATCAACCAAAAGGGAACATGCATACTAAGTTTCAAGTTGATTGGACTTTAACTTCATTGAAAACTACCTTGACCAAAAACTTTAACCTGAAACTCACACTTTTAATTTCTATGTTCAGTGGACCATGAAAATGGGGTCAAAAGATTAATTTTGTTTTAAAATAAGAAAGATCATATCATAAGGAACATGTGTACTAAGTTTCAAGTTGATTGGACTTTAGCTTCTTCAAAAACTACCTTGACCAAAAACTTTAACCTGAAATGGGACGGACGGACGAACAGACGGACGGACGAACGGACGGACGGACGAACGGACGCACAGACCAGAAAACATAATGCCCCTCTACTATCGTAGGTGGGGCATAAAAATAAGATTCAAGGAAAAAAATTCACTATAAAATAGATTCGGAAATATATTATATTAATATCTTTAAAATATAAATTGCTCATAATTACCTCCCTTTGATAAATTATGCAAATTTGGTCTACCTTTGTGAAACATTTTATAATTATAGTCGGGTATATATTGATTGTGAGTAACTTACATAGTAGTTAATGAGACTCTATTTCACACGATTCTGTTAAATATAGTACAGCAAATATATATCGGTATATACTATCCGCATAACAGAGATAGATTTTCACTCCTCTGGAAAAAATCAACCTGTGAAATACCATGCCTGGAAAATAATTACCAGGACAAATTATCCTCAGGATAAAATATCACAGAGGAAGAAATAAACCGTTACATATATGTAACAAATGTTAGGATATGAGGATAACATCCAATTATTTCCGATGAAGTATGCGTGGTCTTTTATTAAGGATAATTTAGTTCATGTAATCAAACAAGATGGATAAATCGCAGAAAAGAGTTCTCGATTTTTTTTTTGTAAAAAGATTACGTCGTAGGCTACGGCAAGTGCAGAGGACGATGCACAGATCCTCGGACATGTTTCATACATATTCTTCATACAAATATTTATGGATAGTAGGTTGGGTTAGCTGCACTGACAACTGAGCTTTGAATATTTATGAAGTGTTATTTTATAAACAAAGAAACCAGTACTCCTGCTTTTGAATTTCGTGCAACCAAATTTGCAACTTTAGTTTCATTTATTTGTATGCTGACTGTGCATGTTTTGTCTTTGTACCAGTTTGTTAATTTTCAAACGTGACATCAACGGCTCAGATATCATATGTGACCAACTTTTCTTGTTAAATAAATCTAATAAAGTTTGCTGCACACTTGGCTAGCTGATCAAATAATAATATGGTGTTTTCGTTTTTTATGAACTAGCTTAAGTGTTGTGGTTTAAGGATTTTATACTATATGTTTGGTTGAATGAGGAACGAATAAAAACATAAAAAATATTAATTTCTCTTCTCACAATTACACATGCTTCCACTTCTCATTAAAACAATAATAAAAAAAACATAAACCAATAATACTTTATCTATAGACCACTTTCAAGTTATGTCCTTCACAGGAAAAGGTCAGCAATTATGTGTGACTTTATGGCATCATGTACCAGATAAAGGGGATCGCCCGTATCCCTGAACTCTAAAAGTTCATCAGGAGTCTTTGTGATCATCAATATGCAGGATAAACTATTGAATAACAATTCCTTAATGACAGCAGTGCTGATTATCAATTGCAAGAATTAAACTTGCTGAAAGATTCGTGCAATAAAGCATCATATTTTTTCTACCGCTCGCTCAACATGGGGAGGAAGTGACGATGCCCCTAAATGCACAAATGTTGTTCACTAAAACAAAAGTTTTTGACAGAAATGCAACTAACTCGAAAGTGGTCTATCAAATTATTAATAAATATTACAATTAACAGTATTAAAATATAAATATATTTAGTAAAAACTTTAATCAATTCAATTATGTTGATGATGCATCCTCTCTAAATAGGAGGTAGAAAGCAACCTCTCTAAAAAGGAGGTAGAAAGCAACCTCTCTAAAAAGGAGGTAGAAAGTTGTTCATTGACTTGAATATTTGAATGATAATTTATCTTCTGTATGCCTTCATCTTTATTCCAGTCTGTGACCTCATAACCAATGTTTCATATTTCTCCACTTTGTGGGTAGGGTCTAATTCTAATGAGTATCTGAAAGTACAAAAACATACATTTAGGAGATGACTGTATTGTATTTTAAGCTCCCATGACAACAGTTGGTGATTTGAAATTAAGTTTACTGTTGAAGCATTAGTGGAGTCAGTAAAAGGGTATTTGCAACCATCAGATCACCAACTGATGCTGTCTGGGCTTAAAATACAATATTATTATCTCCCATCTAATGAAACTGACAGAAAACAACGTCAAATCATACATCTAAAATTTTTCATACGTCCTCAGCATTTGCGCATATGTTTTCATAGCATCAATTGTGAATTGATGCCATGAGAGTTGGTGAAGTTCTCCAATCAAAATAAACATTACAAATGATGTTGCATAAGAATGCTTCTTAAAGTACTAAAAATGATACTGTAAAACAGAAATTTTTGTGGTTGATTTAATTTCGTTTATTTGTGGAAAGAATATATTCACGAAATTAAAACCCCTACGAAAAATTTAACCTTCACATAATGTCAGTTCCATTTATTTGAAACCACAAAAAATTAAATTCCCCTGAAATCTTATATAGAGACAAAACCATGAAATTTTAACCCCACAAAAATTAATGTTTCTACAGTACAAATCAGATATAAATCCTATAAATGACATTGCTATTGTTTCAAAGAAGACCATGATGAAAGACAATATCTTTTGCAAAGCTGAGATCTTTCTTACAACAATTTTAATAGTTGAACACATAATCTCTCTTCAGTTTAAAGTATTTTAATTCCTTAAGTCTGAACAATGACCCCTGTATTAAAATAACATAAAAATTCTTCAAATAAATTTCAATTTATTTGTATTCAAAATCAATTATGGAATATATTTAGTATTTTTCAAGAAAAACATTGTTACTTATGATTCCTGCAAAGAACATTAAACATTCTTCAAATAATTTCAATTTATTTATATTCATGAGCAATTATGGAGTATATTTTCATATTTTCAAGATAAAACACTGAGATACCACAATGGTATAAGGTGGTCTAGTACAATGTTAAGATGCATCTTGAAATTAGTGTTATGGTATGGTTAAGTATTGGAGGCACGTTAATATGAACATTACAATAAGTGGACACTTCTCACAGGCCAGCACATGAGGATAACTATAAGTTGTTGGTACTTGTAATGTGTAAAGGGGAGATAATCGAACAAATTATTACTTCCGTTTATTCGAAACCACGAAATTAAATTCCGCTGAAACCTTATATAGAGATAAAACCACAAAGTTTTAACCCCACAAAAATTAATGTTTCTACAGTATAAATAAGATACAAATACTATAAATGACATTGCTATTGTTTAAAAGAAGACCATGATGAAAGACAATACTTTTTGCAATGTTGAGATCTTTCTTGCAACAATTTTAATAGTTAAAAACATAATCTCTCGTAGTTAAGACTGACCAATAACTCCTGTATTAAAATAACATAAAATTCTTGAATTTAATTTTAATTAATTTCTATTCATAAGCAATTATGGAGTATATTTGGTATTTTTCAAGATGAAACAATATAACCAATGATTCCTGCAAATAACATTAAACATTTTTCAAATAAAATTCAATTTATTTATATTCATAATCAATTATGGAGTACATTTTCATATTTTTCTAGATAAATCAGCCAGATACCACAATGGTATAAGGTGGTCTAGTACAATGTTAAGATGCATCTTGAAATTAGTGTTATGGTATGGTTAAGTATTGGAGGCACATTAATATGAACATTATAATAAGTGGACACTTCTCACAGGCCAGCACATGATGATAAATATAAGTTGTTGGTACTTGTAATGTGTTAAGGGGAGATAATCACGATAAATATAAGTTGTTGGTACTTGTAATGTGCAAAGGGGAGATATTGAACATTTATCACGTTCATTTCAAGATAATGTTGTTGTATGTCATTCTTTACAATCTATTTATTCAAATTATCTACCATCAGCAGTTAAATATTTCTTAAATTAATAATCGGTTAAGCAATAGCGGTACTCATTTTTAATTTGAAGCACATCGTTATAATTTTATCACTAACAAATCATTGCTATCACCAAAACAACTTAGTATTTTACAATTAAAGGGGCAGGATTTTTCAAGTTTGAACATCTGTCTATCATATATTTCTACTTTATTACCTTATAAATTATAAAAATGTGCCTGATTTATGTTCAGATATCGTCAGATTTAACCATAAGAATTCAACGTAATGTTCTATAAATTTGTAAACACCTTTTTTTAACACATTTTTTTCTCAGTTATTTGGCAAGGTTTATTAGTGCATTTAGTTAAACACCTGATTTTTTTAAACTTAAAAAAAAGTATCTAAAATGCTGAGACCAAAACATATTGTGGACTAACCTTCTAAATATTTTGGCAAGAACTGTTTTCATTTCATGTAGAGCAAACTGTTGTCCAATACAGTTTCTGAAAAAGAAAAAGAAAAAAAACATAAAGCAATAATCATTTGTTAAAAAAAAGTACTGTGTTTCTCAGCTGGTATAACAAGATTGAATGCCTTGCCATGCCAGAACAAAGGGACAAATCTCAACAAGCACTAGGCTATTTTCTATAAAGAGTTGCAATTGAATAACTTCATGGTTTACTTACCAAAAAGATAAACCCATATAATTTTTTAAGGGGTCAAAAGGACTATTTGAAAATCAATTTTATCAAACATTGAGTACATGTAAACCTTGTTGTTACGAGTGACAATCATTTAAAAAAAAACAAATGTGGCATAAAAAGTATAAAAAAGTGAAAAAACAATTGTCACATATTTAATTTAATAGAATACATAATTAAATCAACTTTAAATCCAAAACTCAGGCAAATGAATTTAGTCCCTGACTTTTTTTTTTAAATTGTCTCATAATGGACCTTATATTCAAGAAGCAAAAGCTATACAAGGAATGTAACTTATAAAAGCATTTGAAGTTCTATGGTTGCTATCTAAAAATCAGAGATGTGCAATTAATACAAGATCAAGCATTTGAAGGTTTCAAGTTGGTTCAACTAAATACCCATCTTTTACCTGAGACAAGGAGTCTATAAGAACTATACAAAGACCGTATATTTCCTGACTTTTCATTTACACCGAAAGACTTATGATTTTTACACCATTTTTACACCACCCAGAGTAAAATGTACATTTCCTGATAAAACTTAAATATTTAAAGGCCATTTTCATTTGAAGTCAATCTAGAAATGTTCTCCAAATGCTGTTATTAATTACTTCAGCTGTAATCAATGGTAACCTCAAAATCCTTGAAGGCAGCATAAAATGATTTATGGATTAATACATAATAAATTTGTGGGTTAATAAGTTGTAACTGGTGTTAAAATGTTATATAAAACACATTTATATGCCATACTTCAAAATAATTTTCAACTTTTGATGAGCAAAGGTGTAAAAAATAGCAAACGTTTCTTGTTGAAAACACACTTTGTTGAAGAATCGTAGAAAATAAAAGAATTAAAACCAAGCATGCCATATGTTTTAAAGTATTAAAATTGTGAAGATATGTTAGTTATAAAATTTAAGTAGTTATAACAACTGGTTACAAATTTGTCTAATTTTATTACCCAAAAGCAATTCCAACTTAATTAACTGCTAAAAAGTTATGATTTGTCAGGTGTAAGCTCTATCAAAAGGTTAAAAAATACATTTTGCCTAAGCTAAAAGGAAATACAGCATACTGTAAATTTAGAAATTATTGAGAGGCTTTTGTAATAGGGAATAATGTGACTTGGTGAGCAGAGGTGGATTAAGGGGGTGGCCAAGGGGGGCCATGCCCCCTTTTGTGGGAAAATTTTGGTTGGTTATATAGGGAATCACTGAAGCGTGACAGATGTGGGCCCACATTCTGACACATATATTTGAATGCAGATTTTTCTGAAATCCCAATGATTTATAGTCAATTTTCACCCATTCTGTAGAAATTGCACTAATAAATGCCCACAATTATTTCTGGATCTACAGTTATCTATAATAATCCTGCTTCTAACAAATGTACACATACATGTAGATAGTGAAAGTCATGTCAAACTTTCTGTTTATTACTTTGACTATGTTATTCAATATCTTTTATATCTGACCGGAACCTAGATGGCCTAGTGGTCTTAGTATTTCATCTACAGCGATCACTAGCCTGTCAACTCCGAAGTTGTGAATTTAAACCTTGTGTTAATGGTGAGGTGTGTTTGACCAAAATTCTTATTGACAAGGATATCCAGTTTTTCTTCTAAAAAGTTGGTTATCCTCTAATGCTTCTTCCAACAATAATAAAATGCTCCACAGGGCACAGCTTGATACGACCGCAGAGGTCAAACTCTGAACAATTGGGGCCAGTATGGACACAACGTTCAAGCTTGATACAGCTCTGCATTTGGATTGTGATTAAATATTTGACACAGCATAGGTTTCTTACACAGAATGAATGTGGACTAATGAACCTAAAAAAATAAAATTTACCTATAATGGTCCAATATCCAAAATCTAAATATTTTTAATTTTTGTGGTCGTATAAAAACAGGTCACCATAGCCAAGATAGCTGAAAATGATGTTAAACACCCACAATCTATCTATAATCTGTACCAACAAAAAGGTCAATGAAACTCTTAAAAGTATCTTGGGTATGCATCTAGTGGTAAAGTATATCTCTTGTCTTTAATTGCATTGGTAACCTCTTGCTTGTATGTTAATATTACTTTTATTATGATGTTGTGGATGTTTTTGACAGAAAAAAAACCTTATAATTACTTCTATTCTAAACAATGTAGATATGTGGGAGTATTACAGCATCCTACATAAAATTGAGAACGGACATGGGGAATGTGTTGAAGAGACAACAACCTTACCAAAGAGCATGCATAAGATACCTCTAACCAGTAACTTTACAAAAACTAAAAAAAAGAAAAAGAAGGAAAGCACATGTAGGGCATACAAATATCAATGAGACAGCAATCTCATGACAATAAAATGACTTTGTTAAATTTAATAAGACTGTCAATGGCTTATATATAAATATTGATGACATGATCTGACAATGAGTTTATTTTTAGATTCTAAGGTTTTATATTGAATGCAAGAAGTTGAAAGACCTAAAAAAAAATGTGCAAGACTGATTTCAAAAATGTTAGTACTGCTATCTTACATACTAATGACTAGTGACAATGTGAACAATTTGAAATTTGTTTTTGGTTTGCAAATTTAAAGGGCCAAAAAAGTGTGGGCCCATATCATCAGCCTCTCCTTGAAAATGTCAGTACACAAATGTCAATGTTTTACCATGACCCATTATCACTTGAACATGGGAGTGCAAACATCTGGCTGCATATTCCTAATGTTGTTTAAAACAATAATGTGAAACTAAATCATTTTTAATGTATCCTAAATACAGTGGCAGGTGTTTGTAATTTGAGATTTACATCCATTTAAGATCAAACTTTTTTAAATTAAAAAATTCTGCAATTGTTTTGCTATAGTGAAAAAATTTCAACAGGATAGGTGCCACGAAAATCAAAATTATTATGCTTCATACTGTAAATTGAATTCGTTTCAAAGAGTCTATAAATTTTCTGATTTCTTTGCCTGGTGAACTCTTTGGCCTTACCTGTATGTGGGGTTTAGTTTTCATGCTTTTCTACTCCTTAATTTCTGATCTTCCTTTGAGATGATTTTAATGCAAGGGGATATTTTGCTATTTTACCTTAATCACAGAACTAGCAAACACAACCCTGTAATTAAAACTTCAAACTTTATACCGTAGATTGCACATTTAAAAATCCTTTTCTCATATAGATCCCTCTATGTTACAGCTTCAACACTTGCATAGACATCAACCAGCTCATCATCAAGAATCCATGGTTCTAGCTTACAACCCTTGAGTTGATATGCTATTGATCTCTGAAGATAAACAACTAATACAGCCCCCTTTTGGTAAATATTAAAAATAAATTAACAAATGTTACCTTGGACCTGCTGAGAATGGTATAAAAGCATATGCATCTCTTTTCTCTACATTCTCTGGTGAAAATCTTTCTGGGATGAAGTCCTAAAAATAACGTAAAATATCTTGTACAGTTGCTAGATTATACAATAAACTTAAGTTTGTGAGAATGAGTGATAATTGTCAACAGGCATATACATATCTTGACTAATACAATTATTTTTTGATTGCTGTCCATTTTATCAACCCAGTACAATATGATTAAAATTGAGAATAGAAATAAGGAATGTGTCAAAGAGCTGTGGTCGAAAAGACAACAATGCCACAAATGTGACTTAGAAAACTTTTTTATTTGGACATGTACTGATTTATAATTTGGACTGATTTCAATTGGAATTTGGTCCACAACTGTTACAAATGAAAAGCACTTTGCTTTTTAATAAATATTGCAGGGTGCAACTCAGTCCAACCTAATAACATTGCAGACATATGTTGTAAGGGAGATAACTCAAACATTATATGCAATAATTATTATTTTTTTCAAATAAATACACATAACTAATAAATATATGCTTTAACATGTTAAATTTAATGGATGCATCATTATTTGATCGACCTTGATTGAATATCTGTTTCACAGATGATGAATGATATGCTACAATTGACTTAACCACAGTTTGTCTTGGAATGTGATATACCAAATATGACTCAACACTGGCTTTGTACTTACATAAACAACATGACGGGTGTCACTTTTGGAACAGCATCTGCTTACCCTTTCAGAGCACATGAGGTCAGCTCTGGGATTTGGTGGGATTTATGTTGATCAGTCTTAATGTTGTTTTGTACACAGTTGTGAGTCTTTTTGTCAATTTTGTTGTCTGCCGCGTGGCATTATTAGTTTGATTTTGAGTTTGATTATCCCATTAGTATCTTTTGCTGATTTTACCATGTCAATGTAAAATCAAATGTCTTACAAAGGTTTTATATTTTTTCAAACTACAGAAAATTGTCCTCAATTCTTTTATCTACTTTTTGAGTCCTTTTCTCATAACGATTTTTTCAATACTTATCATGAACAAGACAAGGATGAAAAACAACTTTTACAGGGCACTGTACTACCTTTTACAATGACAAAAAAATCATACCATAAAGTAAGCTATAATAGGCCATCACTTGACAAAATCACTCAGCACTATCCTTAATCTACTCTACATTTTCAATCTCCAACCAAAACCTACCATAGAATTTGGCCAGACAAGGGGATTATGATGACAGTTATACAACATAATACTGATTTGTGTCCCTGCAGGTGCCTCATGTCCATCTAACTCCATAGGTTCTGTCAATTCTCTCTGAATAAAAGGTACAGGGGTGTGTAACCTCATGGCTTCCTTCAAGCACATAGTAGTGTATTGCAGCTTTGGTAGGTCTTCCCTGTAAATAAATTGATAAATTGTCCATAACTTGTAGTGAATTTGCTAGCACTTGTCATTTTTGCCAAATTGTGAAATAAAATTTCAAAATGACTTAGGAGTATGTCTGATAATTTTTTTATGAATATTAGATTTTATGAATACAGTTAGAGAAAAAAAACACTATAAAATTCAACAAATTCTAATTGCATACAGATCTCATAAGAATACAAAATATGGTAAAATAATAAAAATTCCCCTTTACTAGAATATTTTATGTTCACCATATAAGACCTATTGTAGTGACATCAGCAATTCTGCATTTCAGTGCTTGATATTTTTCATGACCAAGCCTCGTCAGAGGGGGCATTAAGAGTTACCATTGTCCATTCAAAATTTAGTTTCGGATCTCTAACTTTAGTTTGCCTCAACCAATTATTATGAAACTTATACACAAGGCTAATCAACATGCATGAAACACAGATCAAGTTCAGTTTTGGGTTGCATCACTTCGAATTCTTGAGTTATGCTCCTTTATAACATAATATGCAAGGGGGTCATCATCTGTCCCATGAACTATTTTTACATTTATTCATGTCTTATCATTTAACTAATCCAGATAAATATATCCCAAAATAGTTAATGTTATATATTGACTTAAGTTGTCTCATTGCCAATCATACTACATCTTCTTTTTTTATGTCTAAATAATTAGCTGGAATGACCATTTTAACTAACCATAGAATTTCATCTGAATCCCTTCCCTTTAGAACCTCATCTACTTCAGCCTGTAATTTCTTCTGTATCTCTGGATGTTCTGCCAGGGAATATAAGGCCCATGACAGAGCACTGGCGGTTGTGTCATGCCCTATTTCAAAGAATGATATTAGATGATACATGCTGTATAGAAAGAAAACTAGATTCAAATGGAATAAAGACTCTCTCAAATAAGTGCAATCAATTTTAAAAATAAAGAAAAATGAAATCTTCTTTATAATCTAAAATTATACTATCTACTAAGGAGGAAATAGCCTGATGCAAACGTTTTGTTGGCACAAGCTATTTCTGTTACATAAATAAATTTAGAAAACTTTCACATTCTTTTCTGTGGATTGGTAAAAAATATGGACCATAATTTGCTATTGGGCTCCGTTTCCTATAACTATAGAAAAGTGATAAAATGTGAATTACTGTAAGAAAAGTTGTAACTACATCTAAAGATGCCATTATTTTTATCAACATACAAGTGTATGCTACTCTTCCCTAGAAAAAAAATTGAAATATACGAATTTCAAAGATTCTACAAACGTATTTTTGTGTCGTTTCTCGCGTTACTTTTTGCTTCCGAAGAGCATAACGCTGACTGATTTATAGATAATCGTCACCGGCAAATTCGTAACTTTTGCTTTCAAATAACAAAGAACATCGACCAATAAGAATAGTGAGAAGAAAATGCCGAGAACTATAAGTATTTATGTAGCAGATGTAAGAACAGTGGCCTGATTTTTGTGTCCGATTTCGTAACGCAACTTTTAGATGATGTAATCTGCTTTGTTGTACTAGAATTCTTAAAAACAATATGCAAATATGAACTCTCGCGAGATGTTCAAACAGGTAAATCAGAGATGATTTACATTCTTGTTTTGATCTTCGTAATAATTATGTAAGAAAATGACGTTATCGTTATGCGTTACATTTTTACACGAAACAGAAGTCCAGTTATTTATTAAAATTGTTTTTGTCCTTAAGTTCTAATCATTTCCGGTCATACGTGAAACATGTGACTAACATGTGATCACGCCATTACAGCCGGACATACGATATACTAGTTCTAAACATTGTTTTTGTTTCCAACGGGATGTTAGCAAACATAATCTGTAGACTTGTTTCGACTTGTTTAAAAAAGGAAAATACAATTTTCAAAGAGATTGCGCTGGGGGTCTTTTATTTTTCCTATGTGCATAATGTTACATACGATCTTGTGTGAAAATAAATGCCCAATGACTTGACAAAATCGATTTCAGATTTGACCGACGTTTAAACACACTACGTTTCCCAATAACGATGTAAAGGGTCCTTGGAAAATTCAATCGAAATTACGTCTCTTATCATGGTGCCGATGTTCGTTGGATTGATTTTGCTTCAGCAGTAAATATTACTGGATATTTTAGGTGAATAAAGATAATTAAATGAAAAATGCATGTTAATATACCGTTACACTTGGAATGTACAAAGTTGGTAACTTTGTCACAATTTTTAATTATTTTTTTTTATTCATGTTCTGCAAACACTTTTCAGAAACGCAATAAACTTGTCAAAGAAAAAGTAAACTTTTACCAGGCATGACTTGAAAGGAAGTACTTTATTGATTTTAGCCCACTAAAGTAGGTTAAAATGTGGAAACCATGTAGATGGTGTACAGGTCACAAATATCACATGGTGCCTATTTTAAAGATTTTAATTCCAAGTTAAAAGTTTTTTTCTTTACTGGATTTAAAGAATTTTACATTGCCAATGATTTGGAATAAATTTTATATAACTGGAATTTCAAAACCAAATATAAATATATTTTTTTGGCCAAAACATCAAGATACAACGATTATGGTATCCTGTATCAATGAAGAAAATATGGAAAATTCTGAATAAATTGTACTAATTGTTTTCAAAACAAGCACATATTTAGGAGTTTTATAATACTGTTACATTTAAGATGGATTTTAAGAAAAAGTATACTGTTCAGATTATTTTAAGCAGATTTTGCAATAAAATAAAACTAAAAAAATGCTTTCGGTTTCTTATGGTTTCCTGTCACGTTTAAAAAAAAACTTTAATATAACATTGAAAATAGATTTTAAATATTAACATGAAGCAAGTAACACTAGTAATGGTGTTTATTTATGCCTTTTGAATTATATTGTGCAAAATAAAGAAAATAAAGATTGGTTTCCTGTTAGGTTTCCTGTCACGTAAACGGTGAATCAAAATGTATTAATTTTTTCTCGAAAAACTCAATTGTTCCATTCATACTATTCTTACACCAACACAACCCACAAAATAAAAGTTAAAATTTTAGAACTTATAAAAAAGGATACAAAAAGAAACCAAAGGCCGAATACCAAATTATGGTCCATATGTTCTTTCTGTGGGTGTGCTTTGAAGGGAAGCAGCAAATACAGTTTTAATGTTTTTGGAATGACTGAGACATGGATCAAAAACAATGCCAATAACACACTGTGTTACCCTGAGATGATCATGGTGGTTAAGGTGGTACCCAACACTTTCACTAAAATTAATTTGGCTCGTTTTATTTTCATAAAATTTTGTCAAAGTATTTACTTTGACACTTTAACAAAAATATAAAAATTAAATTTTTTTTGGACCAACTGTTTTGTCAGAAAAATTACACTGGTTATATAGCAATTTGACAACCACCAATTTTGATAATTGAGAAGCTTAATATTCCTTTTACAACACAACGTAATTAAAACATTTAGCTGACTTTACAGAATTATCTCCCTGTAGTGTCAGGTAACACCTTAATAGAACAAAGATATCTTCCTGACCCAATGCAAATTAAATATCAATACAAATATAAGTGCTGAATCAACTTAGAATTAGTTTTGTTTATTGCAATGCTGGCTGTCAGATAAAAATATCCTTGTTTGATTTCAAAATTACAAATATTTCAACTCTTGAATATTCAAAAAAATATTTGCCACTGAAATAAAGTTAACTTTAACCATAAAATGAATAGATACTTCTATGTTTAATTTTTAAACTAAAACCTTATGTATTAGATAAACCTTGAGAGAGTTAGACTGAAAGGGTTTACCGGTATCTAATTTACACCAAGATATTCTGTCAATGCAGAACAATATATTCTAATAATTTAGGAGAGGGATATTTTAGCTAGTTTATTATATGTTACTGATTGATATTGAAAAGCATGATAAACATAGAATATTCAATTTCATTCAATGTCCAAATTTTAAAATAATACCTTCAAACAGAAATGTATCAGCTTCATTTCTGATTTCTAAATCTGTCAATCCTTGATTATTTTCATCTCTAGCTGATATAAGTATGTCCAAAAAATCTAAGCTCTTCTTCTGAGAATATCCTTTAGCTTCTTTTTTCTGAAAAAAAAGATAAAAAGTTCATGACATTGTTCATATATTAGTTGGTGTTGACCGCAACTTTCATCAATCTTGGCTTTTTCTTATATTCCTGGAAAAAAATAAGATAGCCCTGACAAAAACACTGACTTTCAGCGGTAAAATGACATTATTTGTTAATCAAGATTGAAAAACCAAATGGCATGGGTTCAAGCTCACATCCTCATAGTTGACAGACTGCCGATGACATACTTTGACCACTTGACCACCAAAAATCTCTAGAATTTGCTATTGATAAACATGTATAAACAACAAGCAAATCACAATTAAATTTCATTGAATTGTAAATGATTATCACCTTTGTTAACATATAAAAATCGGTAATCCTTAGCAAACACAAATGTCGATTCAGGTTTCACAATTTAAAATGAACGGAGAAATCTGTATACCAGGGAGCAATAACACAAGACCACAAAACAGTGGGTAAGTAAAACTTGGATCTGAGTCCCATGGAGCATAAATCCTTCTTGTGGATATGATTTAAATTTTGTTAAAAAGAGTGTACCTGTTTCTCAGGATTCAGTTCCATCAACAGATTTCGGATCAGGATACAGGTAGTGATTGTAATTACTCAAAGTGTAGTTATTTTTCAGTACCAGAGTTAATCTTTATAGCCTATGAATCTTTATTAAGTTCCATATTTAAAGTATAATGAATCATTTCTAATCTACATTAAGAATAACAAAATCATTTCTTTTTAAGTAAACTTAAATTCACTTCCACAGTAAATAATTAAGACATACACAGGGCTTTCAGCGGCTGTATTCACAACAGATCAGAAACGGTTAACGAACTTTCAATTTTTTTATTTTTTTTTGTAAATTTTTATTGTAGTATTAAAGCATTCTTTTAACATGTTTATGACATACTTTTTCTGTTTATAGGAATAAAATACATACTATAGCTTTTCTCCTTTTTGCAATTATATCCTCTGCTACTTTATGAACAAAGTCACAATGTTTCTTGAACTTTCTACCATCTGGGGTCAACAGATATATGAGGTCATTGTGAAGCCATGGTTTCCTGAAACAAGATTTATAGAATATAAATTAATAATTTTCTACATTGTCATCCAGGCTAGACTGCCTATAACTTTTAGTCTTTTAAGTTGAACTTTAAACACTGGGTACCTCAATTTGAAATATGCGGAAGAATCAAAATAACGGGGAATAATTGATCAAAAGTTTGTAGGTTGCGTAGGTAAAATCTGGATGAGATTCCCTCGGAGCATAATTCCTCTGTTGAGTTCAGATCCAGATTTTAAAATTAGCAATCGTCACAATTTTTTCATTAATTGCCTCTCAGAATTCCAATACGTTCACAATTGTGGATCGCAATACTCTGAATGTTTTTCACAAAATTCAGAATTTGGTATTCACCAACAATCTTCTTTCTCCAATACTTTAAATTTTCATGGAAAACATGAAACATTTTAAGATTATATATACATAGTAACAGAAGCCCTGCCTGTTGGGTGTTCACTAGATAAAAAAATTAATTAAAACAAATTCACAAAGGATGATTCAGGTAAAGTATGATCCATATTTAGATGTGAGAAACAAGAAATTAAACCAGTACTCACAAAAATCTTTCTGTGACCAGTTCTACAAGTTCATGTACAGCAACAACATAAGGATGGTTTTCCCTAAAATACAACAAGTGTAAAGACGACTACATTAATATTGTAATAAATGAAAAAAATAAAAATTACAGCAGTGAAATGAGCGTTGATAAAAGTTGTGAATTAATTCAACAAAAACAATCAAAGATCTTTCATTAAAACCTGATTGGCCAAATGACAAAAACAACATTAAAATAGGACATACAGCAACCACTGGTGAGGTTATTAACTTAAGGCAAGCACATGAGAATGAGGCAGATTTTAAAATATATTTCTGGATCTCAACAGTCCACCTTTTAATTAACCTTAAGGGCATCTATACAGTTTTGATCCTGTATATACAGTTTGATGAAGATTTCCATATAGGCTATTTTTTGCCTGATTAAATCAAATATGTAATAAAAAATATACCTCCATGTGCTACTTTTTGAGTTAAATGAGGTCGAAATTTTGTATATTTGCTCAAAATTCGGATTTGTGGCCGTATTTTTCCTTTCGAAAGAAAGAAAGACATAACTTTTTTGTTTTAAAAGATAAACACAAATTGTTTTTTGTTAAATAATTTGTAATATCTGTATTTTATAAGTATTCTAAAAATTTATGCATTTTTTATTCAGAAATAACTCATATTTATCAAATGGTCATGAATTGAGAAAAAAACGTAATTTTTTGTTGTACATTTATCAAAATTAAAAAAATTGCACTATTTACAGTTTTATATAATAATGAAACAAAATGTCGTTTTAAAAAAAAGGGGTCCATGCACTCGTTTTCAAATTAAATCATTTTGAATGATAAAAAACAGTCAAAAATGCATCTTTTCCCGATATGTCACATTTTGACGTCGCGAAAATAACATTTTACGTTAGCAACGTCATTACCTCCCCTGTAACTGTATCGTATGCCCTTAATCAGTAGCTATAGATTAACAAAACAAACATACAAGAGCATCCAAAAAAGACAGTACAATAACTCTTTACTCAGTTTGTTTTATATTTTATCACTGAAACATATTTCAAAATTTCATTGCTCATTCATACCTTGAATTAATTTTGCTCAAATAATGTTATCCATGATAAAAATTACTTTATAGCTAGTTAACATTTTCTGCCATAAAGATGTTACTCTTTAAATGGTTCTGAGACTTTTCATCTTACAAGAGGTACATGCATTACCCTGTGTTAACTTACTATGTGATCTGACATAAAGATGTTACCCTTTAAATGGTACTGAAACTTTTTATCTTACTTAGAGGTGCATACATACCCTGTTGTCTGACAATCAATTTCATAAGCAAAAGCTGACTGTAACATGGTATCTAATGTAAACATACTGATGTTAGAAAACACCTCAAATATCTCACCAGTCTCAGCATAATTCTCAAGTTTTGTCTGAAATGTTAAAATAATTATCAGAACAGCAAAATAACAAGATATGCTAACCCTTCCTAAGAACCTAAAATCACTCTCAAATTGGTTGTTTATATATGGATTAAAACTTAAATTAAGATATTAAATTTTGTGTTTGCTGTTCACATATATCTGTTTGGTGTCCATTAAACGGTATTGCACCTTTTAATTTGTTTCAATCGTGTACAACCTTATGTTTTGAGTTTCTTATTTCCCTTGTATAACATAACATACATGGCACGAGATGCCATACGGTCACATGTAATATCTTTTTATAGGTATATTCTAACTGGATTTAAGAGTTTAAAACACGGGTAAACTTCTGTTGCCTTTTTATATAGCAGTTTCTATTTGGTACCAATAATGTATGTATGGCATATATATCTAGACAAACAGAGTTTCAATAGTTGAAGAATTTGATTTTTGTTATATCTTGGTTGATGTTGCTATATTTATGAATTTGTCAATTTTTTCAGTTCTTGAATATACATGACCTAATTTATCAATATTAGCATAAAATGTATTCCCATAATTCTGAAGCTCTTTTTTTGTGAATATTTGGTCAATATAGTATTCTTTTTAATATGCACAATATGTCATCAATAACACATATATGATAACAAAAAAATGGAAATCTAATTTTTCAAATACCAGCAATATATCTGAAGTCTTGTTCATAATCAATTGGTAATTTTTAAGAACATCAAAGTGGAAAGCTGGCGTAAGCAGACGACGATTCCTCTTCCATTTGCCTCCATTAGCAACCAATAACCCTGTCCCAATCCATGGCTCTATCAGTCTGTAAGCATTATGGGACTTTGGCTCTGTAAACATTTATGATAAAATAAAAGTTACTATCATGTTCCAATATAAAGGATTTAGAGTAAATTGTGTTTATTAATTTAGAACTTAAACTAGAGGCTCTAAAGAGCCTGTGTCGCTCACCTTGGTCTATGTGCATATTAAACAAAGGAGTCACAAATGGATTCATGACAAAATTGTATTTTGGTGATGGTGATGTGTTTGAAGTTCTTACTTTACTGAACATTCTTGCTTCTTACAATTATATCTATAATGAACTTTGCCCATTAGTAACAGAGAAAAATATTTGGTAAAAATTTACATAAATTTACCAAATTAATGAAAATTGTTAAAAATTGACTATAAAGGGCAATAACTCCTAAAGGGGTCAATTGACCATTTAGGTCATGTGGACTTATTTGTAGATCTTACTTTGATGAACATTATCGCTGTTTACAGTTTATCGCTATCTATAATAGTATTCAAGATAATAACCAAAAACAGCAAAATTTCTTTAAAAATTACCAATTGGAGGGCAGCAACCCAACAACCGGTTGTCCAATTCATTTGAATATTTCAGGGCAGATATATATTGACTTGATTAACAATTTAACTCCTTGTCAGATTTCCTCTAAATGATTTGGTTTCAGAGTTATAAGCAAAAAACTACATTTTACCCCTGTTCTATTTTTAGCCGTGGTGGCCATCTTGGTTGGATGGCCAGGTCATCGGACACATTTTTCAAACAAGGTACCTCAAAGATAATTGTGGTTAAGTTTGAATTAATTTGGCCTAGTAGTTTCAGAGGAGAAGATTTTGTAAAAGATAACTAAGATTTACGAAAAATGGTTAAAAATTGACTATAAAGGGCAATAACTCCTAAAGGGGTCAACTGACCATTTCGGTCATGTTGACTTATTTGTAAATCTAACTTTGCTGAACATTATTGCTGTTTACAGTTTATCTATAATAATATTCAAGATAATAACCAAAAACGGCAAAATTTCCTCAAAATTACCAATTCAGGGGCAGCAACCCAACAACAGGTTGACCGATTCATCTGAAAATTTCAGGGCAGATAGATCTTGACCTGATAAACATTTTTACCCCACATCAGATTTCCTCTAAATGCTTTGGTTTTTTAGTTATAAGCCAAAACCTGCATTTTACCCCT
Source organism: Mytilus edulis (assembly GCF_963676685.1). Taxonomy (NCBI): domain Eukaryota; kingdom Metazoa; phylum Mollusca; class Bivalvia; order Mytilida; family Mytilidae; genus Mytilus; species Mytilus edulis. Next base: position 70,514,810 of record NC_092349.1, on the reverse strand, counting down.
ATGTTCTATTTTTAGCCGTGGCGGCCATCTTGGTTGGTTGACCGGGTCACGTCACACATTTTTTAAACTAGATACCCCAAAGATGATTGTGGCCAAGTTTGGATTAATTTGGCCCAGTAGTTTCAGAGGAGAAGATTTTTGTAAAAGATTACTTAGATTTATGAAAAATGGTTAAAAATTGACTATAAAGGGCAATAACTCCTAAAGGGATCAACTGACCATTTCGGTCATGTTGACTTATTTGTAAATCTAACTTTGCCAAACATTATTGCTGTTTACAGTTTATCTCTATCTATAATAATATTCAAGATAATAACCAAAAACAGCAAAATTTCCTCAAAATTACCAATTCAGGGGCAGGAACCCAACAACGGGTTGACCGATTCATCTGAAAATTTCAGGGCAGATAGATCTTGACCTGATAAACATAATTACCCCAGGTCAGATTTCCTCTAAATGCTTTGGTTTTTGAGTTATAAGCCAAAAACTGCATTTTACCCCTATGTTCTATTTTTAGCCGTGGCGGCCATCTTGGTTGGTTGACCGGGTCACGCCACACATTTTTTAAACTAGATACCCCAATGATGATTGTGGCCAAGTTTGGTTCAATTTGGCCCAGTAGTTACAGAGGAGAAGATTTTTGTAAAAGTTAACGACGACGGACGACGACGGACGACAGACGACGGACGACGACGACGGACGCCGGACGCAAAGTGATGGGAAAAGCTCACTTGGCCCTTCGGGCCAGGTGAGCTAAAAAACATATGGTATTTTTTGTTAATTACTTTACTTAACAAACATAAAAATGCATCTTTGATTGCATGCTTGCTGTCACCTTGATGATTGACCGCCATACTTTTTTTCATGCATCACATGATCCCTAACTGCAATTGGTAACAGGTAAATCATTTTTATTCAAGGACAGACTTTTACCAATACCACATCTTTTGCTGATGTGTGTTGTTAATATGTTAAAGTGTTTCATGAGTAACATTGATTAAATTATTGTTTGTCCAGTGGCAAATATTACATGCATGTATAAGCAAGAACAAATGATCAATAAATATAATAAATAAAGGAAGTGAAGACTAGTAGATGTTGTTGTCTTTTTATAGTTTGTAATTAACCCAATAGATAAGGTTCTATAAGCATGATAAGTATGGGTTTGGGTAGACAGGGGAACTAGAGGCTCTAAAGAGCCTGTGTCGCTCACCTTGGTCTATGTGCATATTAAACAAAGGACACAAATGGATTCATGACAAAATTGTATTTTGGTGATGGTGATGTGTTTGAAGTTCTTACTTTACTGAACATTCTTGCTTCTTACAATTATATCTATAATGAACTTTGCCCATTAGTAACAGAGAAAAATATTTGGTAAAAATTTACATAAATTTACCAAATTAATGAAAATTGTTAAAAATTGACTATAAAGGGCAATAACTCCTTAAGGGGTCAATTGACCATTTAGGTCATGTGGACTTATTTGTAGATCTTACTTTGATGAACATTATTGCTGTTTACAGTTTATCGCTATCTATAATAGTATTCAAGATAATAACCAAAAACAGCAAAATTTCTTTAAAAATTACCAATTGGAGGGCAGCAACCCAACAACCGGTTGTCCAATTCATTTGAATATTTCAGGGCAGATATATATTGACTTGATTAACAATTTAACTCCTTGTCAGATTTCCTCTAAATAATTTGGGTTTCAGAGTTGTAAGCAAAAAACTACATTTTACCCCTGTTCTATTTTTAGCCGTGGTGGCCATCTTGGTTGGATGGCCAGGTCATCGGACACATTTTTCAAACAAGGTACCTCAAAGATGATTGTGGCCAAGTTTGAATTAATTTGGCCCAGTAGTTTCACAGGAGAAGATTTTTGTAAAAGATAACTAAGATTTACGAAAAATGGTTAAAAATTGACTATAAAGGGCAATAACTCCTAAAGGGGTCAACTGACCATTTCGGTCATGTTGACTTATTTGTAAATCTTATTTTGATGAACATTATTGCTGTTTACAGTTTATCTCTATCTATAATAATATTCAAGATAATAACCAAAAACGGCAAAAATTTCCTCAAAATTACCAATTCAGGGGCAGCAACCCAACAACAGGTTGACCGATTCATCTGAAAATTTCAGGGCAAATAGATCTTGACCTGATAAACATTTTTACTCCATGTCAGATTTCCTCTAAATGTTTTGGTTTTTGAGTTATAAGCCAAAAACTGCATTTTACCCCTATGTTCTATTTTTAGCCGTGGCGGCCATCTTGGTTGGTTGACCGGGTCACGCCACACATTTTTTAAACTAGATACCCCAAAGATGATTGTGGCCAACTTTGGATTAATTTGACCCATTAGTTTCAGAGGAGAAGATTTTTGTAAAAGATTACTTAGATTTATGAAAAATGGTTAAAAATTGACTATAAAGGGCAATAACTCCTTAAGGGGTCAACTGACCATTTTGGTCATGTTGACTTATTTGTAAATCTAACTTTGCTGAACATTATTGCTTATACAGTTTATCTCTATCTATAATAATATTCAAGATAATAACCAAAAACGGCAAAAATTTCCTCAAAATTACCAATTCAGGGGCAGCAACCCAACAACGGGTTGACCGATTCATCTGAAAATTTCAGGGCAAATAGATCTTGACCTGATAAACATTTTTACTCCATGTCAGATTTCCTCTAAATGTTTTGGTTTTTGAGTTATAAGCCAAAAACTGCATTTTACCCCTATGTTCTATTTTTAGCCGTGGCGGCCATCTTGGTTGGTTGACCGGGTCACGCCACACATTTTTTAAACTAGATACCCCAAAGATGATTGTGGCCAACTTTGGATTAATTTGACCCATTAGTTTCAGAGGAGAAGATTTTTGTAAAAGATTACTTAGATTTATGAAAAATGGTTAAAAATTGACTATAAAGGGCAATAACTCCTTAAGGGGTCAACTGACCATTTTGGTCATGTTGACTTATTTGTAAATCTAACTTTGCTGAACATTATTGCTTATACAGTTTATCTCTATCTATAATAATATTCAAGATAATAACCAAAAACGGCAAAAATTTCCTCAAAATTACCAATTCAGGGGCAGCAACCCAACAACAGGTTGACCGATTCATCTGAAAATTTCAGGGCAGATAGATCTTGACCTGATAAACATTTTCACCCCATCAGATTTCCTCTAAATGCTTTGGTTTTTGAGTAATAAGCCAAAAACTGCATTTTACCCCTATGTTCTATTTTTAGCCGTGGCGGCCATCTTGGTTGGTTGACCGGGTCACGCCACACATTTTTTAAACTAGATACCCCAAAGATGATTGTGGCCAAGTTTGGAATAATTTGGCCCAGTAGTTTCAGAGGAGAAGATTTTTGTAAAAGATTACTTATATTTATGAAAAATGGTTAAAAATTGACTATAAAGGGCAATAACTCCTAAAGGGGTCAACTGACCATTTCGGTCATGTTGACTTATTTGTAAATCTAACTTTGCCGAACATTATTGCTGTTTACAGTTTATCTCTATCTATAATAATATTCAAGATAATAACCCAAAACAGCAAAATTTCCTCAAAATGACCAATTCAGGGGCAGCAACCCAACAACGGGTTGACCGATTCATCTGAAAATTTCAGGGCAGATAGATCTTGACCTGATAAACATATTTACCCCCATGTCAGATTTCCTCTAGATGCTTTGGTTTTTGAGTTATAAGCCAAAAACTGCATTTTACCCCTATGTTCTATTTTTAGCCGTGGCGGCCATCTTGGTTGGTTGACCGGGTCACGCCACACATTTTTTAAACTAGATACCCCAATGATGATTGTGGCCAAGTTTGGTTCAATTTGGCCCAGCAGTTTCAGAGGAGAAGATTTTTGTAAAAGTTAACGACGACGGACGATGGACGACGGACGACGACGGACGCCGGACGCAAAGTGATGGGAAAAGCTCACTTGGCCCTTCGGGCCAGGTGAGCTAAAAAGGCAGTGAAATTGGACAGCCACTGGGAATTTATTCACTAGAAGGATTGAAACATACCTGATGATTTCAAGACAATTTTGGTAGTTTCTGGATGGTATACAAATAGCATTGGCAAAAAGGGTCCTAACCAACCACGAGACACTTTTGGAAATAATCCAGTCTGTTCTCTCTGGAACTTGAGCCCTTCATCGTTAATACCTGGGAACTATAAATAGATAGTAAATTTAGTAATATTTACCCGAAGATTTTAGAACTAATTTAGTTGTATCAGGATGATATATACAGATCAGTGGAATAAATGGTCCAAGCCAAAATCTAGATGCCCATGGAAATTCTGCCACCCATTCTTTAGTCCACTGCAAACCTGCCTCGTTCGGACCTGGATACTAAAATATGATAATTTAAGCTCAATAGAATATATATGTGCATGTACTAAATGTTTGTACGACATACATGTAGTTGAATCAAATAATTATTCAGGCACATGTTCAGTTGAATATGGGACAATTAACTATAAACTGAAAATTTGGACTATCATTGGAAAGAAAAAAAAAAGACTTCAGATGATTTTAACATGTTCATGAGAATCATGTTTACACTAGCAATTTTAATCATCCATATTGTAAGTTTGTTTTTCATCAATTGGTCTAAAGTCCAGTTGCAAATATTTCATGCATTATTGAATGAGAACATGTTGATAAAATATGAGATGTGCTAGGCTGACACACATGTCATGAACAAGATTATTATCATACTAGTTTACAAGGTTTAAAATTCACCGTTACAGCTGGAAGGAAGACATATCACTCTACTAGGACAAATATAGAATTTTGACTCGACGACCAAAAAGACTTGCTATTAATCATTGATGCCAAATGCTGGTCAAAAGAGAAGAAAATACTTAGTTTCAAGTCTTTGATCTAATCATGCTAATCAGGTAATGGATCAAACCAAAATCTCACAGTAAACCAGACAGACAATACATTGGCATGTTGATGTGTTATCCTATGAGGTACAATGTATACAAATGTTTGGTAAGAAGTATTTCCAGGGTGTACTTTTTTAGTACATGTACCTTTAGCATATTTAGTGTTGGTTTGTTCATCTTATTCATCTTTCAAATTTACCAGTAAATTGATTAATGAAGAGGTTGGAGATTGCTGTTTTAGAAAAACATCTCTCTATTTAAGAAAGATATACATGATATACATTGATATATGATTATCTCTGTTGAATTCATTTATAATCTTTCATCAATATTCTTAAGAACAATATGTTGCCCATGAAATAATTTTTGTTCAACTTTCTCTGAAGATTTTACTGATATTTCTTTAATTTTGTGGTTTTGTAGGTAATTTTTAATAATTTAAGAGGTAATGGTGTGACAAAAAAACATCCTCATAAAATTAAATCCCATATTCCACTTAAGAGTATACGATACAGTTTTGATCAAATATTGAAATTTTGCTGAAAATTTGCATATCAGCTATTTTTTGCCTGATTAAATCAAATATGTAATAAAAAATAAACCTGAAGTTCATGTGCTACTTTTTGAGTAAAATGAGGTCTAAATTTTATATATTTGCTCAAAAGGATTTGTGAACGTATTTTTCCTTTGACAGAAATACATAACTTTTTTTGTTTTAAAAGATAAACACAAGCTGTTTTTTGTCAAATTATCTTATATAAACATCCTTTAAATTTGTGCATTTTTTTTTTTTAAGTCACTCATATTTATCAAATGTTCACAAATGTAGAAAAAAACATCATTTTTTTATGTATATTTATCAAATTTAAAATAATTGCACTATCGACGAAAATTGGCACACCCAATCTTCTTACGTAATCAAACCAAATGGCATTTTAAAAAAGAGGGGTCCATGCGTAACTCGTTTTCAAGTTAAATAAGTTTGAATGATAAAAATCAGTCAAAAACAGAATCTTTTCCCGATAAGTCATAGTTTGACGTCGCAAAAATAACAATTTACATTACCTCCCCTGTAACTGAATCGTATGCCCTTAAATAATGTGTCCATTCCCACATCAAGATATAAATAAATTCTAAATTCTGTACGATTTAAATTGCTATTCCAGAATTCTTGCAAAATAAAATGGCTCAATTCCCATGTCTTTACAAAGGTCCTTCATTTGTTACGCAGCGGAGGTAACTGCATGACGCCTAGTCCAAATAATTATGACGTCTTGAAAGGCTATTATAATTTTTTCTTTGACGCAAGGCGTCAAAGAAAAAATTATAATAGCTAGCCTTTCAAGACGTCATAATTATTTGGACTACATGACGCCCCTCTGCCTAGCATGCCTAGTGTAAAAATGCTAGGAATAAGTATAAATTAATGTATAGATATAGGTATCTGATCAGAAAAATCATTGCAATGGCAAATTTTCATCAAGTTTATTACTACTTAATAAGTTACAAACTTCTTTCAGGTTTCCCCAAATCAAATGAGCCGGTCTTCCTGGAAAACTTTCTATCATTTTGTTTCTTTTTGATGTCCACAAAAACCATTCTGAAAACTTAGTAGCCAAGTAGTAAATAGAAAACAAAATGACGGATGACACTATCAACGTGAAAACTATCGCCATTTTGACTGTCAATTAATAGTTTGGGTCATCAATCCATTTCTAATCTGCTATCAACAGTGATCAAAAAGTAAACAAACAGCACATGAGTGCTTTCGGATAGCTCAGGAACGAGGAGTTCCGATCAACACTTCCGGTCATTTTGTAAACACATGAAAGAATAAAAATTAGGGCCTCGAAAACCAGAAAATGCCGTTAAAATGTAGATGAATTGATAAAAAACGAGAAGACAAATGGAATTTATGGTATGAGATCAGTAAATGATAACAGACGGTACACGTTTTTTTTTTCAGTTCAATAAATAATTTTCAAACAGGAAAAAGTTCTAAAAAGAGACAAAATGCACACAAAACATGGATTTCTACTGTTTTAGTCACTTCGACTCATAGTCAAATCGGCACCAGTTATAGTCAATTCTGCACTTAGTCAAATTGGGACCTGTAGTAGTATTTCTGTTGTGTACAGGGAGTGGTTCTGGATACAGTGTATGGGGTACTTCAAATTAAACTCCAGACAGAAAAACGATTTACAATCATATATATAAAGAAAGTAAATATGTATTCAATACAATTATCAATATTTAATATGAGTGTAACGGAGGGGTTTGGTGACGACACCTCCCGGGACGTGTAGTGGCCTGTACTTTGCCCCTATTCGACCAGCGTGATACCTGATATCAGATAATGGCTGAACAGCAGACAAAAAATCAAATGAAACTATAGTTTATTCACAAATGTACAATAATACATAATTTCATGCTTGCATCACAGCTGAAGATTGACCAATCAGATAATTAGATTGTGTTTATCTATTTGAATATAGGAGTTGAAGCGGTGGCAAATCCTCGGGTTTTACCATATATAGGTACACAAACTTAAAACTCAATTTAATTTTTGTTGAATCATTAAAATTAAATTTAAGATCGTTTTTTCAAATCTCCTTATCATATTAGACATGTGTTTTAAAAATCTTTGTGATATCTTTTACCATTTGGTTTTAAATTGGAACTAAAAATTGTTTTTTCCCATAGAGTTTGAGGTAAAATTCAGAGAATTTCACCTCCTAGAAATTAAAAGTGCCAGGATGTTCGAAAATATGTATTGCATGTATTAAACAAAGTCAATGGAGTTCAAAAATAGAGTAATATCAAATGTAAAATGAAAATAAAGTGTTCCGAGAGTTAGTCTTAAACGTAAATTAAAATAGCTTCGTGTTGTGTATTTAAAGTAGTGAAATTGCACCAAAAAGGGGTGATTAACTCTGGCGAACTGCACTGACGAGGTGACTAACTCTAGACTCAAGTAGACTGATACAGTCCGTCGAGTATTTGGAGGCCTGTGTAAGGCAGACTCCGACTGAATATCAAATGATATTCTAAACTTGTCATTAATCAGGCTAACTTTAACAGAAAAGGTACTGAAGAAAAGTTGAATAAATATATTCTTAAAACATTATAAAAACATCAAAAGTTAAATACTAAAACAGTAGAATTAACATTCTTTACTTTTATCATACTATTTTTAAATCAAATTTAACTTAAAATAAACATTTAAATACTAAATAATTAATCTGTCCAAATTAAGGGAATTAATCAGGCACATCAACATGATCAAAGCACATCTATTACAATGAGGCAGGCATAACCTGTGAATGGGGACAAAGTCTGTATACATTATTTTTTTTATTCAAACATATTGATAAAAGAAACGGAAATACTGAAACATTCCCGATTTTGGTTCTGTTGTTAGGGATTTAGCTGTGACGTTCTTTAAGTTATGACATCATATTCAAAGTAGACAAAAGAAACGCTTTCATCAAGTAACGTTTTTTTCATATCAAACAATTATTAAAAATGAATTTGTATTGAGTTCCAATCTTATATTTTACTAGACCATGTAGACTGATAAATATATATTTTATTCAAAGTCTCATGCAAACAAGAAAAAAAAAGTTAATGATTTTATAGCTATAAATACGTTACCATCATAAATTCTGAGTGTAACCCCAATTGCGTCATAGGTCAGATGGAAAATCCCAACTAAAAATAAACATACTCTCACTGGTCCGGACATATACCCCTGTTTGAAATGGTTTGCCCATATTCTTCCATTCAATTTCCATCTGCGACATCGGTCACACGTGCACATCAAGTTTTACAGATTCAACAGAGAAGTGTTTAGTTTTTTGAATAGCTTAATTGCTTTTCATATATATTGTGTATTTTATTGGAAATATATTCCCTTGTTTTGTTTAAATTTCTAAACAAATTATTTGTGTTTTTGACTAAAGTAAAATTTATTATGGACTTTAATTTGAATAGTCCGTATGTAAGTATTCCTGGTTCGGACTATCTCTTAGATGGGTCACTACCTTTAAGTCCCCCCCAAACTACCAGTACATTGACCGGAGTTTCGACAACGGTGTCTGGTAATGCTACCTATCCGACCCTTTCACAAGGTTCGGCCATGCATTTTGGGGGGGTACCTACGTCAACTTCGGTGACTCATACTTTATCTAGGTCTGTTAATTCAGCGGGTACTATTAGTTCTGTCCCAGGTACAGCTATGGGCTTGAACTTGCCAGGTTCTAGACCCCCATTATCCTATTGTGGGTATATGCTTCCCAACACGGGCACACAACCTTTACCCTCATGGTCTCAGCCACCTTGGCCACAGTCTTACCCTTATGGTGGGTTTATGCCAAACCAACCTGGTTTTTGGCCTTATAGGGACAATTTCTATGGTCCCCCTTCTGGGGTAGCT